>NC_081412.1:358903468-359220968 GCF_030272615.1 Cryptomeria japonica | reverse complement strand
ACACCATAACACAGAGATTTATACGTGGAAAACCTCAAAGAGGAAAAAACACGGTGGGATTGGTGACCCACAATATCTATCCACTAGCCAAATGAATAAATATTATAATAGGGGCCTGCACATGAAGGAATGCCAACAACCTAGAGTGCACTGCTCATCACAAAAGGAGCCTCATTGACTATAAACACCAAATTCTGGTTTACAAATAAAATTTTGAACTCAGAGAATGCATCTGCTATGCTGGATGAGTTTTGGTTCAAGCACTATATGTACCAGTTTTCACTGTGTCCTCCTTTACCAGTAACTTATTTCGCATCCCAAACCTCTAAATCAATAACTAAGACCGACTATAGAATATTATATTCGCATTCAGTTGATCAACATTGCTCGCACAATATCACACCACTATATATTCCTTTTCTCTGTATGTATATCTGAAATAACCTAACCAGACTGACTTAAAAACCCTTCCCAAACATAAACATGAATGCCTTATGTCGGCTTACAATGATATTATAATTTATTTACATGTCGGCCTAGACAAAAATAAACACATTAAGCTTTGTGACCGATGCCACTAATTGCTGCCGTGTAAACCTGTCAGATCAATCTCCTATGTCGGCCTCATATATCGATTCCTAGTTTGTCGGTTTCCCTTGTCTACCGGATGACTTGAATGTTGGTTGCCGAATCATGAATACCAGTGAGTATCGGTTAAGTGTCCAACCCAAAATGATGTGTGTTTCCATCAATGACAATACAACTAAACCAGATGAGTGTCAATTGCCAACAATATCCCCCTTTATCATTGATGGCAACACTCATGTGAAAAAATGGATCGTTGAAGTGCTATCCTGGTTCCTCCCAAAATTGACTCTGCTCCTCCTAAGCTATACATCACTTCTTATGTCCCTTAACATTTTTCACAACAACCACTCCCCCTTTGACATCAATGACAAAGGCTGGGCAAAAGAATAAAATAAAAAATGTGTTTATCAGATCTAGGTGTACTTGAATATATTTAGGTAAGCACCCTTCAAAAATCCTAAGTATCCCAACTAGTTTTCAATGTTCCCAAAATAGATACAAACCCATTAAGAATGTATGCATGAAGTTCTTCTTTAGTTAGGTCTGCCGGTGTGGGTTTATTCATCAATTCTAAACTTTCCTGCCTATGAAGTAACAAAGTGTTCAATTGGGGACTAATCAATCCTCTCAATTCCCTAGCTCGCCAGATTAACCTGTCCATATCTTTCTCCAAGGCTGATATCTCTAGTTCTATAACCAAAATTTGACCATCAATAGCATTGGTCAATGACTGATTACCATCAAAATTGTTAGCTAGATGTTCTAGCCAAGCCTTTGTTTCTTTTATTTTTACCTCCAGGTCAGTTGTAAGTTTGTTGGTGTCAGTACAAGACCTATATATACAACTGCACTGATTAAGAGCCTCATCAATCTTTGTTAGTTGCTTTGGCATCTTCACCTTGTTTGATATGATCATATTGTCACAAGTGACCTTCCTAGCTACATTGTATCTCTTTATTAACTACCGATTTGATATCTTTTGAAACTCTTTTGCAATGTGTTAAATCAAACTCTTAAGCTTACGAAAGGGGCTAGCTACCAGACTAGTATATCCTAGAACTAGTTGCTACAAAACCGGAATGGCCTGCTCAACGACTTTCTTGTCTTATGTTCCTTTCTTCCTTAACTTCTGAGCTGCAACATACATCAATTCAAAATTGCTTAGTTTCTCAATATTTCTCTATCCAAAATCAACTTGACTGGATGAGTCAAGTGCCAATAATGAATTACTAGACTCTCCAACCTACTGCCTAGCACCGGTGGCTTCGCCACTTGGTGTAGTAACCTTCTCAACCTTAGCCTCTTCTGTATGTACATTTGTTGCCAGAGGTTCAATATCCTCAGCCTATTTATTTTCTGTATCTACATCAATAACCTCTTCATTTGGAATGTTCTGTTCCGATGTATCTTGCTTATCATGGACAACTTCAGTGTTATCTATCGGTTTTACATTATGTACATGTGATACTGCAGGAGGAATATCCTTTGCTAGTTTCTGTTCCAAAATTGGTGAATCCAAACCTAACATGCCTTTCCCTTTACCATCAACTGATATATCTTGAATACCAAACTTAGGAGAGAAAATCGATGGAGTAAAGAAATCAGGTTTATCTACAAAGAATTGTACCCATGCCTCATGGGTCTCCTTAACTATTTCATTTACTCTACCTACCATTAGACTCACATGCCGGTGTCTGCTCTAGAAAATTGTTTTATTTGTATATTCTAGACACTGATGCAACTCCTCATCAGTTATTGAACCACAAATAGTCAATAACTCTTGCATCTTTATATTTTTATCTCTCTAACTGCAAACAATCTCCTAGCATCTAGCTTATTGTACAAATCTCTCGGTATTTGATTTTCAATCTCAAGTAATGCCTTCTTATATATATCTAAGTATAACAAAACTACTTCCTCAATCTCCATTTGTTCCTTATCATCCATATGTACATAGTAATCTAGATATTACTCAAAATTCCATCTTTAGTTATTTGATCTATAAATTCAGCAATTGAGAGAGGAGGAATGACTTCAATACTGTTATTGGATTTGAGAGCCATATCTATATCTGAATTGTTCTTGCCAGGAGTAGAAGTAGACTCTTTAACCTATTTCCTCTTCTATGTGGGTTTCCTCTCCTTCAAAAATTTCTTTGGGGTTGTCGGAGGAGTGACCTTCGCTTTCTGTTTCTTTCCTTCCTTAGGCTTCTTCCTCTGTATCTTGATGTAAGTCTTGGGAATCTTTGAGGGCACACCATCAATATCAGAACTAGAATCAATAAGGGCAATATAAGTTTTTGGTTTCCTCCTCTTCAATACACCCTTTCTGACTGTTGCTATCGGTGGAGTCTGAACTACTGCCGGAGATGACCCTTTTTCTAGTCCAATGATCTGTTTGATTTCAAAGGACATCTTCTCCACAACTTCAGCAACCTTCTTGATTTTTCCTTCCCTCTTCTTCTTGCTAAAACCTATCTAAACTTCAGATTCCTTTTGCTTTGTTGTCCCAAAGGTTTTCTCAGCTTCATCAACTTGGGCATCAATAAGAGTCTTGGGATATAAGTCCAAGATCTTAGCATCAACCTCATAGCCCATCTCAATGATCTAGATCTTTCATGGTTGCACTACCTCCATTAATTTTTTATCCTTCACCATAAAACAAATTTTTGTAGAGTACTTATCAACACTATGCTTAGGCACTTTCTCTCTCTTCTTCATTGTCTTTTGAAAAGATTTGAAATAACCCCACAAAATGGAGTCTCTTTCCTTGTCCTGTCCCAAGCTTGTTATAGCATATTTTATTTGTTTCCCTATTGACATATCAAATGCCCATTGTGTTTTACCAGATCCTGGTAACTCATTTAGAAAGAAAAGCATCAAGCAAACAATAAGGTTGCCATACTGGAAAACACCTTTCTTCTTACCCTTAATCTTCCCTAGGTTTGAAATAAGTTCTTCACACAATAATTGACAGAGATCATACCTATCATTTTCTTTGACCATCTGATGAGCACAGTAAATGTATGAAATGAAAATAAAATTCAATCGGTTTGATTGGGTTACCTTGTAATCGATGATCATACTTGCAAATTGAACAAATTTGTCTTTGATAGTTGTTATCCTCATTGACCGGTTGTCAAAAGTTGCACCAGTTAACTTCTCCACCTCATTGTTAGATATTTTCTTCTTTCCAAGAGTCTGACCAGTCTGAGGAAAATCGATGATTGCACGAAAAGCCTCCTTGGTGATTTTGTAAGGTCTTTCTAACCACATGAATTCCCTGTGGATACAGTTCAACAGATACAGAATCATTTCATCTTCAAATTCTGGCATCTCCAAAATGTCTGTGAAACGTCAATCCTTCAAAATTTGGAATTTTGGTTTCATCGATCCCTTCCTATCCAACAAATTTGTCATGTACATTGTTTTGATTTCAGTAGAACCTAAATCCTTCAGAGTGCAGTGGATATATGCACTAACATCTTCAATATACAGAACTCTGTCTGGAACCCTAGAAAACATGCCAATTGAATCATCGATCTTCGCAATTTGAGGGTATTGCTTGATAACTGGGTGTGGATGATCCTTGATGTCAACAAAAATAGGGGTATCCAAAACCTACTAGAGCAGGAGCGGATCTAGAAGCCATTGCAAGAAAAAGATAGCTCGAAAACTGATAAAATACCTCACAACCTTCACCGGTGAAATCTCTTGAAAGTCCGCTCTAAATGCACTAAAATTCACTTGAAAATGCTTTTGATCGTCTTAAATCACCTTGAACTCACTCTGAATGCTGTGTGATCAGAAATGAACCAATATTTTCCTTTTATTTTGCGAAAACCCTAATTTCACATTGACATAAATTCATGTCGGCCTATCATACTGGATTCAAAATCCATAATCTTAGTACCGTAAAACCTTCAGACTGACTTCTCCAAGATTTGAAACAAGATTTCAGACTGTTACCAAGGGTAATGCAAGCTCTATCATTAATTTGCCTCCTCCTAAGGCTAATGCCTTAGTTATCGAATGATTTTCCTGTCGGTGCAAGAACATTCTGCTCTGTCGGTTGAGTAACTGGGTTGTTTGTCTCTACCAGTTGATCTTGAGATTTCCTAAACCATTCCTTCTCATGCTCCTTCCGGATATCATCAACCTTCTATTTTCCTTTCTTATCATTTCCTACCGGATTGTTCTTGCTTCTACATAATTTAGTAATATGTCCTATTTTGTTGCATGCATAGCAAGTGACATTATTTTTCTGAATTGCTTTGCTGTATCCTTGATCATTCCTTGACCTGCATTGATTATCCATATGTCCAAACTTTCCACATGCATGACATTTCACATTCATTCTACAATCTTCTATCCTATGACCATATTTCTTACAATTTGAACATTGACGAGGAACTGCATTATTGTCCTGATTTGCTCTATTTTTGCAATGTCTTACCATATGACCAAATTTATTGCAAAGAAAACATCTGCCTTCCAGTTGACTTTTGGTTTTGGTTGACAGGTGGGTTCTCCTTGTGATCGATTTCTTCAACTTCATTTGCAATACTGGAGCTTTCTCCATGCTCAAATCCAAGACCTCTAGTGCCTCTCTTGTGCCTTTGATCCTTTAATAGATCATCAAGATTTGTAGAACTATCCTTAAACTTGTATTTGTATTAATTTTCAATATCCGAATCTGCCCTTAGGACTGTTATCAATCTTTCCAACTCCTGCTCATTATTTTGGGTTTGCACTAGTTCAGTTCTCAACATATCACTCTCATGTGCCAGCCTAATGCATTCCTCAGATCTGTCTTTCGGTGATTTGCCTTGATTTTCTGCATTCTTCTTCCAATCTTCAATATCCTTGGATATCCTCATAGTTAGAGCTTGCATTTTATTCTTCATGATAGTATTCTACCGACTCAGCTTCTAACATTGTTCT
Organism: Cryptomeria japonica; assembly: GCF_030272615.1. Lineage (NCBI taxonomy): Eukaryota > Viridiplantae > Streptophyta > Pinopsida > Cupressales > Cupressaceae > Cryptomeria > Cryptomeria japonica. The sequence goes on along the minus strand of NC_081412.1, from coordinate 359,215,437 downwards.
TTAAGGGCATTCTTTTCTTCATCATCTTAATTTCGTAAAAGTTCCTTCCTTCTAGTTTGAGTAGATGATAGCCTCTCCTGTAGGATAAGAATGAATTCCTTGTAAAATTCAACTCATCTTGCAACTTCAAGTTCCCCATCCTTTCAACATCATAATCTTCAAGTGCTACTTCAAGTTTTTTCTCCATACTCATCTCCATGGATTCCAGATTCAGGATCTTCCTTAAGCTATTAGACTTACTCTAAGGAACCAGGCTCTGATACCAATTGTTAGAATCCAAGAACACTGAGAGGGATTGGGGGGGGGGGGGGGGTTGAATCAGTGTTCTATCAGTGAGATCAAATTTAACTATATTAATAAAGTAATTCAGTAATCGGTAACCATAAAATAATATAACAGTAAGTATAAATGATGCCACCACAAGAACATACACCATAACATAGAGATTTATAAATGGAAAACCTCAAAGAGGAAAAACCATGGTGGGATTGGTGACCCACAATATCTATCCATTGGCCAAATAAGGGCCTGCACATGTAGGAAGGCCAACAACCTAGAGCACATTGCTCATCACGAAAGGAGCCTCATTGACTACAAACACCAAATACTAGTTTACAAACAAAATTATGAACTCAGAGAATGCATCTGCTATGTTGGATGAGTTCTGGTTCAAGCAGTACCTGTACTGGTTTTCATTGTGTCCTCCTTTACCGGTAACATACTTCACATCCCAAACCTCTAAATCAATAACCAAGACTGGCTATAGAATATTATATTCACATTTAGTCGATCAACATTGCTCGCATAATATCACACAACTATATATTCCTTCTCCCTGAATGTATTTTTGAATTAACCTAATGGGACTGACTTAAATACCCTTCCCAAACGTAAACATGAATGCCTTATGTCTTCTTACAATGATATGACAATTTATTTACATGTCGGTCTAGACAAAAATAAATACATTAAACTTTGTGACTGATGCCATTGATTGCTGCCATGTAAACCTGTTGGATCAATCTTCTATGTCGGCCTCATATATCGGTTCCTAGTTTGCCGGTTTCCCTTGTTTACCAGATGACTTGAATGCTGGTTGCCGAATCATGAATATAGGTGAGTACCAGTTAAGTGTCCGACCCAAAATGATGTGTGTTGCCATCATTGACAACACAACTAAACCGGACGAGTGTCAATTGCCAATAGGGATACCCCCCATGGCCACGGAACTATGACCTCGTGACTGTGGGGTGGCCTCCCCATGGTTTCAGGGATAAACCCCTGTGACTGTGGGTGGTCTCGACCCGCACAGTTCCGCGGCTCCACTCCAAACGATGCCCCCCTTTATTTTTTGTTATTAAATTTTAAAAAATATATATAATATGCTTTTAGCGGTGGATACACACACACACACACACACACACACACACACACACACACACACAGAGTGTTTTCTCAGTTCATTTTATTTTAACAACAACATATATATATATATATATATATATATATATATATATATATTCAATAACCAGCAGGGTTTTTTTTTAAACACAACATGCAGAGATAAAATGATATTCTACACACACACACACACATATTTGCTCAAATATATGTTTTATAAGAATGAAGTTATTTTCTATTTAATCTACATTATGTTTTTTTTAACAACACATATACATATACATATACATATACATATACATATACATATACATATACATATACATATACATATACATATATATTTATAAATATATATTATAAAAAATATACATGTATTTATAAATATATATATTATCAGAAATATACATGTATTCACACTAGTTAAATATGAACCAATAGCTCACTAATTTCTAGTTTATAATCTTTTTTCTAAATAGATTTAGTACTTACAAGTTGAAAAAATAGAAATATTGCTATTATACATATACTTTTAGATTTAATTATTTTAGTTTCATGAGGAAGAATGAAATACTAATTTATTTTCAACAACTTTTGCAAGATAGAAACAAAAAACAAAATGTTTTTTTTTTATAATAATTCTAGAAATATAAATAGAAAGTGCAAACAATCTTTTCTTTTCTCTTTTCTTTTTCTCTTTTGCAAGAATAAATCTACAACTATTTTTACAGAATGATAAATGATTCAACTCAAACACATCTGAACTTTTAAACTCTTTATTTCTTTTCCTCAATAAGGAATTACAACTGAAACACAAAACTACATCTTTAACTTCTTTTATGTAGCGCCCGCCAACAAACCCCAAGGAAACTTACTACAACTAGATCCAAAAAGAGTGGAATAATTTTTTTTTGTTTACTAACAAGATTATATCTAACTCAATCTAGACATTAAGTTTATGATTTAGTTCAATAGTTTAGAATCTAACGTTAAGTGTTTATTAGTTGCTTCATATATTACGTTACTAACACAGGTGAAGTCATGATTACAAGGTTCAATTGCTTACGAGGCTCCAATGTTTTCCTAGGGCATTGACGTCACTACTAACTCCTACACCATTTATGGTTTATGGTCAATCCATTTAGTTTACCATTATGATATTAGTTCATTTCTATGATTCTAATGATTTAGCCTTACCATGGAACATGCCTACAAATGCATGTATGCATATTAATCTATATCACACAATTCACATGATATGCTACTATTGTTGTCCACTATTCAATGCATCTACCAAGGCATGCTCATTAACCTACTTATGCAAGCTACATGTTCATGATGTTATTTATGCAACATTAGTTTCATGGCAGCTATAACACAATTTTATGAATTCTCATTTAGCTCTTAATGATGTCATTGTACTAAGTTTCATAATAGTTTTCAGCCTTAGTGATATTCTAGTTTTCAAGCATCTAACTATATCATCATTAGTTTTGTGTTTCCCATGCTCAACATTGATAGTCTAAGTTTTTTGTTCATGCCATTGTTCATATAATTGATTTCATAAATGTATGCTAACATCTACTTGGTTTACATCCATACTCACATGAAGATATTTAAGGTACACACATTAATTTATCTCCTTTGCTAAAGATATAACATGAAGAAAGTAACAACATCCATTTTTCATCCCATCTACATATCTACTATCTAACATTTAATTACCACATGAATAATTGTATTGCTGATTTAACTATTAGACAAAATACATTTCAATTACAATTAACTAATCCATCTCATATACTAAGCATGACGAATTCTGTAGTACCCCTGCCCTAATCAATTCCTAATCTCGGTTTAATCTGGTTCAATTTATCTTAATATTATGTTATAGTTAGATGTTTGATTTAATGCATAGCTGTTGATGTGGTTTTCACACTAGTTGTATGCAAGTTGTTTAGTGTTCCTATTTCGTGGTATTAAGATCGGGCTAACGCTTTCATTAAGTTTATATATGTATGCATGTATGACTCTTGGTTGCAGGAGATTTTAGGTACAACGCCTCATGAGTGCGAGGTTCATCTTCACCTGGATTTATAGGTTTGAGTGTACCTCTTTAATCCTTAGAGTTGGATTAGGTGGTCGTAAGACCCTAGTTGACCTTAGTCGTGCTCAAGTGAGCATCGTCAGTCGCCGTCGGTAATCCCTTTTTGGTTGGGTTTGCGAGTCGTCTGTTTGGTTGACTTTCTTGATTTGCGTGCTTGGTGTGTTTGGTTAAATCGATTAATTAGTCCTTAGTAGTTAATTTGATTAAATATGTGTTTGTGCATTAAAGATTAATGGACTAGATTAATCGAGATTTCGTTATGCGATTTTCGTTGATATTGGATTGCTCGTTTTAAATTGGGAGCAAGTTCAATTAAATGGGTGATTTTGAATAATAAATGCATTTTGTATATGTTGTTGAAAAAGAAAGTTTTGTATTTAATTGCAATAGATTTAATTGTATTATGTTGGATTTTGAAATTAGAAAGGTTAAATTGAATTAAATGAGGAAATCAATTTGGAATTGAAAAACAATTTAATTTGTTGATATAGTTAGAAAAGAATTATTTTTTATATAAAAATTTTAATTCCAAAAATGGAATTTTGGTCAACTCTTCCTTATAACCTAAAATTTTTGGGAATTTTAGAGGATGGATGTTTTTGGAAAAAAGGTGGGTTGAAAAATATTTTTGGATTAAAATTTGGGGGTTTTGGGAGGAAGGAGTTCTGCGGGATCTTGCAAGTTGGGCTCTCCTTCAAGCTATTCCAGGAATGCGTATGGAGGTAGGAATTACCTCATCTGTTTTCCTTGTTGCCATGGAAATATACTCTGTTGGTAGGAAACAAAATGCTGGTTGTTAAGATCCAATCTTTTAAAATTGAATTTTAGATTTGATTTTGATTTATGGGTTAAGATCTATGCTATTGGTTGTGTTCTTCAAGAAAACAATTTGGTTGCATCACTGTGGTGAAAATGGCTCCTTTTGGTCCAATATGGATTCCGCTGGAAAAAAATTGTCTTGGGGTTTGTTATGTTTTTCCTCAATCTTTTTCTTTCCTTGGGTGTTTGAAACCCATTGGGGTTTGGAGAGATGAAAACCCATCAAATATATTATGATACCAAAGCATAGTTCTTTTAAACCGAACTTATCAAATCGAAATTTATTAACATATTGAGTGTGGGGTTTTTCTTGAGTTTCGAACTGTGTTCAAATAAAATAAAATTATAAACATTTTATGTTGGGGTTCGGAGGGCGGGGAGCGGAGCTCCACCCGCCTCCTCCTCCCCCTTTCCCTTAGTTACCCGCACCTGTGTGCTGCCCGCGGCGGTCGCAGGCGCACTGCGGTGGCCGCAGGGCGCCGCGGAACCTGCGTCCACCATAGTGGCGCCGCCCGCGCGGGATTCGCCTGCGGCTGGGGTTTGGCTCACCCAACCCCCGCGTTGGGAGGTGGGCCCGACCTTCGCCGCCCCCCCATGTTATGGTGTTATTTTTTTTAAATTTGTTTTTAAAGATGTTTTTTTTAATGTATTTTTTTTATTCAAAAAAAAAATATATAATATTTTAATGTTATTTCATGTTAAGTTTTAATTATTATTATTTTTTATTATGATTAATGTGGCATGATCATAGTTAATGATAATTTGATATTAATTAATTTTATAATGGAATTTATATGTTAATTAATAGTCAATTTCATTTTATGATTAGTGCACATTTTCTAATTAGATTCCAGAATTGCTAATTTCGCCATTGAATATTAATTGGTTATATTTTGGACTAATCTTGGTTTAATAAATTTGTATCTTACCTTCTAGCTGGTTAGAGTATTTGGCTAATTGAGGTAGTATTGTTTGAAAATAAAATAGAATATTAGGTTATTGGAAAATTGTTGAAATATGATATAATTACTAATTGATGATGTTAAATATTATTCAAGAACATATCATTTGTGTAATTAAGAAGTAATTGAAATATGATATCGTTGGATATTTGAATTTAAACAATGTGCTTTTGGGAATTTAATTTAGTATCATTTGGGAAATTGTTTAGTTACTGATATTCTCTTTTAGTAAAATGAATGGTTAATTTATATTTTTCCTTTGTTTGAGAATAGACAATGGTACTATTGTAAATTGTGGTATTGTACTCTCCTGATAACGGTGATTTTCCCGTCAATGCTTTTTGAAAACTTAGATCAATCAGAGAATTGGATCAACTGTTATGCTTAAATCAATTTGAGAAATGTTGTCTTTTCCGATTATTGCCTATGCGAGTTTAATTTCTGTATTCGCTTTTGATTATGAAATGGCAAGTCGTGCTTTGTTTGATAGGTCCCTGTCGTATGGATTGATTTGGGGTGCCTGTTTCAGTCCTCGGTTCCGAGTTGACTATTGTTTTGTGGTGGTGTCGTAGTTGGTCATAACCTTTGTGTAGGTGTCGAATGATGATTCATGTTTGACCAAATGATGGATGTTTCCTCCTTCTTGAACTCCGTTCGTCTGACCATGTGTATTCCTCGGGTTTTGAGTTCGTCTGAGTATAGTCTAGTGTCACATGGGAAAGTGGCTTTCGATTGGGGGCCGCGCCCAAAGTGGCTGCTGGGTAACCCGTCGAAAGTGAGTCTAATAAGTGATAACCTATCAGTAGATTAGAATGTAATCTCTAAGTAAGATAAATGTGCCTCACACATGGGACGAGTGCTAACATAGACCCGACATGCTGTGAGAAGGCCTGAAATGGCAATCCATCATCCTTGTCTTCACGAGAGGATGTGTGGGTCCACATGAGGCTTGGATGGGCCGGAGGCTCGGATTAGGTTGCCAGGGTAACCCAGTGTATGGGGCCGGAACCTATGAAGACCTACCATGGTAACCATACCGGGTTGTGTGATGACACTTGTCCCTACGTTCGCTAGTGTGTTGTCATTTTGTCCTGTTAGGAGTACCTTGTGGGTCGTCCTTTTGTCTATGCCCTTGTGAGTTCTTGGTTTCATGTTAGACCTTGGGTGGTGATGACTCAGTTTTGTGGACGCTCTCCTAGACCTTTGTTTTAGCTTTGATTATGTTCGGCTGGATCCTGTTCTTTTCAGGGATCGTATATGTAATTATTGACCAATGCGGTCGCTTGTATATTGTTTATGTTTCGCCTTGATGGCCGGATTGTAATGGTGTAACCTCTTGTATTCTTGTCTTTATTAATTATCAGAGGGGTCTTGCAGTTGAGCAGACCCGGAGATGTAGCCCTTTAGGGGTGAACTCCGAGATCATTATGGTGTTATGTGATGTTATTCTCTTGTGTTCCCTTTAATCAACTTTATCATGTATGATTAGCTTATGTTAGAATGGATAAGTGGATAAATGGAATTAACTTTAGATGCCTATATGCAGTTCTTTCTTGAATGCCTTTTTGATCGAATGCATAAGTGGTTTAGATGAGATTTATCGTAGATGCATGTATGCAATCGTCTTTTAAATGCAATAAATTGGAATATGAAAGAATGTAACTTAGAGTAATGGAATATATTCAGTTGTTGTTAAGAAATTAAGTATGCTTGAAAAGATCTCATATGTTTATGATGAAATTCTAGTGTGTTAGAATATTAGATGTGTGGCTTGTATTTTTATGAAAAGCTTGAATGAAGATTATGAATAGATATTAATGGTTGAATCTTTGCTTGTGATTAATAGGTCCATCTTGTGAAAGAAATTATCCTGATTAAGAATTATCTCGTTATTAAGATAATCAGTTTATTAGATTAATTATGTGAGTTAAGTGAATTGTGATTTTAAGTAATCTCGTTGGGAAACTCTTTAGGTGTTAGTTGATGTCTTCCGCTATGTAATTCTGAATCTTGGATATCTAGATTGTATCTTAATGTGGTGTAACTTTTAAAAAAAAATAAATTTATTGCACTCTATTCTTGTGTTATGGCTTAATCCCTTCGGGGTTTCCTGGCGGGGCATTACAAATTCATTCATGTTCTATGAATCCAATTTAAGGAAATGCATGACTAACAAATGATAATACACTACCAACACGAGTATGCCCTTTTTCTTCTTCTTTTTACTTACATTTTGATTAATTTATATTATTACTTCTATTTGAATGTACCATCTAAAGTAAATCATGGATACAATGTTGGTTGTTTTTACATAGTATTACAATCGCGAGTATCACTCACTTCTTATAAAACATTCCTAAATTAATTCATTAATAAAGTTTTCTCTATCATGAGGTGTACAGTACATGAATCTGCTCCAAGGGTTCAAGGTCAACATGAAGTAAGCTCCAAGTCCACGTACAAAGACAACACCAAGAAGAGGGAAAAGCTCCAATGGCAGAAAGCTCCAACCACCCAACCAATGTGGAATCTACAAGGAACCACCCCTCGAGCTAGGAGATGTTGCTAGGTCCCAACTCGCACACTAAACCAAGGTTGACGCTTTACCAAAGAGACTAACTGTTGGAAACCAATAACACTGAGAGGGGGGGGGGGTGAATCAGTGTTATACCATAATAGAAGATTTTAGCCTTAACAAAACATTCATACACCAACCGGTATACCGATATAAGCTCCAATGGCAAAAAGCTCCAACCACCCAACCAATAAGACAAACACATAAATGAGAACCATAACACACAGATTTATATGTGGAAAACCTCAATGAGGAAAAACCATGGTGGGATTTGTGACCCACAATATCAATTCACTGGCCATACGAAGAGATATTACAATATATGATGGGCCTGCACTTGCAGGAAGACTTACAACCTAGAGAACACTACTCATCACAATAGGAGCCTCACTGACTACATAAAAATCTAGACAACAATCTAGAGAAGTGTGAACTACTTAGTATAGCATCTCCTATGCCAGAATATAGTTCCAGTTTAAGCTCTATCCATTCTGGTTAAAACCCTAAACCTCAGTACCAGAATAACCCTTACAATGAATTCCTCAAATACATAGTCTCTCAGATATTTATCATTACATTACATCCATATATCCATTCCAGATGTCTATCCTTATCCACTTATTCTTGCAAAATGATCTAATCAATCTCTCCTATATACCCTATACAAATTTATGCTTTATGTCGGCTTACAAGGATATATACAATTACATATTACATGTCGGTCATATAACATAAATGAATAAGAATTAAAACAAGTTGCCGATGTCGGATCCAAGATGTGTCGACCTCTAATACCGATGATCTTTACTATACCATGTCGGCCTGCATTGCCGGTGATCAAAGAAATATTCTATCCTACCGATGTCGGTGCCGGTGTAGAGTCTATGAAGTGCCTGCCAGTACACCATATGAAGCTGGAACCCAAAATCATGTTGCCATCAATGAAAACATAATAAAACCAACCAATAGAGTGTCAATTGCCAACACTAACACCAAACAACCTCCATACACATAACCATGCACCAAGCAAATAAGAGAGAACAAGAGATTCTAGAGGCCAAAAACATCATAACAAGAATACAGAAGTAAGCAAAGGACTCACATGTATGAGGAAGTGTCATCACATGCCAACTAAGAACAATGCACTAACTTAAGGCATGCAGAGCCATCTTGACCTTGAGAGAGAAACCAAGGGAGATTAGCTTACCGTCTCTACAGTCTTCTCATGCTTAGCCTAAAACATCCTCCCTAGGACTAAGTCATGAGACACTGATAAGTTATTATCTTTTTAAATTATCTAACTACCCATACCCATTCATTAATTAGTTATCACTTGATTAAAATATAGTAAACTCCCTTACGATGTTTTAAAATTAGCTAACTACCCACACCCATTCATTAATTAGTTATCACTTGATTAAAATATGGTAAACTCCCTTATGCCCAAAAGGTCTAGACTTCACGCATCCTTACAAGGAACCTCGTGGAAGTCCATCTCTCATGACCCCCAGGTGTCATAAAGGAGCCCACTCCCTCCACATGGATCCAAAAATAATAAAACAAGAGGCTCTTACACAAGTAAAAATCTGACACAAATGCCAACAATACCAAACCACATCATAGACGTAGCCCAAAAGGTTGAACAATAACACATATGGAAGAATGAGCCTCTTAAACCAAGAAATATAACTAACTCATTATACCACTGCACTAAAACATATCAACATCGTGAGGTCTTCACTCTCGCTACCACAAAATCAACAGTATGGTTATTTCCTCCTCATGGAAAAATCATCACGAGGGCATGCCAAAATGGGAAAGTAAATCTCATGATAAGCAAATAAAGCAAAAACTCACATTAACCATTGGTTTTAAATCAAAAGACACAAACGACCTCTGGATGCAAACATAACTAAAAGGCTCTTAATTGGGAAAGGTTGACTTAAAGGTAATCCATGAATACAATGATTCGGGGGTATACTCACGTGTATATAAATAAGTTTGTATGTAGATCCAATATCATTTAATATTGCCAAACTACATAACAATAGTATTAACAATAAGGCCATCTATATAACATTGTATTTAAATAATACTATTATTAATATCACTCGAATATCACCCAGTTATTGGCATCATATTATTATTTTAATATTCAAATGCTTCAATCAAATTAAAAACCCATTAAATTAATAATTATATATATATATATATATTATTATTATATTTTTTTGCCATTTTTTAAATTCTTTTTAAAAATAAAATATATTCTTTATGATACTACGACACCATACCCACAGTGGGAGGTGCTCACAACACCCTCACCACACCGTGGAGGTGCTGATAGCACCTCACGGTATGGTGGGTGCTTTTGCACCCCCCATATCGTGAGTGGTGCTCAACACCACTCCACAATGTGGAGAGGTGTAGTAGCACCTCCATATCGTGGGGTTTTGTATGCACCCCAATCCCCCAAATATGGGGTTCCAACCGTAAATGCCGCCCCCCCAGATTCATATTTTTTTTCAGTTAAAAATTTATTTTGTTTAAATTTTTTTTGTGTGATTTTTTTTTGTTTGGTATCCAATCTGTATTAACAGTCATATTGCAAAATAACAGCAGAATCCTGGAAAGGAAATGGGGTTTTAACAACAATCAAAATGTAAAAATAGAGTCCCATTTTCAAAATTTATTTAACTGGAAGGGACAGCAAGGGTTTTGATCAAATCTGGTTTTGAAATCAAGGTTTTTTTTTTTGTTTTCTTTCAACAACAGTTGTAAACACAATGTCTTCCTTTACAAATCAAATCCCTATCAAATGCATTCAAGATTTGAACATATAGGAAGGTAAACTAGAGGTTTTCTTCTCTAATTCTTTTTGGTTTTCAGCTCATGAAAGGAAAAAAAAAGAAACAAAGAGAAACATACCCTACCTCTTCCTCAAGAAAATGGTAAGAAGAAAATTTGGGCAGCAACACAGTCTTTAAACAACAATCTTCAATCCTCCAAATTCTCCAGCAATTTCTTCTTTTCAGCCCACAAGAAACCCCAAGCACATGAAGAAAAATTCCGCCAAAATGAAACCCTACCTTCTTTTCAAATATGGGATGATAAAAATATTGGAAATTGCCATATCACATTTTATGGGGTTTTAAAAAAAATCTGTTCTCTCCTTGAGTTTTAAAACAACTTTCAAAATAAAGACCGAATATTGAAATGTATTAAAATGTAATACTTAAAATATTATAATCTATTCTCTCTCTCTTTTTTTTTAATCATTCAAATTACGTTTATTTTTTATATTTTTATATATATACACTGATGTAAAAATCAAACAGACTAATTCCATTAAATAATCGACTTCTCAATATTAGCCGAATAGGAATTGAATCCAACATTAAATAAATAATACCATTAAATGATCAAGACAAATAAATAATTAAAGATTAAAATCGTTAAATGACAATAAAGTCAATAACACGAAAATCAACGAATATTCAATAAATTAAACCGACTTAAAACATAAATGGCCAAATAAAATCTTGAAATCTCAATATGAGCATTAACCAAATTTTAAACGTGGAAATAGTAAATAATTGAAAATCATTAAATTTCAATAGTTTTAAAATAACAAAATTACTAACGAGGTCGTAATTATCATCAAGTAACCACTCAAACACAGTCAATGAAATGCTGAAATTAAATACGCTAAATAATAAATCAGTCACTACTAAAGGAACTTAAATAAAATAACTAAATGATCAACTAACCATGACACATACTCACAAGTGATGATGACGATGACGACATGGCGAACTTGCCAAAACTTATTGTGTGTGTGAAAAAGTAGAATAAGAATCTATAAGCTGTAAGACACAACACTTCAATTAAGTCATTACATGTATGGTTAGACAAATATAAGCATGAATAATTAAACCATAACAAATCGACCAATTGTCTTCTAAAAGATGCGAGTATAAGATTGCTCTCAGATTTGTATAAGCAATACTAGTGACTAGACTACACCAAGACAAAGGATTTAATCTATATGAGCATGATATTAAGCTAAATGGATGCAAGATGGATGAAAGATTCAAGCAATATGGATTCAAGCAATCATAAAATATGCAAAAAGAAACTAAACTAAGATACAATAATCTCAAAAATCAAACACAAAATCTTCAATGACTCCAGAGCAAAAACTGTATAATAACAATAAATCTCTATGGTGTTTTGAATGAGAGATGAAGGCTGAATTTATAGAGAATCACAAGAGAGATCAAGAAAAAACACAACTTAGGATAATTGAAATAATTGAGAAATCAAATTCAGTTAACCTTGAGATAGATTTCAATTATAGTTTAATTGAAATGAATTCAGATTATAAGTTTGAGTTTGCATTAGAGATATAATTCAATTAATTCCATGCACTTGAGATAAAAATAGGTAATTCTTTGATTTATTCAAGAAAAGAGTCTTTTCAATGCAATTGAACTTCTTTTCTCAAAAGCTTTGAGTTCCAATTTTAGAGAATGATTAAATTCCTTTAATTGCTTTTCTGATTTCAAGTTATCAATTTAGAAGAAAGATATAATATCTCAAGTTTGATTTCTCTCTCAATTCAATTCTTTTCTTTTATTTTCAATTTAACTCTTGCTTTGTATATTGATTCCTCTTTTGTAATAAATTAATTCCTTTTTTTATGATTAAATGACAAATTTTTTAATTAATTAAATATGCTAAGATATTTAATAAATTAAATATGATAATTGATCAAAATGATGTTCTTGGAATGATTTAATTAATTAAATAAATATTTAATTAATATAGAATAATTCACTTGGCATGTGACATTTAATGATTAAAGAATTAATAATGTGCTCAAGATTGATTTAATTGCCTTTGGTTAGGACCTTGGTGATGTTGTCGAGATTACATTTTCCCCTCTTTGAATTAATGTGCGAGCAACGTGTTGGTTCAAAGAATATGTTGATGTCTAGGAGATACCAAATCTAAACTTGATTGATCACGAACTAGATGCAGAGCGAGGTGTTTAGCTTGATTTGAAGTGATGAAGCTGAACATAGTTGATTAAAGCGAAACCGATCCTGAACTTGATTGAACTAGGAATGATGAAGAGCAAAGATACCAAACTTGAACTTGATTGATCAAGAAGCAGATCTTACTGATCTAGAACTTGATTGAACTAGACACAGTGAATGAAGATAAAATTGATCTTGAACTTGATGGATCAAGACACGATGAGCGAAGATAAACTGTCCAGCTTGATTTGATGTGATGAAACTTAACACCTTCTTAGATTGAGCGTGTGATCAAAGATACTCTTTAAACTTTTGATTGAGTTTAAATGAATAATCAACTTGATGAAAAGGGATGAAATTGATTAACGTTAAGAGACTGTTTCATATGAAAGCAAATATCAGCTTGATTTGAAGTGATGAAACTGATATGCCCCTAGCGATTGATTCAACTTAGATGAACGAGAAATCTCAACTTGATATGAAGCAATGAAGCTGAGATGCCCCTTTAGCAATAAGAATTTGTTTGATTTTCAATTAATTGAAAATATTTTTGCTCAACTTTTGATGAAGATTTGAAAATTTTCTCGACTTTGAAGATGTGAGGTCATGAGGTCATGAGTATGCCACCTCAAGAGCGAAATCGAAAGATAGCAAGGGTACATGATGATTATAGGCAATTTTTGGTGATGATAATGACTTGAGAACAAAAATTGAGTTAGAGGAATATTTGCGAAGATTTAGCATTGATTAATGAGAAATTGAGCACAAATTGAGAAGAAAAGAATGAACATTTGAGGAAAGTGCTAAGCGGTCCAAATTGTATTGAAATTGACTAGAAGAATGATCTCGGATTTTGATTTTGATCCCGAAAATGGAATCAGAACGGGCAAATTAGCTAAGGGTACAATTTTCATGTCCATCGAAATAAGTTGAAAAATTAGGGTTTGGGCTATATAAGGGGTCAAAGTGTCATTTGCAATTCATTTTAACCTATCCAAGTTTGAAATTTGAAAAGCCTTCTACGAAGAAAAATGGTCATTCTGATCCAGGAGCACCGATTTGAGCACTAGAGACGTCATAATCAACCGTAGAATTACGAGCCAACGGTAAGAGTCTAATTTTTAGCCCTTTCATTTCATCAATTTTGAATTTTTTTATTGATTTTTTGAATTTTTAGTCTTGTTCAAGTTGGCCGTTGTCATTTTGTCATGTGAGACGACATCTTGTGTCATATGACAAAATGCTTTGTATTGTTTTGTCGTTTAATTCCATTAGATTTTTCATTTTATACCTCCCCTTGTATCATACGAGTGTTTGATTAAGAGACCATTTTGTCGTGCAAATGTTTGTTTTGTATCGTATCAGAGTCTTTTGTCATCCTATACCTATTCTAGAATCATATGAGTTTCTACCCACACTGTAAAATATCGTATGAAAAACAGTGAGCATTTTTAAAGGTGCAAACATGATATTTTGATTTTTCAATTGATGTATTTGGATTTGCATGATGTTTAAGTTGTCTTATAGCATAATTTGGATGATTTTATGATGCTTTGTTTTTTTATTCTTGTAGATTCGTCTACCACATGTTCTTTTCAGATGTGTCTATCCACCGACTATGAGACTAGTGTGTAAGTTATCCGATATAGATTTGGGACATATTGACTTGTGCGGATTTACCCACCTTCTACAGATGCCAGATATCTGTGTGAATCACAAGATGCTCACAACACTTGTGGAGAGATTTCACTCTGAGCATAACACATTCCATTTACCACCTGGGGAGATGACCATCACTCTCGAGGATGTATATAGGATTCTTAGGATTCCATTCATTGTGGATAAGGTGGATTATGATTTGGCACAACATCTTGGCCTACTAGCTCTGAGGCAGTTTTTTCACGATGCAGACATCCTTACATGCTTTATCAGCTGGGATGAGATGATGACCAGATACAGTGAGCAATTTCCACTGGCCTGTGTCTTGGTAGGATTTATTGGTTGCTTCATTATGCCGGATAGGGGACAACAGGGTTTCTTATGCGGCTGGGCCAAGATGTTGCAAAGGCTTGTGGATCACCCTGAGAGATTAGGATGGGGTTCGTGTGTTTTACCACACATGTATCGTGAGATGCATGAGATTGTCTATAGAGAGGGGAAGAGCATAGCCGTAAGGGTATTGATTTTACAGATATGGGTCTGGGAGCATATCGTAGTTTGTAGACCTATAATGGATGACGCCAAAGGTCCACAACAACCGATTGTTTATAAATATTTTGGATACATTACTCTGCCCCATCTGGGCAAGACAGAGTACTAGAGACGATAGCTAGATGACCTGATCGTTGTCATATGGAGACCGTACAGGGGTATCGAGCTTTGGGATGATTGGAGAAGTGTGCAGAGAGATATGTTCATGACTTGTCCTCTCATTGGAATATTAGTGACAGTCATCGAGCGCTTTGTTGTTACTCAGGTGATGAGGCAGTATGGTAGGCCTCAAGGATTTCATAGGAGTTTACTACGTACACTCGTTATGCGGACGAGGAGAGACAAGGATGGGCCCCTAGGTTGTCCCACGCTTTGAGCATGCAGGCACTGACAGGGTTATAATGACTTTGGTGGGATTATCTAGAGGATATTGCAGATGCGGGGGTGTTGCCCAAGTATAGGGATTGGTTCTAGCAACATCCATTCCCTAGATTTACAGATCCAGTAGAGTAGGCACCTCTTATAGAGGAGATTGAGGATGATGCCCCTGCACAAGCACATGGACAGGCACAAGGAGAGAGACAGGGACAGAGACAAAGAGTAGAGGCTCCGAGGTGGGAAGGTGGTGATCCTAGTGCGAGTAGCAACAGGGTCCCAGCTAGGATGAGATAGAAGCAGAGGGGAGAGGGTGGATCTCTAGGGGTTGTTGGTGTGAGGATGAGTGGTATTAGGATAGTGAAGGGTGTAGGAGAGGAGGAGAAAGCAAATCCTAGATAAGTATGATAGAGGAGGGATGAACAGGGTGGAGCTGGAGGCAGAGATGGAGGTGGAGAGCCTGTGAGGGAGAAGGGGACAACTAATGTAGCATGGTCGATGAGAGCACAATTAGAAGATCTACAGTCATAGCTGACAGTGGCTCAGACACAACTTGCAGAGCGAGACCGATAGCTGGTGAACCTTAGAGTAGAGAGAGATTGTCAGTTAGTGGAGCTTAGGGAAGATCTCGATCATTAGGTTATAGAGATGAGGGCAGAGCGAGACACTCTTCAGCAGGAGGTTTTGCACCAGACTAGTCGAGCAACTTAGTACGTTGCGGCTTATAGCATAGCTATTCTTGTAGCGCAGCAGGTTGTCCCCTACTCTCAGTACATGGCATGATCTGATGAAGCTCGGGCACCAAGATAGGATGCCGGTCAGTAGGCTCCACCTCCTCCACCACCTGGCGATGAGGGAGAGGCAGGGAGCTAGATTTTTTTATAGCTCTTATATTTTGTTAGATACCCCATTTTTTTGTAGCCCACACTATTGTTTCTCCGATGGAAGATTGTACATGACAGTTATATCACTTGTACTCCGAGATATTGATGATTATATATACGAGATCTTGATTTGATTTCATTGTACTTGTGGGGATTGATTTATGAGATTCTTTCTTTTATATGCTTTGTTCTATATGTATGCATATCTGTTCAGTATGGATGTATGTAATGCAAATGAATATGGATGTTTGTTTTTATTTCTTTTCTTATGCAAATAAATGATGAAAATGAGTAACTAGTAATGCAAATTGTTTATTTTTTCTATGCAATAATGTGAATACAAAGGAATGTATGAATCTATATAAGATGCGTATATATGTACTAACATCTCAATACACAAGTACTCGATCAGAGATGATGAAAAAAAGAGACCACTTAGCTTAGAAATGATGATACTTCAAACTCTCATTCAGAAGATAAAGAGATTATTGTTGTCATGTAAAAAATGGTCAAAATGCACAAAATACAAAATGAATGCAAACTAAAAACTAGTCACTTTATTTGAAATGCTTAATGTTCATCACTGAGCGTTTACAAACATAGCAGGCATGATAGAGTTCTTTCCTTTTCATGTGCAATATTAATTATCTTTTTTGCAATGACCTTTTTTTGTTCATATCCTTGGATAGATTACGCATGGACCCAGATTGTACATTAAAGAAATTCCCTCAAAACATACAAAGAAATGATGAGAACTTCCCTGTAGCATACAAATAAGCGGAGTAGAGGTATGTGTGGAGATTTCACCTTAATGTGAAGGCTCTTATCATAGACACCCAACTGATTAGATGTTTCCAGATCATCAAAATCATTCCTATAAGTAGAAAACAAAGAAAATATTATGCCCCCAATCCTTGCTCCTCTTAGTCAAAATAGACTTCCTCGAGTTACTCAGAGGGAATAATAATTGAAAACCAATATAAAAGACAACACACAAAGAAAATTTCATACATATCTCAAACTATTTAGTGATTGTTTTCAGAAATGTTGTTTTGCTTGTGTACTCAGTGATAAAACTCTTTAGTAGTTAGGAGACAGGTGAGTGACTCAGATTGGACGACTGGGTATCACTGACAGAATGATGACTTGGTTGATACTACTTAGGACACGTAAATTGCTCAGTCGATTACCCTAAGACTAAGACATTGATCAGTTTCAAGCCATGAGGGTTTCAAAAGAACCAGGATGTCACAAAAGTGACTAAAAGATAAAGAAAAGATGCAACATTTCAGTACAAGAGATAAGACCAACCTGGACAAAATCCAACATCCATACTGATCTATGTCATTGTTTTGATTTGTGTGATCATTGATAGGAATGTCTGGTTTCAAAGAGTTAGTACCCCGTATAAGACCGACCTATTTGGTTTCAAGTGTACCCTTCCTTGTATAAGACATGTTGATGTTTGATAGAGTTTGATAGATAGATTAACAAGACATGAGATAAGTTTGATTGCGGACTTTGAGAGTTTGTCTATGGTTGATTTGGTTTGAAGCATAGTTTATTCTTTCTTGCTTTGATTTTTTAGTTTTTGATTTAGTGAGTTTTTTTTATTTTTAGGATTTTGTTCAAGATATTTTATGATTTTTAGGAGTTTGTTCAGGACATTTGATGATTTTTTTAAGGATTTTCTTAGCTATGCCCCCAATATGCAAACCTATATGACATGATGTTCTGCAGAATGCATAAGGAGACAATGATTTTTGATATGATCTATATTAATGCAATATGCACAATGAAGATGCATTTCCTATTTTAACAAGGATGACTATGTTTTTTTAGCACTTTGTAATACACCAATTGAATTGGGGGTACAAAGCATTTCATAGATAAGCGATCAATCGATCCATAAGGTCCCTTGGAACATCCAAATTAACACATTTAGTAACTAGGATTTATAAATGGAGACACAAAAAACATCCCCATTGGTTCTTGAAACTTTGATCTTCTTTTGCCCATGTGAGTGCAAATGAGTTAATTCCCGCTCTTGTGTTCACTAAAGATCCTTAGCATCCTATATGACTAGCTACATGGTTTATTCTAACTTCAAAAGCATCCCGAATAGAGCCTCGCTACCAGCAAGCTTTTAGAGCTCTGACGAGGTTATAAACTATAATTTCTCGAATATTGCTCCATTTCTAGTAGGCGTCCATAGCCTTGATGGAGTTAGTCGCATGTTCCCATTTTCAAGATTTTTGTCGCACTTGTATGCATGATATTTCAGTTATATATCATTGCTCTTTTGCCTTGAGATGAATATTTAGCGTAGCACTTTTTTTTTTTGCCTTGACTTGTAAGTAATGAAACCTACTTGGGTGTGACAATTACAGTGGTGCTGAAGTAGAATTTTAGATTTTTTACTAGTCATATGATCAACTAGGTGTCTAGAATGAACTCTAGATTTTTTAATGTGTTTGAGATATAGCAATTAATAGATTTTGGGTTAACAAGTGTCAAATAGTGAAATCACTACCCAACCATAAGTAAAGCGTCGTCATAGGGCAATGTTAAAAATGAATGACCTTATGACCTCAAGGACTTCATGTCTGAATATCTAAGAAAGGAGATGACCCTTTTTTGTCTTGAATGCAAACAAATGATAAAATTGGACAATTGCCTTGTTTTATTGATGTTGTTACATGATAATGTAGAAATTGTATGAATGAGATGCATTTGAAAAAGAAACTATATGTGATGTAGTGCTTTGAATAAAATGATATGCAATGCAGAAAGCAAAACCTGAACTAACCCAACCCTTAGATATGATATCGTTGAAGGTGCATGTTGTTCATAGGCTCAGGGATTTTTGTGTTGGTAGTTCATTGGTCTAGCATAAAGATGTCTTTCCAAGAAGGACTCAGCTAAGTGTACATGTCCAGCATCTCCAATTTTGATTTCCTTTTTTTTTTTGATTTTGTGATGAAATGAGGATAAAGTCTTATGCAAAATATTGGATAAGGGGAATGGAAGGATGAAAAAGAGGTGTTGGACAATGGACCAGATGTTGAAAGTTTGGTGCATGAGTGAATGGAAACATTTGCGGGATCACCATTGGCACACATCTTCAGGGATGGTGGATTGATGGAGGAAAAGTGGATCTCAAATTGTGAGATTTGGATGGAGGAACAACTAGGGATTTTGGGACATGAGGATCCAAAATAGATGAAAGAGGTGATGGAGAAATGGATTTGGAAGGTTTGAATGGAGAAACAACAATCTTGGCTGTGGATTTGGATTTTTCTTTAGATATTTGTGCTTCAAGGAGATGCTTAGGGATCCACATGGTTTCTGATTTTCCATTCTTTTGTAGTTTCTTGGAACACATTGCTTCTACCAGTGCCTTAGGAACCCATATAACTTTTGATTTTTCTTTCTTTTGCTTAGTGAGCCTTTGTGTCTTTCTAGATGGATGGAAGTATGCGAAGATGTACGCCTTTGTTGATCTTGCACAAGGGGAGGAGGAATATAGGGTCCTAAAATGGATGGAAGAGATGAAGGGGAAGGTGTGTACCTAGATTTTGGTTTAGTAGGGATACACCATCTTGAGGAATGTCACTGAGGACATGACCCTTAATAGTTTCTTTAAAATGGACGGATTCTTGCTTGTGAAGATCTACCCCTTTACGTTTATAAATATTTTGACTTGTAGGATCATGAGAGGGCTTTGTAGGCATGATGGATCCTTGTGGTGAACATGGAATATTATGACAAGGAGATGAAGGTATACTTTGATCTTGATATGGAAGAGGGCCATTGGATAGAGTATTTGACTCTTAATTTTGAATAGGATCATTTGAAAAGGTAGAAGAGGCATCATGATCTTTCTTAGGAAATATGCTTTGCTCTTGAGATAGAAGGGGATCATCTTGGAAGAAATGGAAAGGTATAATGGGATACTCATGGGAGTCTAGGGAGGTAAGATCTTTTTCAACCATTGGATGGGATGGCCCTTGAGATAGCCCTAGAGGATCAACATGAGAAGTTTCATCATTAGGTTCATCCTTTGATGGATATGGTATGGATTGTTGTTGAGAAGCCTTAGGAGATGGAGACATCATGGAAGTGATGGAGGCCACATATGGGGCCTTGCAAGACATAAGTTCATGATTTTGATCATGCTTAGATCTAGCTCCTTCTTTTTCTTTAGGTGAGTCATTAGGATCTTCAATTTCAATGACAACATTATCAATGAGATATTGAATCTTATGTTTTAATTCCATACACATTGAAGTCTTATGTTTGTTATGCCTATGATATGCACAGTAATTACTCAAAAATTCACATCCTCATGTGGTCTTTTTAGGAAATATGATAAGATTGTTCTTAAGAAGCTCTTCCAAAGCTGACTCAATAGATTGCCCCAAAGGTGTAAACTGTCTATCTAGGGAATAGATGTCTTTTTGTCTTGGTGAAGGTGTCTTGTGATCTTGTATGAGATTTGACTTTTGATTTTCAATTACTTTCCGTTCCATCTTATGTAATTGTTTTAGTATTTCTTGAAGTCTAGTGTTCTTAATATCATGAATTTTTATCTCAAGAGGAGTCATTGAATCTTTTCGTTAAGCTTGAATGTCATATATTTCTCTCTTGAGAACTTGAATTTGTTGAGCCAAGGTAGTCTTGGGCTTCTTACTTTTATCAGAATTTTTAGAAGAGCTTCTGGTTTGAATAGGCATTTAGAACCATGACATAAGTGCACTGTTTAGATTTGTTTATGCTCAAAAATGATAACCAATTTTATGCTCGTTGTAGACTGTTTTAGGCAAGTTTTGACTATTCTGGACTGACAAAATTAGAGATTCATATGACACATTTTATAGGACTAGATGACAGTTAAATAGCTTAAGGACGATAAAAACAGAATTTTGTATGAGTTGTTGCCTATGTTCGCACAATAGATGGGTATACCTCAAACGACAAACTGATGAATGTAATGGTTTTTCATACAACACAGAATCAGAGATCAGACAATAATTCCCTAAGTAGGATGACAAATTATCAGGTTTCGTACAACATAGAATAAAGGCTCAGACAACAAACTGTTAGACCTGATGAAATTTTGTATGACAACAGTTATATAGCAGGACGATAAATTAGCAGACTCATACAAAAGTTTACTGGACAAAGATAAAATTTTTGACAGACCAAGTTTTTAATGACTAACGATGATCAGTTTTGAGATGGATGAGTTTTTGGATAGCTGAGATAGACTAGTTTGCGACACGGATAGAGTTTTGACTAGGATAGACTAGTTTTTGACACAGACAAAATTTTTACTAGGATAGACTAATTTTTTTTTGATACGGATAGAGTTTTGACCACTGAGTTGTTTATTGTTTTCTCCAGTTTTTGGTATTTCAGTTTCAGTTTTCGGGATGAAAACATAGTAAACACACAATATGTATAATGATTTCAATCACAACACACTAACCCATTGGAAATTGGTGAGAGAAGAAAACCTTTGCTTGCAGACTCAGGTACACACCTAATAGCTAATCAGAATATGACTGTTGAGTCTCACGCAATGGATTCTCAATGTTGTATTAGCTGAATCCAAATGCTAATGGGGACACGATATGGCAAGTGTCTTGGGAGAGTTACTATCTCTCTTGCACAAAGATTATCCCCCCTTTCGGAGGTGAACCAGGTAGCTTCTAATTTTAGTTGGAACTAGTAAGGGATCCGTTCAATGCGTCAGGGTATAAACTCAATTAAGAGGTCTCCCAGCCTTGAAAACCAAGGTTTAATATACCTGAAGGTACATAGGAGAGCTATTCTCGAGCACTGCTGTTGACTTGATTTTCATCAACTCACGTTTATTTTATAGTGGGTTGGAGTGCTTGGTGTTTAGCCATTCCCACTTGGGTCATTCCCCTCTCACCAACTATAATGGCTATAGAGTTATTAGCTCCTTAGGAGGGCAGGCCCGCTAAAGATATACAAATCTCAAACTTAAAGAAAATGCCTCAAGGGTCTAGATTTATGATTGTCTATAAAGACAAGAGCATACTCTCCTACCTCTTAGAATTTTCTTAAAACAAAAAATACAGGTTTATTCTTTAACCAGATAGCAATTTAGGTTCCTAAAAATAAATTTAAAGAATACACGATGTTTGGTTGATTCTCCTCAGGCAACTTGCAAAGACAATGAATTGGTAGTCATATTGTCTTTGTTTGACAAGCATATTCTTCGACAAGCGTTTTGCAAAAATTGATTAGGCTGTGAAAATTTCTCAGATAGACAAAAGACAATTTAGGGTTAGCGTCAGTATCATCAAAATCTAATTCAAGAAAAACCCTGAAAAATAATTTGTTTTCCAAAAAATCCTAATCTAACTCCTCCAACCTGCAGGAAATTTTAGAAACCTACAAGCAAAAAAAGTTAGTAAAATATCAAATCTCTTGGTGGAATTATACAAGCCTAATTTCAAATCTCAGCTACAATTTTTTCACTCCTAATGCTGAAATGCTCTGAAATTTGACTAAGTCTGAAATTTGGAAGATCCTCCAAAAACTAGATTTTGCATTATAACTCTTGGAGGTCCGAAACCCCTCTCAAACATCCTGAAAATATATATGGAATATGTTATATTCCATATATATTGACCTTCCACAAGCCTAATTTCAAGAAAAATCCTAAACAAAGATTCTATATTTTTCATACGACAGAACAATAACTTGTACGAGTATTCTCACCTGACCATACGAAAATTCTCACCAAACCGAATGAGTAAACCCAGAAAAAAATGACAAAATCAGTTACTCATATGATGACTCCCACAGAGCCGAACGACAAACTACAGAACTCATCCAGTATGTTACATAAACTTGTCCTGTATGTTGCAAAGACTCATACAACCTTTTGCAGAGACTGTACAGAAAAAAATCCAAAAAATAAAATAAAGATCTTACGAGGCCGAAAATGAAATTCTCAAGCCCCATGATGGGCACCAGAAATGTGTGTGTGAAAAAGTGGAATAAGAATCTGTAAGTTGTAAGACACAACACTTCAATTAAGTCATTACATGTATGGTTAGATAGATATAAGCATGAATAATTAAACCATAACAAATCGACCAATTTCCATCTAAAAGATGCAAGTATAAGATTGCTCTCAGATTTGTATAAGAAATACCAGTGACTAGACTACACCAAGACGAAGGATTTAATCTATATGAGCATGATATTAAGCTAATTTGATGCAAGATGGATGAAAGATTCAAGCAATATGGATTCAAACAATCATAAAATATGCAAAAATAAATTAAACTAAGATGCAATAATCTCAAAAAGCAAGCACAAAATCTTCAATGACTCCAAAGAAAAAAATGTATAATAACAATAAATCTCCAGGGTGTTTTGAATGAGAGATGAAGGCTAAATTTATAGAGAATCACAAGAGAGATCAAGAAAAAGAACAATTTAGGATAATTGAAATAATTGAGAAATCAGATTCAGTTAACCTTGAGATAGATTCCAATTATAGTTTAATTGAAATGCATTCAGATTATAAGTCTGAGTTTGCATTAGAGATATAATTCAATTAATTCCATGCGCTTGAGATAAAAATAAGTAATTATTTGATTTATTCAAGAAAAGAGTCTTTTCAATGCAATTGAACTTCTTTTCTCAAAAACTTTGAGTTCCAATTTTAGAGAATGATTAAATTCCTTTAATTGCTTTTATGATTTCAAGTTATCAATTTAGAAGAAAGAAATAATATCTCAAGTTTGATTTCTCTCTCAATTCAATTCTTTTATTTTATTTTCAATTTAACTCTTGCTTTGCATATTGATTCCTCTTTTGTAATAAATCAATTCCTTTTTTATGATTAAATGGCAAATTTATTAATTAATTAAATATGCTAATATATTTAATAAATTAAATATGATAATTGATCAAAATGATTTTCTTGGAATGATTTAATTAGTTAAATTTTTTTTTAATTAATATAGAATAATTCACTTGCCATGTGACATCTAATGATTAAAGAATTAATAATGTGCTCAAGATTAATTTAATTGCCTTTGGTTAGGACCTTGGTGATGTTGTCGAGATTAGGGGCCCATGGTTTAGATGACCATTTTTAGGGTATTACATTGATAACATGGACTCGATGCCAAACCTAGACTTAGAGTGCGGGAAGAGAACCAACAACATCTCTGAACCACATATTTCCATTGGGAAGAGGCACACTCACACCTATCAAGCTAGGGGAGCTTGCACTCGGTTGCCCAGGAGGAATGAATTCCTTAGTACCTACAACCCTGCAACCACAAAATGATACATGTGCATATATATACGTACATAACAGACAAGTGGAGGAATGTCACAATGACACATCCCACTTGCAAGTAATGATGTGACATTGATTCCCCCATGATACAATCAAATAATATTCATACAATGAGCAATACATCTTACATAAATAAAAAATGGGGTTAGTATGTCCATCTCATCATAAGCAATAATCAATGAAATCTATTCATCTAAGCATCAACATGACATAAATACATGTAGCAATGAGAGAATCATCATGATATCTAATCACATAAGGTCACAACGAAGCATGAGAAAAATCAATATTATTAGAAGTCACAAAGCATACAATATCTATCAATGATCATCAATAAGCACATATAAAAGACAAAATACATCTATGCATCACATGAATCCAGACAAGTCTATCATATCCATCGCACAAAATACATGTTTAATCGAGTATAAAAATGGAATAAGAGTCTGCTCAAGTGTGGGCATTACATTTTACATGTTAATGAATAAACTAATAGATGAAGTAATACACTTTTTTTGAATACATAGAATACAAGGATTTCATTATTTTTTTCCCTTCTTACAACTTTTCCAGAAATACAACCAAATGTAATAGGAGAAATTAAATCTGAAAATGAACAATGAGGTGCACTTGCAATCACACTTTGATGGCCACTTTGAAGTCTTAGTTTTCTCCTTCTTTTAAACAAGTTACAAACCTGGAAGCAAATGTATCCTTGGTTGTGACCATGGAGGCTCACCTCCCAACCTGGCCTACAAGAGGCCACCCCCAAGATGGGAGAACTAATAATCAAATGGGATACAAACATACTCAAAACACAAACACACTTTCAGATTTCACAAGGGAAAACATTTTCACACTTAACTCCCAACCCAAGCCTAGCACATAGTCACCAAGTGACTCAAAACAAGGGGTGAAGGTGGACCGAGTATCTAAGGGGAGATCTGCAATATAACCAATATATTCAAATGCCTTCACAAGGCTAAAATAACCTCCTACTTGGTCTCTCACATGACCAAAAACATTTCTTATGATCCTCAAAGGGTTCAATCCAAATCTCCCCTTATGACCCCCAAATTTTTATACAAAAATAACAGCAGCAAGAATCCCATATCCTTGTTTATCCCTCTTATCCTAGAAGAGAGACTACACCCAAAGACTATCCCAAAACCCTTCACCCCAAGACTACTCTTCCCTCTCAAGGGTGAGTTTAGTCTTGACTCCCATGAACATATATACAAGAAATCCCAAATAAAAATTAACTAATAACAACTCAAAACATAGTTCAAAGATTTAGAAGCACACTCAACTCATAAACAAAATCAGATTTACACATAAGCAACATGAATGCAACTAAGTTATGGAAATAATTACACCAACCTTTACTCTAACCAATGGTTTTTGTGTTGTAGAAGAGTTTTTCAATTCCCCCTACAAGTCCCCTTAGCCAATTTTTTTTTTCTCAATTCCTACTCAAAAACTTAGTCTCCAAGATTGGAGAGTGGGTGATGAAAATTCCAAGTTTTAATTTCTTCCCTAAGTAGGCTCTCCTCACACTTTCCAACTTCCTTGGAAAGGATGCAAGATCCCATAGGTTGGTCTTCCCAACCTCTTACATGGTTTCTAGAAATAGAAACTCAAAAGATAAGTGTAAGGTGGGGAAGTGCATCGATCACTGAAATGGAAGGTTGTCTTACAAAAATTTGAATTTTCATCCATCTTGGAAAACCTACTTATGAAGTGACTTGGCAATCACATGTGAGTGGTTACATTGATAAAAAATGTCCTTTACCCATAGTTATATCAAGTGGGCCTTCAAAAGTGACCTAACCTCAACCATAGGAGTTGGTTTGACCCCCCAAAAACCCACCTAAAGTTTATCTATGAGTGAAACTTGATTTGACCAAACTAATGGCTCTCTAACCAAGTTATATTTTGTTGGATTGTTGGAATTGATAAAACCGGTCGATCTAGAAAACTGGTATATGTGCTAAGGTTTGTCATTGATGTCCAACACTTAGAGGTGAAGACACTAACCGATGAAGTGGCATAGGTAAAGTGGTGTTGCTTTTCAATAAGTAATAGTGAATGGAAAAAATATTAATATTGAATGATTAAAGAGTACTTCAGCTTAAGGAAAGATAAATTAAGTCAACCGATCTATCATTCAAGAAAATTGGTCACTTTGGTGATGGTGAAGTCACAAAAGGTGACTCAGGCAAGAAAAATTGTTTGCTTGAACCAACCGGTAACTCACTGGTAAACAGGGGAAGAGACTTGGTGCTAGCACAACAAACCGGAAATGAAAGGATGAATCGGTAATATAAGAAGTGCAGTTGCATACTAGTACAACTGTATGACATAAGGAAGATAGGTGATCAACATAAATCTCAGAGCAGTGATCGATTATTCAGTTGCGGTGGCAAAGGATGAGTTGGTAAGCTTGTTTCTACGCCAAAACATTTGTTGGTAAGGTTAAATTTCAATTATCATGAAGTCAAGCATGATTACATGCAAATTCTCTGGTTCACATTTATTTGGCTGAACATGACTCAAAAGTTTCTATCTTTGGGAGATGCGGTGGCAGAATTGGTTGAATACTTGGCGGAATTGTTGTAAGGTGTGCAAAGAAAGAGTGGGAGATTTTGAAATTGGAATCTTCAGAAATACTTAATTAATTTGATTGAGGATATACCTGAAGGTGTCGACAAAAAAATGTATAAAGAGTTCTTGAGCTCTTTCAAAAAAATTTTTGATCGTGAAATTTGAAACAAGTAAATCTTGTTGAAGGTGATCCAAGACAAAGAACAGAGTGAGAGGAAGTGCTAAGAGGTGTTAGCATAGTTGAGTGTGTGTGTGAGGTAGACCAGCTAAGTGCAGAGCCGAAGGACAAAGAACCGATTGAGTGCAGAGCCAAAGGACAAAGAACTGGCTGAGGGCAGAGGACCGACAAAGTGTAGAGCCAAAGGTCAGAAGATCGACAGAGTGTAGTGCCGAGGGATAGGTGACCAACTGGGTGAATATCCGAAGGTGTAACAAGGAAACCAGTGTTGTGCAGAGAAGACACAACCGGTGTGTATTGAGTGGGATGCATATTGAGATCTGATCAAGCTATCGGTAGCTAATTTAGCAGATCACCCATCTGTTGCTTTCTAACAACTGCAACATAAATCCCTTAACTAAGTGGACTTTAACAGGTCCCTATTGTAAAATCCCTTAACCGACTAACATCTTAATTGATGTTCTAAGTCCTCTAACTAGGCTACCTTTAATAGGGTAAAGGCACTAACCGACCTTGTTCAAAATCCCTTAATCGGGTGGCACCTAACAATGTCTTTGTAATCTCCTAACATGGATGACTCTTAACTGGGCATACTCCAGAAGAGTACAAATTTTGTAAGTTCCTACTCACACCATAGTTTTCTCCCTATTGGGTTTCCATGAGATAAATCCATGGTGTCACTGCCAACTTTTCATGCTTGCATATTTTAGTTCAGTGATTAAGTATATTGTTGGATCTTAGATGAATGAAGTTTTAAAGATAAGTTAAATTAAGAAAAATTGATTAAGTGCTGATTCACCCCTCCCCTTTCAGCACCGGTTGGGACTAACATCTTTTGGGACCACTACAAGATATTTGAAAATGCATAGGGTTTCACAATTTCCTCCTAAGGGTACGTCATATGCCAACTGACAACACAACACAAGTGTCAAGTGACACCATCAAATACTCATCACAAAATACACTTGACATGTCCTTTTTAGGGAAGAATTAAAATTAGCAAATACAAATTTGAACATACACTCAAGCATTGACTAATACAAAATTAAACACATCACATACGAGGTATTGTCTCTCCAAATAGACAAATATTGGCTTTACTATCACACATAGGTTTGGCCTTAGTTCTCCATGTATTTCCATGGTCCAATGGATTAATTTCATGCACATCTCATTTCACACATCAATAGTACAAAGCCACATACATATATAAGTATATGAAAGGAAATACACATCAGACACATAACATCTAATTCACAACATCTCATAAATTGATCCAAATCAAAGAAAATAAAGATAGTATCCAATTACCATTTTTCCTAGCAATCTATATGTAATCAATTACTCAATTGCATCATTATAGGAATCATATAAATCAACTCTCCATAAGACATGCATAAATGTATCATATCATCATCATCAACATAAGTATTGAAACCAACATAAGATGGGATACATCATATCCAATGATATCAAATCACCTGTCAAACAGTAACTAAAATCTATATTGCATCAAAATAGTGTATCAAATAATAAGTCTATCATGAAAATAATTGAAGCGCTATGATAGGCTCAGGGTACGACCTCACACCCATAACCAGGGGCATGGAAACGACACCCTCAACATTGGTTTCCAAGATATAATTAGTGGTAGAACTTTTAGAATCCATGGTCCCAAACATGGAGGGGAACTCAATAGTGGTAATAGTCTTATGCATCTTACCTATAGCAACAAAAAAACCTATCTAAACAACATGCACCTATACCTAATGCACTTCCTTAAAAACTATCTATTATGCCCAACCAAAACATGCCTACACCCACATAATAAAGAACACTGCGATTGCCTAATCAATGTGCACCTAATCTTGAATACAAGCCTATTCAACAAGATTACTCTAATGAGGCAACAAAATATTCAACTTATAGTTGAAATTAGCGATGTTGACCTCTACTCAAGAAAGACTTGTTGATCCTACATCTCCATAAATCACATAGTTATCTAATGAATAACTAGTAGTAGATATCACTAACAATGAACCACTTTATTCATAGACTCAATCGTAAGTTGAATATTTCAGGCAAGGAACCCTCATTTTTAGAAAGGTTGGCCACTCAAAAATATTATCTCGAGCCTGAAGTTGACCTTCTAGGACAAATGGAAAATGTTTGTGTCAAGATTCCTCTCATTAAAGCTATTAAGGATGTGTTGATCTATACCAAGACTATTAGGGGACTATGTATCAAACAATCAGGGAGAAAGAAGAAGGACCCATAAACTATCTTTGTCATAAGACAACTTGATGACATCATTTTGAGAACTCTAGTAACACCCAAGTATTCAGATCTTGGTAGTCCTATTGTGGATATGAAAATTAACAAAACTAGATTATTAAAAACAATCAGATTCACCTTGGTACAATAATAAATATTATGATTGGGTATCAATCCTCAACATAACTCAACAGGAGAAACAATGGGAGTGGGAGAAGGTAGTGGCAATGGGCGAACTCAAATTTCAAACTCTCTGCAAGGCGGGAACTCTGGTTCCAATGGTGGGAGCAGCCAAATCAATGCAGCTGGTCCTATAGGTGATAAGGATAAGCCTCCAGACATCCCGAAGGCTGTTGTTGACTTGCAGTCTGATGGTATTCTGCCAGAGGAGACAATAGGTTCATTTGGACTATTGGGGGAAGGGTCCAACCGGGGGCCCATTCCACGTGATGACTCCATTGATAGCGGAAAGGAAAAAAAGAAATGGTCTTCCCTATTTGGAACTAGACCAACTGGTAAATCTTCCCTACCTCCTGTTAAGAATATCTCTGACCCTTCTGGTGGTAAGTTTGCTATCTCTATCCCTGACCAGGTTCTGGACCATAATATAAATAGTATGTCAAACTCCTTGGTAGGGAAATTTATGGGTTCACATCCTAATATTGAAGTTGTTAGGGCTTTTGTCAAATGAAAATGGGTCCTCAAGGGAAATGTTGAAGTCTCGGCTTTACCTAAAGGCCTTCTATCTTTTTCTTTTTCATGTGAAGAAGATAAGGTTAAGATCCTGTGCGGAAGCCCCTGGATGGTAGGAAAGACAACATTGGTCCTTCGAAAATGGCATCCAAACCTGAATATGAATGATTCTCTCTTGGTGCAAGTTCCAGTCTGGATAAATCTTCCAGGCTTGCCTCTTGAATATTGGGTAGAAAGTATCTTCTTTGGAATTGCAAGCTCCTTTGGCGAGCTGCTCTTTATAGACCCAGTCACTGCTTCAAAAAGGAGACTGACTCATGCTAGGTTCTGTGTAGGAGTAGCCCCTGATGCAGATATGCCGGAATAGATAGACCTAGTTTCAAAGTTGGGAACTTGGAAACAACACATTGAATATGAATCTATCCCTTTTGCTTGTTTCCACTATAAAAAAGTAGGTCACTGGGCAAAATCCTGCCCAAACAAGTCGATGGTAGAACCTAAGTAGCCTAAACCCCAAATTGAAAACCAAAAGATGCCAGAGAAAATGGTGTGGCAAGTTAAAAACCCAGAGAATAAGGAAGATAAATCCAATCGCTTTAATCCTTTGGGGGAAAATAAGGAAGTGACATCAAATTCTATCTCTAGCCCCTCAACCCAGGAAGCAGTGAGAAACAAATCAACCAAAGCCAGCCCCCTGGGTACTACCCAAAAAGAGGAAATGAAAGATCAGATTGAATCTTCAAATGAGTTAGCTGAAGTGGTTGTTGAAACTTATGAAGGCAAGGAACTAGAAGCAAAATATTCCCAACATGAGGAAGGGGAGATCCCTGACCCCCAAGAAGAAATGACTGATTCTTGACTAGCCTCGCCAAGTTTTGAAATTCAAGAAACCCAAAAATGTGCAATTTTGGGTATGAACCTATCAGACTCAGAACAGAGTTCAAAAATAGTGAACAATGTTTCAACTGATTCTAGAACTCCTAACTGGGGTAATGAAGAAGAAATATCCAAAATCCTCAGCAATCTGGAAGAGGCTCCTGTGATAGAAGCTGAATGGAAGCAACCAAAATACAGGAATAAGAGAGGATTTACTCCCACAACTTCCCTTCTAAGGAAATATAGCAAAATAGCTCAAGTTGATGTGGGGTACATCTCCTCTTCCCCAGGGCAACCCTCTAACCACAAAGTCAAAGATAAGGAGGCCAACAAGAACATTGCAGATGAAACCCAAAAGACTCTTAAGGAGTTGGGAATCGGTAAGTAGTTATGAAGATTATCTCCTGGAATATTAGGGGACTCAATAATCCCCATAAACATGATATCATTATAAATATGATAAGAGATAGTAATCCTGATATTTTTCTAATTCAAGAAACCAAAATGAGTAGAGAAAAAGTTGAATCTTTGAAGTTCTTTAAAAATGGTAATGTTAGTGGTGGCAGCTCCGAAGGTGCTTCAGGAGGTATTGCTACCATCTGGAACCTCAATACTGTTAAAGGTCATGTTATTATTTAGGACAATAATTTCTCTTGTATCAAATTTGAGCATTTAAAAGATGGTACTTCATGGGTTCTCACTAATATTTATGCTCCAAATGCTTTGAAGGCTAGAAAATCTTTTTGGAAAAAAATTACATAGGCTAGGGATAGCTTCAAAAATATTAGTTGGGTGGTTATGGGAGACTTCAATACTCCTTTGAGAGAGGAGGAAAAATTTGGAGGAAGTCCTCCTCAACTGGAAAGTAGGATGGCCCTCATGGATTTTATTAATTCTCAGGCTCTCAATGACTTGGAAATACAGGGATGCACTTACACTTGGACTAACAGAAGAACTGGTAATGATCTTATCCAAGTGCGTCTTGATAGAACCCTCATCTCTGATGACTGGTATAGTCATTACTTCTATTCTTTGACGGCCCACATTCAGGTTGGATCTGATCATTTCCCTATCACCTTCATTGCTGACTCAATCAATAGAAGGAGAAGCTTTCCCTTCAGATTTGAAAAAATGTGGACCCTCCACCCCGAAATCAAAAGAAATATTAAGAAATGGTGGAGCATTCAAGTTGAGGGAATGACTATGTTTAAAGTTGTCAAAAAGCTCAAAAGTGTGAAGGACAACATAAGACTCTGGAACAAAACCAGATTTGGGAATATTTTTGAGGCTAAGAGCAAAGTTCAGGAAGACCTTAAAAAAATACAGGATCAAATCCAGAAGGATGGTTTTGGTACTATGTCTATTCTTGATAAAAATGAGACTCTCAAAAAATACCATGATATCATTACCAAAGAGGAAACGTTCTAGAAGTAGAGATCGAGATGCATTTGGCTTAAGGAAGGAGATAGGAACACAAGATTTGTCCATATGTCAATGATTAAGCATAAAGCAGTTAATAGGGTTAACAAGCTAGTGATGGATAACAGGGAGTTGGTCAAGGAGGATGAAATAAGGAATGAAGCTAAAAGGTATTTCTCGGACCTCCTCAAGAGGGATCACAGCCTGGATACTGAAGCCCAATCCTCCTTTCTTTAGAACATTCCTTGTCTCATTGATGATCAAAAGAATGCCTTTCTCTCTTCCATTCCCTATAACTTGGAAATCAAAAATGCCGTTTCTCCTTTGATGGTAACAAAGTGCCTAGCCCAGACGGCTTCCCAATGTTCTTTTTCCAAGAATTTTGGGAGATTGTTGGAAAAGATGTATCCAATGGAGTTAAGGAATTTTTTGGGGCTAGAAAACTCTTGAAAGAAATCAATGGCACTTTTATTGCTCTCATACCCAAAACTCAAGGTGCCGATTCTTTGGACAAATTTAGACCTATTAGCCTCTGCAATTCTTTTTACAAGATAATTTCCAAGGTTCTTACCTCTATAATCTTGTCTATCCTTCCTGCCTTAATTAAACACCAGCAAAATGGTTTTGTTCCTGGAAGACAAATTCTTGACTCCATTATTACGGTCCATGAGAACATTCATTCTCTTGTTAGAGAAAAGAAACAGGGTTTCATCCTAAAGCTTGATCTCTCCAAAGCCTATGATAGGGTTGACTGGTCTTTACTTCAGAAAGTCCTCACTTCTTTTGTTTTTTCCTCTAGAGTTGTCAACCTTCTCTCTCATCTTACCACCTCTGCTACTTACGTTGTTCTTGTCAATGGTTCTCCCTCAACTTTTTTCCAAGCTTCTAGAGGTTTAAGGCAAGGGGATCCTATCTCCCCCATCCTCTTCATCATTATGGCAGAATGCTTTGGAAGGACTATGGAAAAAATGGTGTTGCAAGGCTCCTTTAAGGGTCTCCAACCATCTTCTGCTGACCTTATCTATTCCCACCAGCAGTTTGTTGATGATACTATTATTATGAGGGAATCAAGTATTTCAAAAGCTAAAGTCTTGAAGAGCATCCTATGTAAATTTTTCTTTGCTTCTGTTCATCTTATCAATTGGGCTAAAAGTGAAGTTTTTTTCATTAATACTCCTGAGAGAAGACAACATAGGATCAACAGAATCCTGGAGTGTAGGATTGCTGATCTTCCTGCTACCTACCTTGGTCTCCCCATGGGCATTGCACCTCTTGATCCCTTCTAGAGTTCTCTTGTGGACAAATTTCATAAAAAACTTGTAGGTTGGAAAGGAGCCCTCTTAAGTCAAGTTGGCAAGCTCCAACTCCTTAAGGCTACTCTTCAAAGTATTCCGATTTATGCTCTAAGTCTTTTCAAAATTCCAATTAAGTATGCTGATGCAATCAAGAAAATTCAAAGAAGATTCCTATGGTCTGGGGTTGAGGATAAGAAAAGAATGTCTTTGGTGGCTTGGGACCAGGCCTGTAGGCTGAAAAGAAAAGGTGGGCTGGGCCTCAGAAGGATTCATACCCTAAATGAAGCTCTCCTGTCCAAACAAGTCTGGAGAATGTTTCATTCAGACTCTGAATGGTGTAAAATTTAGCGAAGTAAGTACTCTGTTCTTCCCTCCTCTCTCTCCTCTTTTATCCATTCGGACCTTAGTATTAATGGATCCCACATATGGAATCATACCTCTAAATGTAAAGAGGATATAGCCAAAGGAGTGATCTGGAAACTAGGAAATAGTAGGAAAGTTAAATTCTGGGAGGATCCTTGGCTTTTTGATAAACCCTTGAATGATATCAATGAATGGGCCCCCTATGCTCCCTCTTGTATTAAAACTTTTGGCTCCTTAGTTGCTGAGTACTAGGTTGGTAATGAATGGTAGAACATTGAAAGCATCCACCCTAGCCTTTCTAAGCTCAAGATCCATTTGTCTGCAGTATGGCTGAATAAAGAAGAAGACTCCCTGATTTGGAAACATGATCCTAAAGGTACTTTATCTGTTTCCTCTATGTATTGTGTCCTTTCCTCCCCCCTCTCAATCAACCCTTACTGGTCTAAAGCCTGGATTAAGGGTCACACCCCCAAAATCAATCTTTTCTTCTGGACCAGCCTCCAAAATAAGATTCTAACCCTTGACAACCTCAAAGGCAGAGGTTTGCCCTCCCTAATAGATGTGTGTTGTGCCTTCAAGAGGAAGAGTCCATGGACCACCTTGCTCTCCACCGTTCCTTCTTAGCCTCTATTTGGGAAAGTTTTCTCAAGAGTTTTAGTATGGCCTGGGTGTTTCCGAATAACATCAGTGACCTATTCTCCTCCTAGAATATTAAATTGACTAACTCTTTTTTGAGATGTTTGTGGCAGCTCTCTCTTCCTCACATCTTGTGGGGACTATGGAAAGAAAGAAATAACCGAATCTTCAGGGATGTCTCCCTTAATAAGGATATTGTGTTCCAAAAAATTCAATGGTCAATTCAAGAAAATATAAGGATCATTGAGGGTCCTTGTTACTCAAACAACTCACTGGAATCAAACATCTTGAGGGTATGGAATATGAAGATTATTGATGGTCCTAACAACCACAATAAAAGGCTTGAAGCTAAATGGCAAACCCCTCCTTAAGGTTGGTTCAAAGTTAATTTTGATGGTGCTGCCAAAGGTAACCCTAGTCCTTCAGGTTGTGGAACTATACTAAGAGATGACAGAGGAATTTGCAAGGAAATGGTTGCTATCCCTATTGGAACCCAAACCAACCATAAAGTTGAAGCAATGGCAGCTCTTCAAGGCATTTGCCTAGCTAAAAAGTGGAATTGCCCCTATCTATGGATTGAAGGGGACTCAAATAATATTATAAAGTGTAATAAGGGGACTTCAAAACGTTCATGGTCGATTCACAACATAATCACCTCTGCTATTGATCTTATTAGCACCTTTAAAAATTGCCATATATCCCACATCTACCGGGAGGCCAATGGCTCTACTGACTGGGCTGCCAATGCGGCAGTTAAAAGTGAGGAAATTACCACGTGGATGGGTGAACGCGGATTCCCCAAACACATCAGACAAATCATTAGTAATGAGAGATATAGAAGCACTCCAAAGATTCTTGATGGAGAGGATAATTGTGAAAAGTACTAATGTGAGTACTTCGAGTTACTATAATAATGAGAATATCACTCATTCTAACATCAATGCCATTAACTCTCAATCTTTCTGGGTAACTATTATAGTTCTGAAAAGCTCTCTGGTTTATCTGCTCTGCAAGCTTCAAAATTTGACCGTGAGCAACGACAACATGGGTGGAAATAGGAGGAGATATGAACCAAGTAGTTGTAAAGAATGGAAATAGAAGGAAGAGGTTTGGGGTATACTACAGCAGGATGGTCTCTCAAACTTCATGGAGAGACTCCATGGTCAAGATGGTATGATTACCAGTCTTTTCTGCAAGAACTAGAAGAAGAGCATGTTAAAAATGGGCGATCAAATGGTTGAAATCGATGAAGACTTAATTGCTCAAGCTACGGGCCTCACAAGGGAAGGCTGCAACTTCTACAAAGATAGGAAGGTTAGCAGGGAAGCTATTGAAAGGTACCTAGAAACGGAGAAAGAGAAAAAATGGCTGGTGAAGTTGAGAAAAACCTACTACCCACCCAGGGCTTTTGTCAAACCTTGGAGGGAAATCCTCTTTGTTTTAATGCGTTATATCACTCTAGATGGTAGGTTTACGAAAGTTTATGGTTATCACTTTGTTTTGTTAAACCACTCTAGGCACAATGATAAGGTTAATTTCCCTTATTTCCTACTTTTCTCGATGAATGCATCCCTCAAGGCGTATAAGGAGAATCCTCTGGGTGATTCTGCTATGCACCAAGGCCTAATGGTCCTAATTTATGACCATTTAAAAGCCAACCAAATAGCTCGGATGCAGCCCTCCGTGGACTCTGAGGAAGAGATGTTTGATTCTGCCTTTTCTGAGGAGGAGGAATCTGATAGTGACTCTTCAACTGACACAGAGGATAGCACCGATGTCTTGGAGTATGAAAGTGGGAAGAAGAGGAAATACAGTAAAACAAGACCCTCTTCCTCTAAGGGCAAAAAGCCAAAAAGCAGACCCCTGATCAACATCTCTTCAGAAGAGGAGTACTCAGATGACTCTGAAAAGGAGAACCCTAAAGGGTTGCCGAAGAAGAAAACAAAAGACCATACCTAGACCAGGAAAAAGCACAAGAAGAAAGAGGAGACTGGTAAGGACCCGACAGCCGACGAGCTAGCTAAGGCCCTGGAAGTTGATCGGAGTCTGGAAAAGGAGACCATGGAAGAGACTCTTAAGGCTGCTGATACAATTTTTGCCCTCCACATCCCTAAAGAGGAACAGGTTACCCCTAGAAAAGATGTCCCCCCATTTGGTCCTCCTCTTGAGGGTTTGCATGGTTTCATGGAAAGTATGGAGTGGCTCATTAATGGCTACAAGAAAGTTGAGGATGAAAACAAAAAACTCTGCAACAGAGTCTTGATCCTGGAAACCATTAATACTGGGGAAGGGAACACTATGGCCCACTATATTAAGGACCTGAAAAACACCATTGCCAAAGCTGAAGACATCAGAGATGCTTTTAACCCCAGGTTTGAGAAGATTGAGAAGGACTTGCTGGAAAGGAAGAGCCTTGCTAACACTAGCGATAAAACCCTCTCAGACACCGTTACCAAAATTGGTAAAATTGAGGAGTGTCTGAAGAATATTGCTGAACAGAGCCTAAGTATTCTGAAGATCTCAGCTAACAACACCCACACCCTCATCAACAAACTGGATGAAGAAAAGGAAATTCAGGACATAGAACTGGAAGCTGAAGGAACAGGGGAAGCTCAAGGTCCCAAAACCCGCACTAGAGGCAAGAGGAAGGAAAAGAAACCGAACAAGGATCTGGAAGACCTGAAAGTTGTCGGGGCCACCTATGATGAGATGGTGATTAAGGCAGAGGATTTGTTGAAGAAAATTACTATGTAGTGCCTTCTCTGTTACTTTGTTGTTTTTTGTTGTTAAACTGTTCTTTCTGTCTGCTGGTCTTTTGGCCAGTGTTTTTGTATGCGAACTTTAAAGCACTACTCTTCTTAGTGCTTTTTCTCTTTCTATGTTGTAAAGGTTTTGGGTCCTGAAAACTTGTTTTTTAATTAATCAGAACAATAAATATTATGATTAAATAAACAATAAATGACTTAGAATTGAGAAATATAAGACCACCACCAACAATTTTTTAGGTAGTAGATAGATCTACTATATATCTAGGAGTAAGTGATAATTTGGTGATAACTCTAGATTCATGGGAATATCACGTTGATTTTGGGGTTTTGTAGCCCAAAGCCAATTTAGGAGGTTATCCATTAATCCTTGGGTGACTGTGGTTGGCAACCAATAATGCTTTCATTGGCTACAAGTACAACAATATGATCATCACTAATGGGAATGTGACCAAGAAATTGGTACTTTACCCTTCAGCTTGACTTCATGCTAATATAGAGCAATCTATATGGTCTACACTAGAGGATGAAGATCAATATTCCCTTCAAACTCTCATGATAATAGAAAGGAATCCTATGATGGAAAGTCAAGATGAATATTCAGTTCTTGTTTGCATTATGCAAAAATCTTACAGCTTGGACCCGCAACAATAAGAATTCTTATTGATGGGTTAAAAAGTTGTCCTTAATTATACCATGAAATTACTTAGTTTTGTGTTCACCTTAGCTTGCATATTGGACTTTCTCCTCCTAAGTTGCTATAATAATTGTAAAGAATTTGAATAATTGATGTGAATTATGTTGGAATCAGGGATCAGTGAGAGTGGGGGGGTGGGGGTGGTGGTGAATTAGTGATTTACTGGTTATCAGATTTTCAAACTTAACTTAGAACCACCAGAAGAAAATACTTGAAATTGAAATGCAAAAACATAAAATAAACATTCACAAGATCATACACTGATATTTTTATGTTGAAACCAAAATGGGAAAAACCACGGTGGGATTTGAACCCACAATATTATTCCACTCTGGCTAGTAGAAAAATAATATTATAATATGGTAATGCACAGGCGTTCAGGCACATTGCCTAGAGCTCACTTCTCATTTACAATAACCCAGAAGGCTACAACCCTCAGGGAAGGCTCACAGCCTTACAAGATAGTTACAATGATGAATAAAATCAGAAGTAGCATCTACAATGCCTGGATGAGTTCTGGTTGAGTTCTAAATACACTGACTGGAGATCAAGAGTATGGATGTGAAACTACACCAAAATGGATTCTCAATCACCTCTTGCTTGCATACAATTGTATCATTCACCAAAAAATCATCCACACCAAACTTATATACCAGCAACCACAAAGTAGGTCATTTGTCATGTCGACCTGCTAGTGTAATGTGTAGTCTCATGTCGGCTTGACCAGAACACCAAAGATAAATACAAATCACCAAAGCAATTATAAAATGATGTTTCTAAGTTGACAAAATCATCCCGAACATGATTCAATGCACCAAAATCTTTGGAAAGCTTCCAGCCCCAAAAATGTTCTGTTATTCCTGAATACCGGTTAACAAGCTAATGGTTAACACTTGCTTTTGGATAAGAAGAGTTATGATCACTAGATCGAGTCTCTATGAAGATTTTCCATCAATGACAACCCTAAACCAATAGTCAGCCACCAAAAACCACTGAATGAGTGTTAATTGCCAACAATCTCCCCCTTTGGCATTGATGGCAACACCCGTGAATAATGGCTAAGTGTTGAGCACTGTACACTGGTTCAAAAGAATCAAAATAATTTCTAAGGCTTCCCCTTAGACAAAGAATTCCACTCTTCAATACTGTACATTTTTCATGGTTCCTCTCCCCCTTTGACAACAATGCCAAACATGGGGTGTTGTCCAAAATTTATATACAAAGATATTTATAAATACTTGAAGATGTTAGCATAAATAGTCTTAAAAAATCCTAGGTGAGTATCTCACCCACTCTTCAAGTTATCTAAAACTGTGATGAATGTACTAAGTACAGTGACACGAATCTCTAGTTCCCTTAGATAAGATGGCACAGGCTGGGCCATTTCCTTCATACAATCTATCTTATTACTCAACATGTTGTCCAACTGGTGGAGCAATTAGGTTCCGGAGTTCATCAACTTTCTTCAAAATTTTGTCCTTGTTCACTTAAAGGCTTGAGATCTGATCATTTAGAGCTATAATCTGGCGTTTAACACTTCTGGTTAAAGTTACACTTGGATCAAAGGACTATGAAATACTAGAAAGATTTCCTTGGAAAATACCTATCTGTTTGTTGATATCTACAGTGAATTTAGGCAAAATTAGGAAAGACTTGTACAATTTACCGCCTTCTGATAATGTATCAGAAATAATCCGCAATCTCTTATTTAGTCTCACTCTATCATCCTCAATCATCTTCCAGAATGTTTGTATCCTAACATCCTTAAATTTATCCAAAACTTTCTGAGTAGCAGACTTCTCTAAAGAATCAAAACTGGTATTTACACTGTTAACTAATTGCAACAATTTACCAGAGGTGATTTTATTGGAATCTAGATGTACATTTGGATCCACCTTCTGCAAAACATCAACTGACATCAAAATGAGCTTTTTATCTTCAAATTCAAACTTCACCAGATCCTGGTTGTCTTGGGCTTGCACAACAGTTGTGAGCATACACTTTTCTATAGGAGACATCTACCCAAGATTCAATGGACCATCTAGATTGATAGGGATCTAAGGTGGGGTCCTTGTAACCGAAGGAGTGACAATCGCTGGATCAACTACTCCTTTGCCTTTGTCTACCTCAGTGACCTCTGTCTCTTGGTGTAGAAGCACCTAGTTTTGAGTGCAATTTCTTCATTTTAGTGTGGTTCTTCATAGTTTGGTTTGGGATGGTGAATAATAGTCTTGTATTAGGTCCTCATATGTTTTTGTAATGCTTTGGTAGGTTGAATGTCCATAGGACAATGCATTTGCTCAATTTTGGCTTGTAAGCCATTGTAAGCCTAAAATGGCATAATCTTGCATTTTGATGTAAAATGTCTTGAATAGCCTTGTTTAGAATTGGGATATGTTAATTTAGTGGTTTTTAGTCATTATAGATGGTTTGGAGGAGAAAACAAAGCATGTAAGGCAAAAATGCACTTTTTGGCAAAAGTTGTCAAAGTTGCTTGACAACTTTTTGCAACGTTGAGCAACTCTTTGCATTTTTGAGAAAAAGGGGTGGTTAGGAAACTGATGGAGAGTTATTTGGGCCAGAAATGGCATATAAATTCCTTGAGCATGAATGTAAGAAGGTTGGTGAATGCATGGAGAAGATTGGAATACAAATTAGAGACCATTTTTTTTTAGTTTTTACCTTGTGTTTTCCAAGAATAAGAGCAGCAGTCCGTACTTAATGGATTTATTGCATTGCTGTTCTTTTATTATTGTTTTGTACATGTTCTTGTAGTTCTCAGGAAGCATCTTGATTATTTTTGTGCAAGTTTGAATTGAGTTGTTAATTTTGGAAGCTCTCGGCCTGAGTAGGGGTTTGAGAGGCCAAAACATGGTTCCAACTTGAAGTCCTTTGAGTTCTTCTCAATAACCCTTGGGAATTGAGCCATGCAACCCTTTTATAGTTTATATAGTCTTTATTTTTCTTTGGAGGTCATTGAAAGGCCAATGAGCATCATTTTCTAGGCGAGCTCAGTCATAGCCCGGTTAGGAAATGAGTGAAATTATGCAAGTGATTGCATGGATGAGCAGGGTTAGAAGTGCAGAGTATTTGGAATGAACAAGTGGGGTGTGGAAGAGCATATGTGTGAGTTTGGAGGTGTGGAAGATCAAGGAAGACACCAAACCCTTGGAAAAAGACCAAAACAAGCCTAATACCCCCTAAAACAAGCATTTCTCAGGTTCCGTACCTGTATGGTTAGACTGATATTTCTCATTTCAAAAATTGTAAAGTACTTCCAAAAGGGTACTCGGATCACCAAAGAGTTTGTGTGGGTCTTTGGGGAAATTGTGAGAAAATCCATAAAAACCGGTTAGGTAGGGCTAATTGGGGCTCTAGGGTGAGTAGGCCTAGAAAATAGGGAAATGAAGGAGCGATGGG
Organism: Cryptomeria japonica; assembly: GCF_030272615.1. Taxonomy (NCBI): domain Eukaryota; kingdom Viridiplantae; phylum Streptophyta; class Pinopsida; order Cupressales; family Cupressaceae; genus Cryptomeria; species Cryptomeria japonica. Next base: position 359,173,485 of record NC_081412.1, on the reverse strand, counting down.
GAAATGAAACAAACCCATACTCAAAGTGAGTTGATTACCCTTGGAAAAAATCATGAACACTTAATACAACCTCTGCAAGCATTTGTTAGGAGTTTTAGAGTGAAAGGTTGGATTTACCCTTGTGAATCTCAACCATACTTGAGCAACCAGTGAACACATCTTGATTGGGAGCACTCCTAGAGAGTTGAGATGCCTAAGTTGAATAGTAGACTAGATGAAAAATGAAGGGATCCCACTAGGACAACTCTTGATTGCCTTTTGACAAAGGATTCACTCTCTTTGAGTACACCTCCCCATCATAGTGGTATCAAAGCAACCAAGATTTGGGAATTAGCTAGTACATGACAAACACTAAATCAGTAGGAGAGAATAGTCTAAGGATGGTGACCAATGGAGAGCTATCCAAGAAGGTAGAAGAACAAGAGGAAGAAAATAGGCTCCTCAGAGAAACATTACTACAACTGGAGAGCAAACTAGACGTAGTTGAAGATAAAACTGAGAAAGTGACAATCAAGGTCAATGAAGGGAAGGGTAAAGAAGTTGTAGAAGAGGATAGGACACCTGAAATAGACCATGTTCTACCTGAAGAACCTTTCCTTAAAGAAATCAAAGCCTTAGGAGGAAAATCCCTAGAAGGAGTGCCACTTTTTTGTGGAAAAATGGAGCGTGCGGTAGTCCTGGAATGGAGAGAGGGATTGGAGAATCATTTTGAATGTGATGGAATTAGTGAGGCACAAAAGGTGAAGGTGGCTAAGTCTAGATTGAGGGGAGAAGCATTGACTTGGTGAAAATTTATCCAAGAAGAGAGGCAAAAAGAGGGCAAGAACCCCATAGCTACTTGGAAGGGCATGTTAGCCAAGGTGAAAGAGGCATACATCCCTGAAGATTATGAGATCCAGTTGCACAAGAGGAGACACAATTTGAGACAAAGAGACTTAGATGTGAGTAGCTACACTGAGGAATTTCAAAAGTTGTGTCTGAGATCCAAGGTGGTAGAGGATGAGAGCATCAAGGTATTCAGATACTTGAATGGCTTGAGATGGAATATTCAAGAGGAATTAATCTTGTTATTCCCCAACACTATGCACAAGTGCTATTAGTTGGCACTAAAAGTGGAGGAAAAGAGCAAGAAGAAACAAAAACAAAGCAATAGAGGCAGAGGTAGGGGAAGAGATGGCAGAGGTCAGAGAGATAGTTTTGGTGGAAGAAGTGTAGACCAAATATCCCAAGGGGAATCCAAGTTTGTTGAGAAAAGTGGGGATTCCAATAGCAAGAGCAGCTATAGAGGAAGGGGATCTAGAAACTCTAGTAAAGGAAGGTCTAGTGGATTAGGAAGAGGGTCCTATTTTTCCACCATGAAGTGCTACAATTGCCATCAACTTGGACACCCGACCTATAGATGCTTTGAGAAATATTCTTCATCCCAAGGAGGTGAGAGGAGAATAAATTATGCTCAAGAGGATGCATAAAACATGGAAGCATCAGAATTAAGTTTGGATTCAGAGGTTGGAGAGAACCTCATGATAAGAAGAGTCTTGATTAAAGAACTGATTAAGGAGGAACCTAGCCAAAGGAGATCCTTGTTCAGAATAAAATGTAAGATCATGGGAATGGTATGTAGAGTGGTGGTGGATTCAGAATCCACAAACAACATAGTGTCAGAGGAAGTGGTGAGTAAGCTCAATTTGCCAAGAATACCACATAGTGACCCTTATAGAGTTACATGGCTCAACAAGGGGAAGCATGTTCTTGTAAATGAACAAACTTGGGTGGAATTCACTATAGGAGGCTACAAAGACAATATCTTGTGTGATATCTTGCCCATGGATGCTTGCCACCTACTCCTAGGTCAGCCATGGCAGTTTGAAAAGAAGACAATACACCATGGAGAGAAGAATGCTTATACCTTCCAAAAGGATGGAACCACCTACAAGATCCAGTCCATAGGAGACCAAGTAGAGGGTAGATCAAAGGTCCTAATGTGCTGCTAGTTGGTGAGAAAGAGTTCATCAACACACTCAAGGAGGGAGAAGGAGTGGGATTTGCCATTGTTGTAAAGCCAAAAGAGGACAACAAGGAGAAGAAGGTGAGCATTCCTAAAGAAGTGCAGCAGGTCCTAAATCAGTTTGAGGACATCATTAGTGATGGAACACTAGCTACATTGCCTCCTCAACATGCCATAAGTCATCAAATTGACTTTATACCCAAAGCTTCTTTTCCCAATAAGGCAGCTTATAAAATGACACCGGATTAGAACAAGGAGATAGCCAAGCAAATACAAGAACTCCTAGACAATGGAATAATTAGGAAGAGCATCAACCCATGTGCAATACCCACCATTTTGGCTGCAAAGAAGGGAGGTTCTTGGAGACTTTGTACTGACTCTAGAGCCATAAACCAGATTACTATCATATATAGATTTCCCATTCCAAGAATTGAAGACTTGATGGATTGTTTGGGAGGTGAAGAATACTTCACCAAGATAGATCTTAAGAGTGGTTACCAACAAATCAGAATAAAGGAAGTTGATGAATGGAAGACAACCTTCAAGACTACAAAAGGACTCTATGAATGGCTTGTTATGCCATTTGGACTCACAAATGCTCCTAGCACATTCATGAGACTCATGAATGAAGTACTCAAGGACTATATTGGTAAATTTGTTGTTGTTTACTTAAACAACATCTTAATTTTTAGTAAGGTTAAAGATGAACATATTAAGCATATAGAAATTGTATTGAGTAAACTATATGATGAGAAACTAACCATCAATTTGGAGAAATGTGAGTTTATGAAATAGGAGTTGGTATATCTTGGGTTTGTAGTCTGAAGAGGTGATGTGAAGATGGATACCTCTAAGGTGGAAGCCATAATAAATTGGCCCACACCTAGGACAACAAGAGAGGTTAGAAGTTTCCATGGCTTGGCTCAGTTTTATAGGAAGTTCATTAGAGGGTTCAGTGAAATATGTGCACCCATGCTTGAGACAATCAGGGGAGGTATGAGAACTAAGTTTGTATGGACAAAGAAAGCACAAAGAGGTTTTGATCTCTTGAAGACAAAGGTGGCTACTCAACCGGTTCTTATCCTACCAAGCTTTGACAAGCTCTTCACTGTTGAATGTGATGCAAGCAATATAGCGGTTGGAGCAGTTTTGAGTCAAGACAATAGACCGGTTGCCTTGTTCAGTGAGAAGCACAATGATGCAAGGAAAAGGTATTCCTCCTATGATTTGGAATTGTATACACTTTTCCAATCTCTTAGGAAATGGATGCATTATTTTTTTCCTAAGGAATTTGTGGTTTGCACTTATAATCAAGCTCTTAGCTTTCTTAATTCTCAAGAAAAGTTAAACCATAGGCATATTAAATGGGTAGAGTATTTGCAGTCATATACCTTTACCATTAAACACAAGAAGAGACAATGTAATAAAGTAGTTGATGCATTGAGTAGGAGGTTACTAACAGTGCAAGAAGTGCAGCTTAAAAGAATTGGAGTGGATAGCTTCAAAAATTTGTATGAAGAAGATGAAGACTTTGCTGTTGTCTACATGGTTTGCCAAGGGTTTGGAAACCATTTTCACAGTGAATATGCAAATTACACCTTGCAAGATGGCCTTTTGTTCAAAGGAGCACAAATATGTGTGCCTAAAGATTCCATGAGAGAAAACTTGATGCAAGAGAAGCATAATGGATGCTTGAGTGGACATTTTGGCTTGAACAAGAATTTGGAACTTGTCCAAAGGTTCTACTTTTGGCCTAAAATGCAAAGAGATATCAGAAGATATGTGGAGCAATGTGTGGTTTTCCAAAGAGCTAAGGGTATATCTTCTAATGCTAGTCTTTATCAACCTTTACCTATCCCCAACCGGCCATGGGAGTGTGTAAGTATGGACTTTGTTGTTGGTTTGCCTAAACCCAAATCAGGTTTTAATAGCATCTATGTTATGGTAGATAGGTTTAGTAAGATGGCTCATTTTATTCCATGCAAGTTTACTCATGATGCTAGCCACATTGCTCACTTGTTTTTCAAAGAGGTTATTAGAATTCATGGTTTACCTAACAACATTGTGTTAGATAGGGATGCAAAGTTTATTGGTCATTTTTGGAAGACTTTGTGGAAAATATTAGGTACGAATTTGTCTTTTAGTTCAACCTATCATCCTCAAACAGATGGCCAAACTAAGGTGGTCAATAGAATACTTGGAAATCTACTTAGATGCCTAACAAAAGAGTATGGTCAAGCTTGAGATCAGATCATCCATGAAATTGAATTTTCCTACAATGATAGTGTGAATAGGTCCACCGGTAAAAGCCCTTTTATAGGTGGTGTATGAAATTAATCCTAGAGGAGTTTTGGAGCTCAGAGATGTGAGAAAGATGGGACATCAGAGTGGACATGCTTTAGACATGGCTCAATCTATGCAAGCGATTCATGAGCAGGTTATGACAACCCTATTGGACACTAAAAGGATCATGGACAAAGTGGAGGAGAAAAGAAAGGATATCCAATTTGTTGTTGGTGACATGGTGATGGTGCATTTGAACAAGGCAAGACTTTAGAAAGGTGTCCCTAGAAAGCTTCAGACGAGGAGGATAGGTCCTTGCAAAGTTTTGGCCAAATATGGCAATAATGCATACAAGATAGACTTACCCAGTGATATGGCTTTATCACCCATTTTCAATGTGGCAGATTTGGTGCAATATGAGGGCACACTTACAACAAAAGATAGAAGAGTCTCAGAGGTCTCTCAAGCACTTTCAGACCTGCCCTTACTAGCTGCACCCATTCCCCAAGCTGAGAAGGTGTTAGATTCTAAAGTTTTGAAGAAAACAAGGCATACCACCTATATGGAGCACTTGATCAAGTGGAAATACCTTCCAACATCGCAGGCTACTTGGGTACCTGAGGCAGACTTATCTAAGCATGGAGTTCCACTTTCTTTGCTGCCTCAAGGAGTCACTTGACTTCTTTTCATTGGGGGAGTATGGTGCAGGAGCACCTAGTTTTGAGTGCAATTTCTTCATTTTGGTGTGTTTGTTCATAGTTTGGTTTGGGATGGTAAATAATAGTCTTCTATTAGGTCCTCATATGTTTTTTTAATGCTTTGATAGGTTGAAAGTCCATAGGACAATGCATTTTCTCAATTTTGGCTTGTAAGCCCTTGTAAGCCTAAAATGACATAATTTTGCATTTTGATGCAAAATGTCTTGAATAGCCTTGTTTGGCATTGGGACATGTTAATTTAGTGGTTTTTAGTCATTTTAGATGCTTTGGAGGAGAAAACAAAGCATGTAAGGCAAAAATGCACTTTTTGGCAAAAGTTGTCAAAGTTGCTTGACAACTTTTTGCAACGTTGAGCAACTCTTTGCATTTTTGAGAAAAAGGGGTGGTTAGGAAACCGATGGAGATTTATTTGGGCCAAAAATGGCATATATATTCCCTGAGCATGAATGTAAGAAGGCTGGTGAATGCATGGAGAAGATTGGAATACAAATTGGAAACCATTTTTCTTGAGTTTTTACCTTGTGTTTTCCAAGAATTAGAGTAGCAGTCCATACTTAATGGATTGATTGCATTTTTATTGTTTACTTATTGTTTTGTACATTTTCTTGTATTGTTCAAGAATCATATTTATTAGTTTTTGTGCGGGTTTGAATTGAGTTGTTAATTTTGCAAGCTCTTGGCCTAAGTAGGGGTTTGAGAGGCCAAAACATGGTTCCAACTTGAAGTCCTTTGAGTTCTTCTTAATTAACCTTGGTAATTGAGCCATGGAACCCTTTTATAGTTTATATAGTCTTTATTTTTCTTTTTAGGTCATTTAAAGGCCAATGAGCATCATTTTCTAGGCGAGCTCAGTCATAGCCCGGTTAGGAAATGAGTGAAATTATGCAAGTGTTTGCAGGGATGAGCAGGGTTAGAAGTGCAGAGTGTTTGGAATAAACAAGTGGGGTGTGGAAGAGCATATGTGTAAGTTTGGAGGTCTGGAAGATCAAGGAAGACACCAAACCCTTGGAAAAAGACCAAAACAAGCCTAAAACCCCCTAAAACAAGCATTTCTCAGGTTCCGTACCTGTACGGTCAGACTGAGATTTCTCATTTCACAAATTGGAAAGTAATTCCAAAAGGGTACTTGGATCAGTAAAGAGTTTGTGTGGGTATTTGGGGAAATTATGAGCTTATCCACAAAAACTAGTTAGGTATGGCTTATTGGGGCTCTAGGGCTACTAGGCCTAGAAAATAGGGAAAGGAAGGAGCGATGGGGAAATAGAAACAAACCCATACTCAAAACCAGTTGATTACACTTGGAAAACATCATGGAAACTTAATACAACCTCTGTAAGAATTTATTAGGAGTTTCAGAGTGAAAGGTTGGATTTACCCTTGTGAATCTCAACCATACCTGAGCAGCCAGTGAACACATCTTGATTGGGAGCACTCCTAGAGAGTTGAGATGTCTAAATTAACTAGTAGAATAGATGTAAAATGAAGGGAGCCCACTAGGAAAACTCTTGACTACCTTTTTGACAAAGGATTGACTCTCTTTGAGTACACCTCCCCATCACCTCTGCACACTTAGCACCCTTCTTCTTTTCTCCATCCCCTTTATCTTTTGCACCGGTGTTGCCACTTGGTGCAGTATCAACCTATTGGATCTCAAGGGTTGCAATGATATCCACCACTGGAGAGGGGTATCACCAGTCTCAACATCAAGTGTTGTGTTACCTTGATCTTCCAGATGTCCCTCAGTTTGAGTTTCATCCTTTTGACTACAGGAAACACTTTTCTTTTCTTCCAACTGAGAGGACTTAAATGCATCTTTGTAAAAGGGATCATTTTTAATGATTTCCCCATATATCCTTTGTTTATTTCCTCAATTATTCCACCTTCCCAATCATTAGTCTGTTAACCCCGTTCTTGCTTTTGAATTCTTTCTTATTAGCCTCCTCAATCATCCTCTTGGCTTCATCTTGAGTGATACAGGTACAAACATTTATTAGCTCTCTCTCCTTCATCTCATTGTCAATTTTGGTGGTTGTCATCCTCCTTGCATCAATAAGACTGTACAGATCCTTGGGAATTCTCTTCTGTAGCTTAATTAATGTTTTGCTAAAATTATGCAGATATAATACAACTGCTTCTTCTACCTTTCTTTGATCAGCCTCATTCAAATTCACATAACACACTCCAATATTATTTAGATTACTGTCTACAATTATCTCATCAATCAACTGATCTGCTAATAATTGAGGAACAAATGTAGATTTACCTTGTTTATTACCGAACTCAGGTTGAGTTTTAACCTTTCTTTCTCTCTTAGGTCTTCCAGTAGGGGCAGGACCAAATTTTGCCTTCTTGCTCTATTGACCTCCACCGGATTGCGGCTTCCTCACCACTCTGACAAATTATCCTTTCTTCTTCGCCTTTCCTACTTCCTCCTCAGACTCTATTTCAGAAGCTACTAGAGATAATGCAACATAGGTCCTTTTAGGCTTCCCCTTTTGCTTCAACACACCTTTCCTGGATGGACTAGGTCCTACAGATCGTGCCACCAGAGCAGGAGTAGACTTGGTCTTCTTAGGTTTGACCTTGGAGGGAATTGGATCAACCTTCATTATCTTCATTATGGAGAATGATGTAGGGTACTGATGAGAATGCACCTTCTGCATTATCCTCAAATGACTTTAAAAGGTGTTTCTTGAAAATAGGTCTAGCCTTGTCCTTAATCTTTACCACCAAAGGGGTAGCAACACCACAAATTGAAGCCATTTCGAATGCTAGGGTTTGTGGAGAACAAATAATCTGAACAGATAAATACCTTAATTCTCAACTGGGTGCTGAAATTCGCTTTAGAATCATTGAAACTACTGTTTGAAATTGGTAAATCACTTCACTTTGCTTCTCTGTACTATTCACTTGATCGCATTGTGACAAAAGAAACTTCAAAAGGCAATTTTATCCTTGAAAAACCTATTTTTTCACTGCAATAAATGTTGCAACCGGTTACCATGATTTTCACAGAGTCGCTTACTAGAGGATCGAACCCTTTCTAAAACTTCTCGATAACATCTGCACATATGATTCAATCCTTTTACAATATTTCAGAATCAACTGCAGATCACCGAAGAGGGGGTTCTTAGAATTTGCATGAAAAGCTCCCACTATTGCATAAAGCCCTAGTTACCGGATAAAGATCATGCACCGGATTTGGTTGTAGATCCATTTTCTACTTTAGATTCATCTTTTCTAACCCACATATTCTCATGTTTGTCTCTGATCTCTTCTACCTTTTCTTTTCTTTCTCATCTAATTTCCTTTTGTCTACCAGACCATTGTTCTTGCTTCTGTAGTACATTGCAATGTGACCCGTTTTGTTGCATGCATGATAAAAATTATTCTCTATAGGTCCAAAGTTCATCTGATTTGGTCTCATCCTGCACTAGTTAGAGATATGTCAAAACATCCCACACACATAACACTTCTTGTTTTGGAAGTTATTCATTACTTCTCTACACATATTTGACTTATGACCAAAATTATTGCATATGAAGCAGTGACCAGTAAAGGTAGGAACATTTTTCATGTTGTTCATTCTATTATTCATCCTACTTCTACATTGATTCACCATATGGCCAAATTTATTGCAAGTAAAGAATCTACCATTGAATTTATGAGCATTAAGTTGTCTTACCAGAGGATTCTTGCTCTTCTTTTGATCAGATTTTGCATTGCCTTGTCCAGATCTAGAGGATTCTCATTTCTCAAATCTAAGTCCTCGCATGTTCTTTCCATGTCTTCGACTTTCCAACATCTCATCAAGACTTGCTGAACTAGCTTTGAATTTATCTTTGTAGTCATTAGCAGTAGCAAGTTCATCTCTTAAGGTAGAAATCTATCTTTCAAGATATTGACCATTATTCCTTGATTGTGTCAACTCAAGTTTCAATTGATCATTCTCATAGGTAAGCCTGAAGCATTCATCAACTCTTTCCTTCAATGATTGTGCAAGATTATCTTCATTCTTCTTTCGGTCCTCAATCTCCTTAGTTAACCTCATCACAATAGATTTCATCTCATTCTTCAAGGCAACATTTTCTCTCTCAAGCTTGTTAAATTCATCAACTTTACCCTGATATTCCATGATATGATCTTCTTTATCCTTTGGCTTGTCCATCAATTCTTTCCTCTTGTCTCTTGAAGTGTTCGCTTGATCCTTCAAGTCATTGATGAAATCATCAGCAACATTCAAGTTTTTTTTCAAGGTACCTATCTTATTTCTAGTTGCATCAAGATCCTCAAGTGCTACACTGAGCTATCTCTACCAGTTATCATATTTTCAAACTTAACTTTAAACCGCCGGAAGGAAATACTTGAAACTGAAATGCAAAAACATAAAACAAACAACCACAAGATCATAACACCAGTATTTTTAGGTGGAAACCCAAATGGGAAAAACCACGGTGGGGTTTGAACCCACAATATTGTTCCACTATGGCCAATAGAAAAAAATATAATAATATGGGAATGCATAGGCATTCAGGCACACTTCCTAGAGCTCACTGCTCATTTACAATAACCTGGAAGGTTGCAACCCTCAGGGAAGGTTCACTACCTTACAAGATAGTTACAGTGATGAATTACAATGAATGAACTTTAAAGTAGAATCTACAATTCCTAGATAAGTTCCAGTTGAGTGCTAAATACATTGACTAGACCTCCTTCTTTGTTGTGCCTTGCTCTCTGTCTCAATCAGCTATCAGATCAAGAGTGCACACATGAAACTGCACCAAAATAGATTCTCGATCACCTCTCGCTCGTATACAACCACATCATTCACCAAAAATATCATCCACATGAAACTTATATACCGACAACCACCAAATAGTTTATTTGGCATGTCGGCCTACTAGTGTAATGTGCAATCTCATGTTGGCTTTAATTGATCACCAAAGATAAATGTGGATCACCAAAACAATAGTAAAATGATGTTTCTAAGTCAACCCAATCATCCCAAACACGATTCAATACACCACAATCTCTAGAAAGCTTCACCCAAAAATGCTTTGTTCTTCCTGAAATACCAGTTAACAAGCTATCAGTTAACACTTGCTTCCTGATAAGAAGAGTTAAGATCACTGGATCAAGTCTCTATGAAGTGTTTCCATCAACGACAACCCTAAACCAATAGTCAGCCACCGAAAACCACTAGAAACCACCAAATGAGTGTCAATTGAAAGCAAATTGAATAATATAAATTACTCTAACAATTAACCAATTACGAGGCATTAATTTAGGTGGTTATGTGAAATAGGGAACTTGTGATCACAAGGAGAGACCATGAAGACTTCTTGGGAGATTTCTGTGTTCTTTTGGTTTATTAGTTACTCCTTTCTTAGTATATGATTAGCATATAGTTAGTATAAAGTTAGCAGTGGTTAGTAATCGGTCTTCAGATCTAGAAAATATTGGTCGTAGGCCACTCCACTATTTTCAAACTCATTCTATATAATCTTAGCCATAAAATTGAAAACTATATGCATGCATATATTTAGATAGTCAATTTACTATTTGGATATATAAATATCTACTCTTTTCTATGGACATTAAATTTTGATTAGTAATCAATATAGACTTGAAAGTATTATCACTATGATTGAGTTACTATTGCGAATTATTTAAGATCTCTTCAATTGACTGTCTAGGAGGAGGACCCACTCCTTAGCCACTGATTGAATTTTCTCTTTGTTAGTTTTGTGTGAGGTATGAAATTTATTTGTTCAATAATTTTGTAAGACATTAGTTTATTAAGCATAAAATATATGTATTTAATTTACTGAAAGTATGATGTGATTATAAGTTTTGTTTATGTAGAATTAATGGACCATGAAAACATATCGTCACTATCCTGTCACCAGAATATTGCAGATCCTATCGCTAGGTTGTTGCAACTCCCATCACCTGAGAAATTCACTATAATCTTTGCATTATCTTTCTTCAATATTTATCACTATGTTGTGAATAGCTTTACAATTTTTTTGAGAATTAATTGTGTTTAATATAACAGAATTCAAAGTGTGAATATGTGTATTAGCTAGACTTTAAAAATGTGTGTTTTCACATTAGGACTCAAAGGTGTGTTGTGAAGATTGAAAGATTAAATTGTATTTTCAGAACTAGTATTGTATTTCATAATACTTTCCTTTCTACCTTCAACCATTAGGTATACATCTGTAGACATCTAAAAATGGTCAACGCTTGCGGAGTCATACTTTAACATTTGCGCATTGCCTTATTTTAGGGTTTGTGCGTCACATTAACATTTCTCCTATGTTGCGCACTTGGTCTTTATCATTTGCAAGCATCGAGTCCTTCTTCTGCATTCTTCATTTGTTTTGCTTTCGAATTTGGTCTTGTCGATAATAATCTTCAGTCATGATTTTGGTCGATCTTATCCTGTCGCATCAATGTGCGTGCTCATTTGTCATATTTTGGACATCGTCAATCCTAATCAATGATAGAATTAGGGTTTTGTCCTCTTGTCAATTTTGCGATCGATTTGTCATCGATCTTTGCTCTTTTCAATCTCGTCAATTTTGCGATTGATTTGTCATCGATCATTGTCCTTTTTCAATCTTATCATTTTGTGATCGATTTGTCATCAATCGTTGTCCTCTTGTCAATCTTGTCATTTTGTGATCGATTTGTCATCGATCGTCGTCCTTCTCAATCATGTCAATTTGGATCAATTAGTCATTGGTCCTCGTCAATTGGTGCATTTATCAATCAAATAGTTTGTCAGCATTGGTCCTTTGTTAATCAGAATCATGATCGAATCAACATCAATTATCTTTTGTCAAGACCTAATTGTCGTCCTTGCATTTCTAATTCATCTTTTAGGGTTTTATGATTTATTCATTTAACCTTGTTTGTCATTTTCCCTCTAGGTTAAATAATTTATTTATTTATCCTAAGTCTTCTTGTCACAATTAAATATTTATTTAATTGGCTAACTAATTCCTCCTCTCTTTGTGAATTAATTAATGAATGAAAAATTATTACCTAATTTTCCAATTTACTAATTTCTCCTAATTCCTAATTTTCTAATTTTCATCAATTTTCTAATTTCCTAATTTCTAATTCATCTAATTTTCTATTTTCTCTAATATTTCTCCTAATTTCATGGGAATGACATGTCAATTTTGTCGTAATTTGTCAATCAATCAATTTTGACATAGCAATTTGTCATAATTTGTCATAATTATCAATCAATCAATTTCGCATAGAAAGTGTCAATTTGTCATAATTTGTCATATTTGTCATTCTTGATTTGAAATTTCCTTTCAAATCTCTTCATGCTAATCTTGTCTTTTCTCCAATTTATCTATAAATTGGATGAATTTCTTCAATCATGACCCCCGATTGATCAATCAATCATGCTTCTAGTATCCTTATGCTATCTTGTCAATCTTGCTTTCATCTCATGCTCATGCACTTGTAGGTGAGATCCACAAACAAAGCAATTTGAAGGAGAAAGAAGGACAATGGAGAATCATGGAGGAGACATCCGCATTTGTGATGGTTTGCATTTGAATTGAATGTTTCATTTCCATATCTCTATTGAATGTTTGTAGGTTTTGTTATCATTGCAATCTGGTTTTGTGATTGAGCTAATTTAATGTTTCTATATTGCTTTGATGATTTCCAAATTCCTATCTACAACATCCATTACACTTTTCTAAAGATTATGATCCCAAATTGACATTAAAGAGCAAACTAAGGAAGACATTATGAGGTCTCTAAGGATAGTTTTACCCCAACTTTAATCCATAGTTTTGCCCTACATTTTGGCACTATTTTTGGGGAAAGGTGTTAAAATCTCAAAATTGTAGTGAGTTAAGTTAGGACCAGTGCACCAAAGCAAAAGTCTGTGTAATCATCGACCTTGCCTAGGTGATTAACTTTGGTTTCTGTTGTTATAGTGCATATAGGTGCATGAATTTCCATAGGGATAGTAAAGGAAGATTCATTAAGAAAGATATTGCAAGTATTCCCAAACAAGAAAAACCAAAATAAGAAAAAAGGTCATTGGTAGAGAAAGTGGTAGTTGAGCCTAATCTGGAAAAGTGTGTTGTAGAGCCTTCTAATATTTCCCCACCTCGCATATCAAACACAATTTTTGATTTCCCTCAAGAGCCCTTAATTACTCCATAGTTTTCTAGACAATTTGATAATTCCTTTAACCTACGCAGTGGAAATTTTGTTGACAAACTATTTTCAATCATTTACGCTCCTTGGGCATTTGAAGACAATATGGGTGTCAACAATAATAATGGGGCGATACTTGCACGTAATAATCTTGTAACTTTTGAGTTTTGTATAGTCGACCCTACTAAAGATGTTCCCATGGAAAATATCCCTTACTCTACCTTACCCAGTATTTAGAGGACTTACTATATAAGACCCTAACATGTTTTTGTTCAAAATTGACGTGTTGTTTCATATCTATCACTATCAGAGTGATGCATAAAAATTCAAGTTATTTATGACTACCTTGAAAGATGCAGCATTACGATGGTTCATGGGTCTTGGGTCACAGCCAGTCTATACATGAGAAAACATGAAGGGAAAGTTCCTTGCAAAATATCAAAAGTATTGCAAGACTAAAGTGGTAAGAGATTAAATCTTTCACATGATGAAACTTGAGGATGAAACAATGGAAGGTTATTTAGAGTGATTCTTGTTTAGTCTCGAATGAACCCGTCAAAATGGTTTGAATAACGAAACCACAAAAATGTTGTTTCTTAGAGGAATTCATGATAATTGTATGGATATTTTAAAATATTATGGCTAGAGGTGATGTTTCTAAATTATGGTTTGAAGACATTTCTAAAATTTGTAGGAACTACTCAAGGTCTGTTAGATCCATACAAAGTTATCCTAGAAAGAAAACCTCAAGAGGTGCAATAGGTATCATTAAGAGAGAATTAGGTGCATTACTTGGTGACTTAAAAATAGATCTCTTCAGTCATATGAGAAAACAACTAGACATGTTATATACATGTAAGAAATAAGAGGAGGATAAAAAGGCCCTAGCTGTGTTTTGTCTAATTTGTTGAAAGAAGCATAATAGTGTAGAGTTTCCCTACAATAAAACCAAGATTTCATCTTTAGAGCTTGCTAGTAGGAACACCACCTTGAGAACTCTTCCTATAGATATGGTTGATATAGAGTATTCTGAGGACCTGTCTATTTCATGGCTTGATGAAAGCCTTGGCCACCATGAGCAATGCATCCAGGTATAACAAGTGATTATCTTGCACCTAGATGTAGTCAACCTAATCCCTTTTCAAACCAATTTGGATGGTATGGAGGATGAAAACAACCTCCATCCTATTACCAACAATGACCAAACCAGTATGCTTCACAATCAAGGAAACAAGCATGGAGGCCACAATAATCACAATATCTAGAGTAACCATAGTATCCACGATAATATCCATCTTATCCACCACCACCAATAATTAATCTATATTAGCCCCCATAGGTTATAAAGGAGGTCTCTCCACTTGAATTTGATTTTATTAATGAATTAAAGAATGTTAACATTAAGATTCCTCTTTTGTAGGCTACAAAGGACATTCCTGTCTACACAAAAATAGTTTGAGAACCATGTACCTGAAGCAAAAAGAATAAACAAGATCCCAAGATAGTCGAAGTCATTGGATAAATTACAGATTTGATGTTGGGAAAAATTTATGCTCCTAAATATGTTGATCTGGGAAGTCGAATGGTGAAGGTACATACTGGAAATATTGTAATTCTTAATAAACTTGTTGATCTAGGAGCTGATATAAATGTAATGACAAGTAAAAATAAGGAGAAATTAGCTCTGCAAGGACTTAGGCCACACCAACAGTCCTTTAGATGGAAGATAGTTCCTTGGTCAAGCTTGAAGGTATGATAGAGGACATAGTTATTTTTTATTGGTTCTTGGGACTACCCTAGAGACTTTATAATCTTACAACCTAAAATTAAGCTGGGGGGATACCCCTTGATTTTGAGGAGACCATGGTTAGTTGTTACTGACGTCTTTATTAATTGTAGGTCTAGAAACATGGTCATCTCCAATGGTGAAGACAAAAAAACTAACGCTATACCCACCGTCACAACCTTTATTAAAGATAGAAGATCCTCTGTGGGTTGACAGTGACTTGGATGAGTCACTACTAGTGTTGATAATTGATCAAGGCCGAGATATTGCAAGACCATCAAAAGATAGTATTCTTGCAAACTTTTTTGAAAATCATTATTTGCTTAATATTGTTTTAGAATATTTGATCTCATATTAATAATGATTGTCCATTTGGAATTTTTCCTTCAGTATATGATAGATGTTTACTTTAGCATTTTATTACATTATATCGGTTGTTGCCACATGATTGTCTATACAACCAGTTCTTGATTTTTGAAAATTGTAATCCTTCATTGGCCATTGCACAAATGTTTTCTATAAGTTCACCTCTACAATCACAAGACATGGAAGTATTGGATGGTAAAACACTCAACATAAATCCAAGTTTAATTGTCTCTCAATTACATGATCTTGTTGCTATGTTGCGCTCCCATAAGGATTATTTTGCATAGGAATATCAGGATATGAGAGGCATACATCCTACCACTTGTATGCATCACATATATATTGAGGAAGGTATTTGGCTAGTAAGACAACCACAGAGGAGGATGAATCCAATCTTGAGAGACATTGTTAAAGAAGAGCTTCAAAAGATACTTAATGTGGGGTTTATTTACTCCATCTTTGATAGTCGATGGGTTTCTCCTCTTGTGGTAGTTCCCAAAAAGAATGGGAAATGGCAAATCTGTGTTGATTATAGAGCCCTTAACAAAGCCACAAAAAAAAGCCATTTTCCTTTACCATGTATATTAATCAAGTTCTAGATACTATTGTTGGGAAGAAATTTTTCTCCTTCCTCGATGGATTTAGCGAATATAATCAAATCTATATAGCCCCAAAAGACCAAGAAAAAATAACATTTACTTGTCCTTGGGAGACATTTTCTTATAATGTTTTACCTTTTGGGTTATGCAATGCTCCCACTACATTTCAGAGAAGAGTTTGGAGTATTCTCACTAACCTAATTCATGATTGTGTAGAAGTTTGCATGGATGATTTCATTATTTATGGTAACACATATGAGGAAGCTAAAGAAAATCTTGAGAAGGTGCTCCACTGATGCATTGAAACCAATCTATCTTTAAGTCATGAAAAATGTCACATTCTTATGACAAAAGATATAGTACTCGATCATTATATTTGTTCAAATGGTATTGAAGTGGATCCCAAGAAGGTACAAATACTTCAATATTTACCCACTCTAGCCAATCAAAATGATGTTTGTAGCTTTTCAAGACATACTGGATATTGTCATCAATTTATTCTAAATTTTAGTAAAATTGCTTCACCTCTTTTTGTATTGTTAAGTAAAGATGTTATTTTTTCATGGACATAAGAGTGTCAACAAGCCTTTGATGAAACCAAAAGGAAGCTCACTTCAAATCCAGTGTTACATAGACCAAATTGGGAGTTACCATTTCATATCCACATAGACACCTTAGATAATTCAATGGGGGTAGTGCTTGGATAGAAGGGGGATTCACTCTTTTACTCAATATATTATATTAGTAAGAATTTTACTAGTGCTGAGGTAAACTATACTATGACTAAAAAGGAATTTTTGGTTGGAGTATATGTAGTGAATAAATTTCATCATTAGATTACCAGTTATAAGATTTTTATTCATACTGATCACTCTGCAATAAACCTATAGTAATAAGAAGAGTGATCTGATGGTTATTATTATTGTAAGAACTTGGTATAACTATACTTGATAAGCCCGGTTGAGAAAATGTGGCTGTAGAATTTTTATCTAGGTTGCAACAACAAGATGAAACCATACCAGTTGATGATACTTTTCCAGATGAACATCTCTTTTCTATTTTAGTAAAGAGTCCATGGTTTGCAAACATTGCAAACTATTTAGTCACATGTTGATTTCCTATATTTTTTTCACCAAGGGAACATGGAAAGATTGTTTCCCTCAGTGGCCAATACATGTGGATCAATGGGATTCTCTTTCATATCACAATTGACAATGTCCTACGATAATGTGTAGCTAAGGATGACATCTTTGATATACTTCGTGCATGCCAAGATAAACCTTGTGAAGGTCATTTTATAGCCCAAAGGACCACCACCAAAATCTTTACTATAAAATATTATTGGCTTACGATCCACAAAGACTGCAAAAGATGTTTTTAGCATTGTGACAAGGGTCAATGCATGGGTTGTCCCATGTGTTCAAATAAAATTCCTTTGCATCCTTAGTTATCCATTAAGCCCTTTGAAAAATGGGGTCTCGATTTTGTGGGACGAACTAATCCTCCCTCTAGAAACAAAGAATATATCTTGGTTTGTATTGATTATGTAAATAATTGGGTAGAAGTTGTTGCACTAAAATATGCTTGGGATAATAAAGTAGCTGACTTTTTGTATTTCAAGATTTTTGCTAGGTTTGGTGTTTAGTAAGAGATTGTTACAAATCAGGAACCATAATTCACATTAGAACTCATCTCTGCTTTAGTACATGAATATGAAATCCGACATCGTAAGTCTTCACCATATCATCCTTAGGCCAATAGACAACTTGAAGTGACCAACCAGGAGCTTGAGAACATCATCACAAAAACTATGAAACTCCATAAGAGAGATTCAGGAGTCAAACTCTCTGAAGAAGTATGGGCATATCACATAATATGGAAGATCACCACAGGTCTTACACTATATGAGCTTGTTTATGGTAAGAAAGAAATTTTATCAATTGAATTTGAAGTGAAGACTCTTTATATTTCCCTTTAGATGGGTATGAATTTAAATGATGCTAAAAAAGATTGAGTTTATAGCTACACTCTTTGGATGAACTCTGACAACAAGGTCTCTTTCATGTTGAAGTTGTTCAGAAACAACATGCCCTCTAGAATGACCTCTTTATTTGCTAATGCTTATTCCAGCTAGTAGATTGGGCTCTACTTTATGATTCATGATTTCAAGACTTCAAAGGTAAATTTCACACTTGATGGCTTGGTCCCTGTGAGATAGAGATTATTTATGATAATGGTGTTGTCTAGAGATTTGTACTAGTATAACTTGAATGCATGGCTCTCATTGTCAACGAGCATCATCTCAAGCTCTATAAGCAACCTCTCTCTAAAGAAGCTTTTACCTCCACTATTACAAAGGAACTCACTATCATTAATCAAGCTCCCACCACCTCCATAGGCGCCTTTTAGGTACGTGAATAAAATAAAAAATGCAATAAAAGATCCAACAATGAAAACTTTCGGGCATTGTTGGCTAGTTATTACCTAAAAAACTAGATTTTTGACAGGTTAAAACTGTAAAATAAACCTAAATATGAAAACCAGTTTTTTCCAGCACCTATAGGAAATATTAGGGTTAAAATTAAGTACTTAGTGATCTAATGTTGGGAAAAAATAAAAAAACATCCTAAAATAAAAAACTCATCATGTCGCCAAAGCGACAAGATATCATCTTCCTCTTTCTTCGTGTCATTCAGCGCCACAAAGACCTCTATCTGTTGGCCTATGTGGCACCTTTTATGTGTTTTGGTGCTATAGGGCTTGATAATCTCACCCTCTTGTTAGTGCATCAACATTGACACCCACCTTTACACTTTCAATGCCAGTTGTCATTGCCTTCTCACACTGACCAATGACCATTTGTTTCATTCTACCTTTGATCGTCTCGATGACCTGCCATGTCACCAATCCTATCGACTGTTGACTTGTCACATCATCTTGACATGCACTTTATTACTAACCCATATTTTGTTGGAAATTGGAGGAATTGATTGTGTTGCATTGATGTTTTGTCATTGCTGGCAACACCGACTATTTTGGTTATTTTCCAGTTTTCGGTAGGTTTCGATAGAGAGATTAGATTATGATATTGATTTGATATGCTTTGATATGCTTCAGTTTGTGGGATTGGTTTGGATCCATCATTCATTCTATTCAGATGTGTATCACGATCTGTTGGTTCAGGATTTGATGACTCAGGAGCTATCATTTGTTCTAGTAAGCCTTTTGGTCATCGGTAAGGGTTTTAATGACAAAGATTTGTTGAAGATCTTTTGATGCACTTGATAAGTGGTGTTGGTGTTGCTTCTAGATGGATTTCAGGATGCTGTTGGTTATCTTGTTCGTGTTCTTGTTGATCGGTGATGTTGCATTTAGGACCAGACCTAATGCTGCTAGTTTATGGACCGGTTTATGTAATGTGTTGGTGGATGATCCCGATGCATTTCCAGTTGTATCTATTGATTGGATTATGTTATTTCAGTCTTAGGCCAACTTGGTTGATCATTGGATTGTGGGTTTATGTTATAAATTTGTTGTATTATATTTTAGGTGGCTAACCTAATTGTTTAGGTCCCGTGTCGGTATAAATATGATGTAAGAACTCTTTGTAGATCTTAGGTTTTTGGGACATAGGATTATCTATGTGCGAGTAAGGTTGTAATCATATGCAAAAATTTTGGTCAATTATAGGTTATCAAATTGGGTGGTGGATGAGGTTTAAGACCTCCAGTACTGAGCTTAACCAGAATTGTATTTAGGCATAGGATATGCTATTCTTGCAGTTCACTCTTCTTTCTAGATTGTAGTCTGGATTTATTTTGTAGTGAGTGAGGCTCCTTTTGTGATGAGCAGTGCATTATAGGTTGTTGGCCTTCCTGCATGTGCAGGCCCCTCTTTTTGTAATCACATACTTACTATAGAAGTATTATTTGACTATGGGTAGGCTTCCCACCGTGGTTTTTCCCTTTACTGAGTTTTCCACATACAAATCTTGGTGTTATCTTTTGTGGATGGTTGGTAAATGCTTCTGTGGTTTATATCTATGCTTAATTGTTATATCTGCTATTCTGGTATTTGGTTTATGTATTCCGATAATAAGGTTTTAATGCTTAAATTTCTATAATCTATTGACAACTGATTCACCCCCCTCTTAGTTGTCCACTGGTTATCTGAGTTGTCTAACAATTGGTATTAGAGCTGGGTCCTCTCTATAGAATCTTAACCATTTGAGGAATATCCTATGGCATCTAATAGTTCAAGTTCATCAAGTTTATCTACAACTATTTTCTGGAGAGAAATTCCTAGGCTTGATGGAACAAATTACAGAGTATGGAAGATTCAGATGGAGACTTATCTGAGATATCTTGGTAAGGAGATTTGGGAGATTACTGAGAAAGGATATACACCTCATAATCAGACATCTGAGAATCCTCCTCCAATAGGTTTGGATAAGGACATTGAAAATGATTGTAGAGCTAGAGAAGCCCTTTTGTGTGCACTTTCTAATCAGCAAGTTGTAGGACTAACTGTCAAATCAACTACAAAGGCTATATGGGATAAAATGGAGACTTTGAATGAAGGTGACCCTACTGTTTTGATTAAGTAAAAATAGGTATTTGAAAGGAACCCAAACCTTTTACATAACAGGAAATAGATAAAGCATTAAATCAGAATAGAACCATGCCTGATCACCCTAACAAAAAATAGTTCCCATCCAAACCAAAAAGGGAACTCAAAACACATAGAGCCTCATAAAGACAACAAAAGGATAGCAAAAGGACATCACAAAGACAAAGACAAAGACCAAGACAACTAAATATTTTTCATAATATCTTCTGCATGAACCACCATCTACTTCATGTTGTCCGCAGAGGTCCTCAAATCATCTAGCTCTCATCCTTTGATATCACCCTGATTCCTGGTGTTGGCCCTAGTTATCTTGTCATGACCTTTTTTATCCATCTAGTCCTTGTCGCCCTCTTTATCTTTAATTTTATCAAATCTGTTAATCATAATATTCATGTTGTCCACAGAGGCCTTAAGAATCTGGAAATTATGTTCAATAATCCTCTTCACAGTTAATTCCATCTTGTCGACTCTATTGACCAGGTTATTCATGGTAGTTTCTAACCACTTCGCCTCTCTATTCCCTTCCATTTCCTTAACCTTTTTTTTCTGTATCAAGAATTTTATCAACCATGGCTTCAATAGCTTCAACATTGTTGATTGCAACCACTAATTCTTTAACATTTTCAGAAAGAGGCTTCTCACCTATCGTTGCATTTTTGATAACATTAATATCATTCTTCAGGTTGCTGATATCTTTCACAATTTTACTGATAGTATCACAAAATCCCTTAATACTATCATTATCCCCATGATAGTCATTAGGATTTCCCCTTGATTCTCTTGGCCCTCATTCTGCAATCCTTGAGTACTCATATCCTCACCACAACCCACATCCAAAATCTCATCCTCTTCCTTACCCTTCACATTGTCATTTTTTTCCTCCTCTGCATCCTCATCATAAGCTATCAAAACCTATTTTTTAGCCTTGTTAGCTCCCCTGCTAGTATTCTTGTTCCTTTGGGTTTTTTTTCCCTTTCCCTTTCCTTTCTTACTTTTGATGAATTTTTCCTCAAAGGACTCATCCCTGGAGTCCGAAAGATCAAAATCAACCATAATCCTCTTTCTTTCCCCCTTATTCCTCCTCTTTTTGCTATTATCCTCCGATTCTCCTTTAGTTTCCAAATCAAATTTGAAACCACTATCCTCACTTTCTATGTCATCATCCCTAGTATTTTTACCTTTAATTGGTTTCTCTATGGATTTCCCTTTCAGCAATTTGTAAACTAAAACCATAAGACCCTGATGAAGAGAATGGTCCCCCTGAGGGTCTTTCTGAATCTCTTTAATGGTGTGATCCATGAAACAAGCTAAATAATAGGGCAAGCTGACCTTTTCACCATGGCGGAAGTGGCTGAGCAACACAAAATGGTACTTGTAAGCCCTTGTAAATCTTCCATCCAGCGTAACGTAGGTTATGGTAGCAAACAAAATGAACCTCCATGGCTTATAGATGCACTTGGGGGAGTGGTAGGAGTTATCCACCTTCACCATTTTCTTCTTTTCGCCATTCGTGATAGGAAATCTATCCGCTACCTTATCAGAGACACTACGATCTCTATAGAACTTAATACCATCTTTCACCATCCCCGTAGCTTCTACAATGATGTCTTCATCCACCATCATCATCTGGGTGCCCACCAAACCTTTTCCATTCTTCCAATTCTTTATAAAATGCTTGGTAACTGTTGGGTCTTTACCACAGAGCCTCTCCATGAAAACACTTAAGCCTCCCTCTTGTAGAATCTCCCAAACCTCTTTGTTCTTCTTCCAATCTGAACATGAGGTTGGTTCAAACCTCTTTTTGGTCCCTCCCATTTTTCCTTCAAAATCACTAGAATTCCTAATCTTTGCTATGATATTTCTTCTTTGGTTTCTATTCTTGCTCTGAAAAACAACCCAGTATCCATGCCCTGTTAATATGATAAGACTATTTAATAAATGCTCATTATCACTGTTGTGAACCTTCATCGAAAAAAGGGGAAAAAGCATTAGGAATTATGATTGATGATGCCACGTTGCCTCATCTAAATACGGTCCAGTTTGAACAATGATTTTGCCTCACACACAAGTTTACACTCCCCATTAATGGTAATGATTTTCTCAGATTGGAAGGCCAGGTTGGATGCCCAGTCAACACACGAGTTAGCTTCCCTGTAAACATGTGTGAAAATACACATATCGAAGGTTTCACTTATTTTCTTCGCTCCTTTGATAGTATTTTTTATAGACCATGAGGGCATGAACACGTTATTGAAACAATTTATGATATTCAAAGAGTTACCTTCACACCATACTCTGGTACAATTGGCTTCCTCTACTAGCACCATCCCATGATAACCCACCATGGACTCAGCAACATGATTAGTTTGACTACCAATAGGAATACATTTAATGGTTTTGCATTTTCCCCATTCATCCCTTAAAACCATACCACACCCCACATTGCCAGGGTTACCCTTTGGAGTGCCATCAAAGTTGATTTTCATCCAGCCATGAGGAGGGCTTTCCCATTTCACACCTTCTCTAGGATTAGCCTGAAAGATGTCTCTTCCCTTTAATCTCCAATTCTTGAAAATAATATGATCATCCTGATCTTTGGGGTTGGCTATTCCACCCATGATGTTGATATTCTCCACTACATTTCGTTTGATTTTTTCAAAAATTATTTGAGCCTTAGATGCCTTCTCTCTGAACACTCTTCATTTCTCTCTTTCCATATTCCCCAGCAAATATGAGGTAAAGCCAATCTCCATATCAAAATTATAGAATTATTCCTTGAGGGGTGATGCCAAGAATTAAAAAACCTCTTGGACAGATTCTAGAAAGAACCAACTGATATTGAAGTAGTCCAGACATCTAGCCCATATATCAGTAGAGAAGGGACAATGGATGAACAAGTGGTTAATGGTTTCCTCATTCTGCATGCAAAGAAGACAAACACTAGGCATACAAAATCCTCTAATTTTGAGATTGTCAATAGTAAAAATTTAATTTTTAAGGACAGTCCAGAAAAAAATATTAATTTTGGGAATTAGGCCTTTCACCCAAGCCTTAGCCCAACAAGGACTCTCCAAATTACAAAACTGCTGATTATAGAGAGAGGCAACTGAAAATTTACCATTTGTAGTGATTTTTTAGATTAGCTGATCATCATCATCCACCACCACCATGTAATTCATAATTTTGTTCAGATTACCAAGGGAGGGATCAACTGGGGACAATTCCTTCCACTGTCCATTATTCCAGTAGTCACCCAACATAGTGCCATATTTTTCCTTACACCGATTCTGAAATTTTCCCCAATAAGGACTATCACTCAACGGGGAGTCAAGCAACCAAGAATCTTCCCAGAATTTAATGAAATTACCTTTCCCCACCTTCCATTTCACACCTTTGGCAATTAGATCTCTAGTTCTAGTAACATTTTTCCAGATATTAGAGCCAATCAAGATATCTTTAGCATTGAGGAAACTTTGAAGGGTAGGAAATTATCTTTTATACTTGTTGTCCCATATCAATTTCCATTCTCCTTGAGTGTTATAACCTCTCCATATCTTCTTAGCCATGAGAAACTCATTCATGTCTCTGATTATTCTAAGGCCGAGACCTCCCTTTTTCATAGGTTTACAAACCTTATCCCATGCAATCAGATTCATTCTCTTCTTCTTGTCAACCCCTGTCCACAGAAAAGTTCTTTGAATTTTTTCAATAGCCTCCACAAACTTTGCTGGAATTCTAAAAAGGCTAATGGCATAAAGAAGAATACTCTAAAGAGTAGATTTCAAAAGCTGGACCTTACCAGCTTGGCTGAGTAGAGAGCCTTTCCATCCAGTTAACTTCCTATGAAATTTATCCACAAGAGCTCCTTAGAAAGTATCAGGAAGGACTTGAAATAAAGGAAGCCCAAGATAGGAAGCAGGAAAATTCCCCAATTGACATCCCAAAATGTTACTAATTTTTATCTATCTTCTTTCCGGAGTGTTGATGAAATAGACAAACTTTTAGACCAATTTATCAATTGACCGGTAGCTGTCCTATAACTATCTAGTGCTTTCTTTAAGATCCTAGAGTCTTTCATTGAAGCATTCCCCATAATAATAGAGTCATCCACAAATTATTGATGGGAGCAAATTTGGTCTGCCAAATAAGGTTTCAACCCACAAAACTCTCCCTTCTCAACAAGATTGCCAAGGTGAACCTACTGTTAAAATTGCTAAACTTGATGGTTACCCGAAGAGATATGAGAACCTGAAAAATAGAAGAAGATGAAAGGATTAATTATTTTATGGAGAGAGTTAATGATTTTGTTTTGGGAATTCAGTGTTGTGGTGGATCTCTCAGCAAAGATGAAATAGTTTATAAAGTATTGAGGGCTTTGTAATTGACTTATAAGATGAAGGCTACTACAATTACTGAGTTGAGAACAATGGAAAACACCTCTGTTAATAGGGATACCTTGGTTGGGAAGTTACCTTCTTTTGAGCTTGAGGAATTTGGTCCTTCTGGAGTTGCAAAATTTGAACCTGATTTTCATGCATCTATATCATCTATCGACAAGAGTGATTGGAAAGCCTTATATGCTAAGGAATTGGAGGAAATGAAGAAAGAAGATGAAGAATTTGAGAAACTTGAAGCCTTATTTTCTATAAGAGTACCTAAAGGTCTGACAAGAAGTAAGTATGAAGGAAAATCATTTTTTAAATGTTTTACATGTAATAAGATAGGTCATTTTGCATCTAGATGTCTTGAAAGGAATTCAAGATTTGAGAAACGAGCTAGAAGATATTTTAGGCCTAACCACGATTATCTAAAAAACCAAGCACAAGTATAGGAGGAACAAAGAAAAATCATGCTACTATGCGGATGAGGAAGGTGTTACTGATTCTGATGATGAATCGATACAAGATTTAGTTAGTGGATCCGACAATGGAAAGGAATGGGTATTCTTGGCTATCAAGGAAGATGATCCGGTACCTAAAGAAAAGGCCCTTGCTGCTAAAGTTGAAGACAAGGATGAATCAGTGATAGACAGTGGATGTTCACATCATATGACTGGAGATAAAAGGAAGTTTCCATCTTTGCAAAAATTTGATGGTAGTCTGGTTAGATTTGGAGATGACAAAGCATGCATGATCAAGGGAAGATGATCTATATCATTGGATGGTAAGCATGATACTGATAATGTTTATTATGTTGAAGGTTTAAGGAATATTATTATGAGTGTAGGACAGTTGGTGAATAAGGCATTTCAGTTATAGTTCAAGGATGGAAAATGCAAGATTATCAATAAATCTGGATTGGAGATTGCAACCGCTACTCAGACCAAAGGTAACATCTTTCATTTGAACTTCGATGAGAAGACATGTTTGATTGCACAAATTGATGAGAGTTGGCTATGGCATAAGAGGTTGTGCCATGTAAATTTTGATTGCATTGCAAAGATCAGTTCTACTAAGGAAGTTAGAGATATACCTAAGATTGTGAAGCCCTATAATTCGGTATGTAAGGAATGTCAAATGGGAAAGAAAGTCAGAACTTATTTTAAGAGTATACAAGACAAATATAATGATGTTCTTGGTCTTATTCATACTAATTTGTGTGGTCCTACTAGAATCAAAAGTTTTCAGGGTGATAGATAGTTTATGCTAATCAT
This sequence comes from Cryptomeria japonica, assembly GCF_030272615.1. NCBI lineage: Eukaryota > Viridiplantae > Streptophyta > Pinopsida > Cupressales > Cupressaceae > Cryptomeria > Cryptomeria japonica. Next base: position 359,147,246 of record NC_081412.1, on the reverse strand, counting down.
TGATGACTTCTAGAATGATATGGGTTACTTTTCTAAGGGAGAAATCTGAAGCATTTGAAAAGTTTAAAATCTTTAAAGATAAAGTTGAGACAAAGAAATGATTGATGATTAAATGCTTAAGGTCAGATCAGGGTGGAGAATTCACATTCGGTGAATTTAATAGTTATTGTGAAAAGAATGGGATAAGGAGACAGTTATATGCACCCTAGACACCTCAACAAAATGGATTTGTGGAAAGGAAGAACATAACTATCTTAGATGTGGCTATAACTATGATGATGGAAGCTAATTTGACTCATATCTACTGGAGAGAAGATATGAGTATGGAGGTATACACATTCAATAGAGTTCATATCAAAGGAGAAATTGGTAAGACACCTTATGAGTTATGGTTTGGTCATACACCTACAGTTAAGTATTTCATAATCTTTGGTAGTAAATTCTATATCAAAAGAGATGATTCCATTGGAAAGTTTGATCCTAAATGTGATAAAGGGATATTTATTGGTTATTATAATGAAAGCAAATCATATTGTTGTTATAACAAAATATTGCAGAGAATTGTGGAGAGAACTAATGTCAAAGTGGATGAAATGAACATAAGTCAAATAAGAACTTATGAGAGAGAAATGATAGTAGAAATAATCATAACTAAACCGATAGCGCCTACACCGGAAAAAAATGTTGAACCAGTTAATCTGATAGTATCAGAAAATTCAACAGTAACTGAAGATTAGAATAGAGGAACAAAAAATCAGAAGATCAGATTATTGAAGACAAGAATAAAGGAGTGATGATAAGAATAAGGTTGGCAGTTGATGAGGTATGTTTAATTTTTCAAATTGAACCGGCATCAGTAATTGAAGCATGTAAAGATGAAATTTGGATGAAAGCTATGGAAGAGGAATTATATCAGATAGAAATGAATAATACATGGACTTTAGTTCGTCAACCTAAAAATAAGTGTTATTGTGACTAAATGGGTTTGTAGGAATAAATTGAATGAAGATGGACAAGTTGTGAGGAATAAGGCTAGATTGGTTTGTAAAGGATATTCTTAGATGGAAGGAATTGATTATAATGAGACTTTTTCTCCAGTAGCTAGGATTGAAGCTGTGAGATTATTTCTTGCTTATGCTGCCCATAAGAACTACAAGGTTTATCAGATGGATGTTAAGTGTGAATTTATGAGTGGAGATCTTGAAGAGGAAGTTTACATTAAGTAACCTGATGGATTTTCACTTTCAGATGACGAAAACATGGTTTGCAAGTCAAGGAAAGCTTTATATGAATTGAAACAAGCCCCTAGAGCTTGGTATGCAAGATTGGATAAATATCGTTTGAAGCTTGGTTTCACTAAAGGTAATGCTGATAGTAATTTATATTATAAGATCACTGATGATGACATATTGATTGTTGAAGTCTTTGTTGATGATATCATTTTTGGAGGCGAGGATAAGTTTGTATGGGATTCTCTGATAATATGAAGAATGAATTTGAGATGTCTATGATTGGGGAGATGAAATTTTTATTAGGTTTGTAGATTACTCAGACTGATAAAGGTATTTTCACCTGTCAAACTAAGTATGCTAGGGAGTTGTTGAAGAAATTTGGTATGGAAAACTCTAAATTGGTTGGTACTCCTATGGTTACAAGTTAGAAATTGACAAAGAAAGATGCATCTACATCGGTAAATCCTACAAGGTACAAGTCTATGATTGGAGGTTTTTTATATCTGACTCAAACCAGACCGGATATAATGAATGCAATTTGTATTGTATCAAGATATTAGAGTGATCCTAGAGAGAATCATGAGAGTGCGACGAAAAGGATTTTTAGGTATTTGCAAGGAACAACTGAATATGGTTTGTGGTATCCTAAAGATGATGATTTTAGACTATGTACATATACAGATGCAGATTGGGCTGGAGATGTTGATGACCTGAAGAGCACATCTGGTGGAGCTTTCTTTCTTGGAAAGAATTTTTTTTCATGGATCAACAAGAAGCAATCATGTACCTCTTTATCTACTGCTGAAGCTGAGTATGTTGTTGTTGCTACTAACTATACACAAGTTCTATGGATGAAGCAAATGTTGAAGGATATAAGGGTGGATTGTAATGAACTGGTAGTTATTCACTGTGATAACTCTGATGCTATTGACATATCAAAGAATCTGGTATTTCATTCTAAGACAAAGAACATATCTATCAATTACAACTTTTTGAAGGAGAAGGTGGAAGTAAATGAACTCAGATTGGTTAATGTGAACACTAAAGAGAAGATTCTAGATATCTTCACTAAACCTTTGCCTAAGGAATCATTTCAGTACTTCAGAGATAGATTGGGGGTTTCTGCCCCTTTGGTAGAGACCTGAGTGATGCTGATTGACATCAGTCCGGTATGCATTTACAGAGCTACTATTCATTCCAGATTGATGTATTGTGCTACTACTCAGGGGGAGTAGTCAGCTGCATGGTTCAGTGTATTTATGATTTTTCTTTGATGTTTATGTCAGATTTTTGGCATTGATGTCAAAGGGGGAGATATATATATATGAAAAAAAGAGCTTAACAAAATATCAGTCAAGGGGAGAGATTAGAGCTTAACACAGATATCATTCATAGGGGAACTTTGTTAACTTCATTGTAATATCATCTTATGGGAGATTGTTGGCTATCTTCCTTTGGAGGAGACTTGTTTGGCATTTCTTGGCACTTGGATGTTTTTCATATCTAGTGTTACCATCAATGCCAAAGGTGGAGATTGTTGGAAATTGGAGGAATTGATTATGTGTTATATTGATATTTTTTCATTGATGGCAACACCGACTGTTTTGGTTTTTTACTGGTTTTCGGTAGGTTTCGGTAGAGAGGTTGGATTATCATATTGATTTGGTATACTCCAGTATGCTTTGGTTTGTGGAATTGGTTTGGATTTGTCATTCATGCTATTCAGATGTGTATCATGATCAATTAGTTCAGGATTTGATGACTTAGGAGCTATCATTTATTCTAGTAATCCTTTTGGTCACCAGTAAGGGTTTTACCAGTAGAGCTTTGTTGAATATCTTTTTATGCACTTGATAAGTGGTGTTGGTGCGGCTTCTAGATGGATTTTGAGATGATGTTGGTTATCTTGTTTGTGTTCCTATTGATTGGTGATGTTTCATTTAGGACTGGACCTAATGCTTCTAGGTTATCGACTGGTTTATGTAACGTGTTGGTGGATGATTCCGATGCATTTCTGGCTGGATCTATTGATTGGATTATATTGTTTCGGTCTTAGGCCGACTTGGTTGATCATTGGATTGCAGGTTTATGTTATGAATTTATTATATTATCTTTTAGGTGGCCAACCTAATTGTTTAGGTCCTAGGTTGGTATAAATATGATGTAAGATCTCTTTGTAGATCATGGGTTTCTAGGACATAGGATTATCTATGTGCGAGTAAGGTTGTAATCATATACAGAGGTTTTGGCTGATCATAGGTGATCAGATTTGGTTGGTGGAAGAGGTTTAAGACCTCTGGTACTGAGCTTAACTGAAACTGTATTCAGGCATAGGAGATGTTATTCTTGCAATTCACTCTTCTTTCTGAATTGTAGTCTGGATTTATTTTGTAGTCAGTGAGGCTCCTTTTGTGATGAGCAATGCGCTCTAGGCTATTGGCCTTCCTGCATGTGTAGGCCCCTCTTTTTGTAATCACATACTTACTGCAAAAGTATTATCTAACTATGGGTAGGCTTCCCACCGTGGTTTTTCCCTTTACCGAGTTTTCCACCTACAAATCTTGGTGTTATCTTTTGTGAATGGTTGGTAAATGTTATGTAGTTTATATATGTGCTTAACTGTTATATTTTCTATTCCAGTATTTGGTTTATGTATTCCAGTAATAAGGTTTTAATGCTTAAAGTTCTATAATTTGTTGACAACTGATTCACCCCCCTCTTAGTTGTCCACCGGTTATGTGAGCTGTCTAACATCTTTTGCCCGTCTGCCTCCTGCCACTTGTAGCTACATGGTATTCTTGTATAGTGGCCCCACTATTGTCCCATGGCACATTGGTCATGCTTATTCCTCCATGTCACCATGTTGGTTGTGGTTTTTGATAATTCTCTTCACACCATCTTGATCCTTGTCATTGGATGCCAACACCAGTGACCTTTAATGGTATAATTGTAGAGGTTTGTGTTATTTCTTTTCATGGTTTTTATTTATTCTTTCTAATTATTATTGTGACATTGAGGATGATGCCATATTCTTAGCTGGGGGGTGTCATGTCATGTTGATTGTTCATCATGTTAACCTTGTATTTTTCTAGTAACTTCTCATGTGAGCACATGTTTCTGCCATTTACACTAATTTGTTTTCCTTCCTTTTGAAGAAAACCTTAGTCTTTGTTTGTAAACCCCATTTCTTGTTGTTGTCACGGTAAATACCTACTTGTAACTATTTCTAACTGCCATGGGCGGCTCACATAATTTGCAAGAACCCACCAGTGTGATGAAGGTTGAAGCTGACCCAAAAGGTGTATCAAGTTTTTAAGGATTCTGGGTGGGATGTGTTCTTTAAAAGATTCTGTGGATACGATGACAATGTGGAATTTGAATTTTCCATGGGGTTCAATGGTGATGATAATTTAGTTACAATATGATGTCTTTTTTTCCCAATGAATGAGAAAATCATTGTCAAGGTTACAGGGTTACCAAAAATTGGTGAAGCTTAGTTTTCAAAAGTAGCAGGTAGAAAATCTAACCTCAAATTGTATTCTTAACGCTTTCTGGAACAAGGTGAAGTTCTATAGACAACTTTCAAATATGAAACCTTGAGGGATCATTGATAGAACACTAGATAGATGTAGCTAAAGTGGTAATTTAGTATATCACGGGGGAAGGTATGTATACATATTTGCACACTATTTTAGACTCTTATGTCATCTATGACATAAAGACCTAGTAAATCTTTCATTTTATTTCCTTTGGTCAATTAAACAAATGAGTTTAGAAGTGAAAAAGGGGCATAAAAATTTATTGGCACACCATGGGTTGATTAAATTGATTGTTATTGGGGGTTTAAAATAAAATGTACCTCCAATTTGTTGGGCGATGTTTTTCAGGAGAAGAAAAATCCTTAGCTCCAGAAGATGACCTAGAGGCTCATGGATCCAAGAGTGGTAACGATAATTCTAAAACCCAATTTGATGAAAACCTAAAAGAGGGCGATGAAAATGAGGATATTAAATACATTGAATTAAGAAACCATGGGGAAGGGAACCTTGAAAAGGAAACTGAGAATACACAAAAAGGCCATAAAATGTAAATAGAGGATAGTGGTGGATATCAGATTAAAATCAGGAGTAGGGTGAAAAAGGGTAAAGAAATTGAGGGTACTAGTACTGCTCCAATTAAACCCCCCTACAATACCAAGCTTAAGAAGAAAATTAAAGATTAGGGAACCCTTACACTAGAAACCCTAGCTAATGTCACCTATACGATGTTTCAAACACAACAAGAAGTATATGTTATCATTTTAGCTACTTCCAAGGGAAAATATAGATAGAGTTAGGAACAAAGGAGGTAAAATAGGGAAAAGAAAAATGAGAAAAAAGAAGGAATCAAATGGGGATTGAGAAGGATGATATGGAGAATCATTAAAAGGACATACCCAAGTCTCCTTCTAGCCTAGGAAAATAAAATGAATAAATAAATAAAGATTGTAATCAACAAGATTTTCCATCTGATAAACCCTCACAAGAATTACCTAGTGACTTCCTTGTTTCAAGGTGTGAACATATTTGATCAACACCCACTCAAGGAATCTTTACAAAGGAATGAACATGGAGTATTAATGCAACACATTGACATGTCACAACATATCTATGAATTTGATCAAACCACTAAAGGACACACAAGTCTTGGAAGCCCAATTAGGACCTTCCTTGTCCATGATCAGTTTCAAGATAATGCACAGGAAGGTCCACATGAAGACTCACAAACTGAAGAGGAATATTCTATAGGAGAAGTTGAAATACTACAAGAGAAGGTGCATTGATTGGAAAAATAGATGACATCCCTTTAACAACAATTGTAACAAATGTGTGACAAAAGTTAATAGCAGGCCGAGGAATTAAAGGATTTGAGTCATCAATTGGGGATATTGACTAAGGATCAAGGATAGGATATGGAACATTACATAAATTTGGAGGAGCATCAACAAATAGTGGAGAGTTTAAGAGGGATTCTATAAAGAGAAATCAAGGATACTCATATGACTATGGGAGAGCATGAACAAGGAATGAGTAATTTAGATGAATCTTGGGGATATAGAATTGTGGCAAAATACATACCCATAATGGAGCACCATAAGATAATTAAAGACTTGAGAACTTCATGGGAAGAGAATATTATTAAACAATGCATATCTATAGAAAATCATAAGGAAATACCCAGTAAATTGAAAGTTTCATTGGAACAGAAGGTTACCACAGATTACATCTCTATGGTAGAGCATCAATAGATAATTCAGTTAAAAGATAATTGGGGAAAGGAAATACTGACAACATTCCATAAGTTGACAACTGACTAGCTTGATACTTTAAGTAGATTAGTACATGAGGACATGCAATGTCTTGAGTTGGGGGATGGGTTAAAAACCCGTCCTTAATTCTTGCATGAATTACTTAATTTTGTGTTCACCTTAGCTTTCATATTGGTCTTTCTCCTCCTAAATTTCTATAATAATTGTAAAGAATTGAATAATTGATATGAATTGAAGAATACACATTACTCTACCAATTAACCAATTATGAGGCACTAATTTAGGTGGTTATGTGAAATAGGGAAATTATGATCATGAGGAGAAACCATGAAGACTTCTTGGGAGATTTCTATGTTCTTTTGGTTTATTAGTTATTCCTTTCTTAGTATATGGTTAACATATAGTTATTTTAAACTTAGTAATATTTGGTAAGTAATCAATTTTTAGATCTAGAAAATAGTGGCCATAGGCCACTTACTATTTTTAGACTCATTCTACATAATCTCATCCATAAACTTCAAAACTATATGTATGCATATATTTAGATAGTTGGTTTCCTATTTGGATATATAAATATGTAATCTCTACTATGGACATTAACTTTTGATTGAGAATCAATATAGACTTGAAAGTATTATCACTGTTTAAGCTCTCTTCAATCAACTTTCTAGGAGGAGGGTCCACTTGTTAGCCACCAATTGGATCTACTCTTTGCTAGTTTTGTGTGAGGTAGGGACTTTATTTGTTGAGTAATTTTGTGAGTAAGATATTAGTTTATTAAGCATGGAATTTTTATACTTAATTTACTGAAAGTTTGATGGGATTACAAGTTCTATAAAAGTTTCCTGTACACAAAATTAATAGACTGTTAAAACAAATCATCATTGTCCTGCCACCAAAATATTGCAGATCATGTTGCCAAGGTATAGCAGTTCTTGTTGCCTGAGTAATTCACTATAATCTCTGCGTTATATTTCTCCAATATTTTTCACTATGTTGTGAATAGCTTTAGAAATGTTCTGAGAATTAATTGTGTTTAATAAAGACAAAATTCAAAGTGTGAATATATATATATATATATATATATATATATATATATTTAGGGTAAGTGCTATCAAGTATGGGGATAGCGCCCTCTATTAAAATGCTGAAAATTACATCATCAAGTATCATCACCCACATATGAAAAAAGGCAGGTGAATCTCTTGTCCATACTACCTTAGGACCTGACATTACGATTGTTAACAACACCTAAATCAGAGACAAAGACCAAAGTAGATGACCCAAATGACTAACATATACAGGGACAGGACAATGACCAAGTGCAGAGCAGTTATTCACCGCGAATAGCTTGGAGAATCAAAGCTGCATATTCTCCAAGGCTAATAACATTCATAGTAGAGGCAGTAGGGAACCACCATTCATCAGAGTTAGTAACACGCCTGAAGGGATCTATGATCCCATTCAAGACCGTACACCTGAATATCTCCCAAATGTTTTCTATGAAGGTCTTCATTCACTCCCTTTCTTCCGCCTTCTCCAATTTTCTTGCATTGTGCTGCCCTAATCGCTATTCTTAGAATCTGACCCATCCACCATCTCTTCCTCTTCAGAGTCATTTTCATCCTCACTAGAATCAGAAGGAAAATAGTAGTCTGGCTGGAAATATGTTTTCAATAAGATGACCTTTGTGTTTTCATCTAAGCTGAGGATGCCATTGGCAACCGTATTTCCCATGGATGGCTTCAAAAAATTGCACATTAGCTCAACAAACTGCTCCCTTGAGTCGATGATGTCAACTATGTGAAGCACCATTGCTTCATAAACTAGTGCATCACACCAGTGCATGTTGAAATTTAGAGTAATCCCCATCAGTCCCTGGATTGTCTCATACACATACTCCTTTGTTATGAATATACTTCTGATTTGGGCGCTCCCATGCCTTTCATAGTTCACACAACTGATTTCTCCAAAGTGAGCCATTTTCCAAGCTCATCAATACTAGCGGCATCCAACTGTGAGGCATTTCTTTATAGAGCCAAATGTCTCTTGAAGTTCCTTTTTGAAAATCCTGAAAAAAATAGAGTTTTGATATTGTTTGCCCAATTTTCTCAGAGAAGTATAATGTGACTGTGCCGCCACTACTACAAGAAATCAAAATTGAATCTTCTTTTTGGGATATAGATTGCAGTGACATCCAATCACAGTACCATGTGACTGATCCAGAGTCTAGTCTAAAGCCACCTCCATCCCGGGTGCTTGTCTCAGCCGATACCATCACATGAAGCATCCATTTTAATGTGATTAATTATATCATTGCTTGCAGAATGCTGGTCAAAGATAGTCTTGTTATCATTGCATACCACACCCAAGTTTGCAAGGTAATTGGCCAAGTGATTCCATTCCCGGTACACATGCTTAATTTCAAAAGTGCCAATCAGTTCCAACAGATGTGTTATTCAAGGGAGCCATTTGCATAACTTCTAGCATTGGAACTTTGATTTGATAATTCCATTTATAATTATTTGGGAATCTCCCTCAATGAGTACCTTGGAGATGCCATTTTGAAGATAGAGATTCAATCTAGCCTCCAATGCTCTGATTTCAGCCTTGTTGTTAGTAGTCTTGCCTAGTCTACCATATATACCATGAATTATCTTACTTGAATTGTTCCTAATTATGGCTCCAAATCCAACATCTCCCGAGTTACCCTTGCTAGCTCCATCAAAGTTTAATTTAACCCAATCCTGCGGTGGGGCCATCCATTTGATATCCCTCCTTTTCACTTTGTTATTGTTGTATATGATTGTAGGAGGTTTGAAGAGCCATATCTTCTCCACGCTCCGGTCCCAATCATTATAGGATCTGATTCTCCTTGAGGTAGATTTATCATTTCCTCAACAACTCTTTTGATGTTCTCAATTATTTTGCCAACTCAGAGTGAGGTTTCTTTGAAGATCCTCCTGTTTCTTTCTTTCCAAATGTGCCAAACAATTAATGAAGGCCCTACTAGCCATAGGTCCCAACACCTTGAATTGTAGATCCTTGGCCAAGAAATAAGAAAGTCCTTGAGTACTTCATTTTTGACATTTCTAAGATTGGTATTGTCCAAGAAGCAATTCCAATAGGCCTTCGCCATGAAGAAATTGAAGAGTAGATAATTGGCAGATTCTTCATCTACCTTGCACATGACACACATGTTAGGTCCAGAGATACCTATTAATTTTAATCTGTCCCTAGTGAGGATCCTATTGTGAAGTGCCAACCAAAGAAATGCCCCCACTTTAGGGAGTAACATGTTGCTCCAATATAGCTTATATGGCCAGTCCGTGCACATACCCCTTTGTCTTTGTACCTCATACCCCAATTTGACAGAGTATTCTTTTGATTTGGCAACACTCCAAAATATCCTATCCTAATCATTAGACAGAGGGATACATCTACTTTTTAGCACATCTTTTAGAGACTCGCATAAAATCAGATTTCCAATGGATATCTGTTTCCACACCCTCTTCCCATCCAGTTCCTTATTCTGCTCAAAATAATCCTCAACAAACACACCATATTTAGACTCGATGAGCTCAATCCAATCATGACTAAAACTATCAGATAGTGCAGGAGCACCATCCCATGAGTCCCTCCAAAATTTTGCAGATTTGCCATTTCCAATGTACCACGAAATGTGATCTGTTATAATGAATCTACAATCCCAAAGAAAGTTCTAGGAGGTGGATCCTCGCTCAGTATTTTCCATAGTGAAGATTCGACAAGGGTTGTCAGAATCCAAATATTTCTTCCTGAATATTTTGCACCATAATTTCTATGGTTCTGTGTACATCTTCCAAGTTAATTTAGCACCCAATGCAATATTTTGAAGTGTCATTTTTGTAAGTCCAGCTCTACCATCTTCTTTCAATAAACAAATGGTGTCCCAGTTAATAAGTGGTATCTTTTTTTTTTCTTTTTCCCCCTCCTAAACAAATTTTCTGAGTAGGTTGTCAATGTTCTTACCAGCAGCAAAGGGAATTTTGAAGCATGGCATACTATAAATGGGAATGGATGATAGGACAAACTCAACCATTGTCAATCTGCCAACTTATGTAAGCCATCTATTCTTCCAAAGTGTTGTTTTGGTCGAGCAAGATTTCAACACATGTTCCCAAATCTGAGTTTGCCTACATCCTTTCTCAATTCTAACCCCCAAATATTTGATTGGAAGTTGAGAAATTTTAATTCTCAACAGGTTCAAGATCCTTTGCTGATCCTACATTTTAGTATTAAAGAAGAAAAGTTGTGGTTTGTTTTTGTTCATCACCTGCCCAGATTGCTCAGAGTATACATTCAGTGAGGTCATGATGTTCTTGGCTTCAATCAATAAGGCCTCCCTAAAGATTATTGTGTCATCAGAAAATTGGGAATGAGTAATAGTGTCCAATTGGTTGTGTAGTTTTATTCCTTTCCATTTTCTATCTGCATGTCTTTTTTCTATCAATTTCCCAAGAACTTTCGCCATAATCACAAACAGGGTAGGTGATAATGGGTCTCCCTGTCGCAGGCCATTCGTGGCTCCGAAGAAGCCACACACATTTCCATTGACTATAATCAAGAAGTTAACGATGGATATGAAAAATTTGATGCATTTGATCCATTTGATAGGAAAACCAAATTTTTCTAGTACGCATGTTAAAAAGCCCCATACGACCCAATCGTATGCTTTGGCAACATCTGGTTTAATGACCATACCTTTCTATTTCTCTTTGTAAATTGAGTGGATGACATCTGAGACCAGAATGATGCTATCAGAAATCTCCCGTTCGGGGGTGAACCCAATTTTGGTTCTCTAAGATGAGCTTTAGCAATAATTTATTAAGTCTTTCTGCCATTTCTTTGGAGATAAGCTTGTAAACTATGTTGCACAGTGAGATGGGGCGATAATCCATCATCGATTCATAGTCCTACTTCTTGGGAATTAGTGTTATCAGGGCATGGTTGATTTCTTTGATGAATTTCTATTTTTTCCTAAATTCTTTCACTACCAACCAAATGTCCTCTCCCATGAAATCCCAACATTTCTGAAAACATTCGACAGTTATACCATCTGGTTTGGGCACCTTATGTGGGTGGAGGGAAAAAGTTGCACTACTAATTTCTTCCAAGGTATATGGAGCTTGTAACATAGCACAATCTTTATCTGTTATGAGTGTTTCAATAACCTCATCAATTAATGAATATGTCAAGTTGATATCATTGTTTCTACTCCCCAACAACTTAGTGAAATATTTGATGGCAGCATGTTCAATTTTATTATTTAAAGTGCATACATTGCCATTTCCATTCTTTATGGACCCAATTTTATTGTTTATTCTTTTGGCCTTGGATGAGGTGTGGAAATTTTTTATGTTCAAGTCCCCATCTACAATCCATAATTCCCTAGATTTTTCTTTCCAATACAGCTCCTCTCTTTTAAGGATCTTCGAATACAGATCTTTTCAGGGTTTTTCAGCTTTGAACTCTTCATTTGTCATGCCCATTGCCATCACCTGATTATTGATGTCCTCCAATTCTTCCTCAATCCTCATTTTCTCCATGAAGATGTTTTTAAAGGATGATTTAATCCATGTTTTGAGCTTATTTTTCAAAAAGTGCACGCGTTTACTGAATCTGAAGCTTGGGAATCTAGAGAAGATATTGCTTTCGAGATACCATTCCCTTAGATTCCTCAACAATTTTGGATCCCGCCACCACATGTTAAGAATTTTGAAATAGTTTTTCTTACAAGGATTATCTTGAGCAATAGAAAATAAAATTGGAAAATGATCCGACCTAATCTGAGGTATGATGTTAGATTCCAATGAGAGGTTGCCATTCATCCACCGTTCACCAACCAAGAACCTGTCAAGTCTTTCAGAAATCTTGGAGAAATTGAGTCTTCTATTTGTCCAAGTGAATCTCTAATTTTGGGGAATTATATCAATCAATTTGTAGTTGAGAATAAAGTCCCAAAAGTCCTCCATTACCTTGGTAGGTTTCCTTAGACCACCCGCCTTATCATCAATATCCAGGATGGCATTGAAATCACCAAAAACTATCACCTTATCAGATGCTAACAAATTTATCTGAAGGGAATTCTCATTCCAAACTCTCTGCTTCTCCTCAGTTTTGGTAGGTCCATACATATTAAACAGGGGAAATCGAAGATCTGATCTCCTACATTGAATGATACAAGCCATCCAATGATCGGATGAGGAAATTGGGATAACATCAATGAGAGATGGATTCCATAGCAAGGCCAGACCACCAGCCAATCCCTTAGCATCTTGGAAAATTCCTTCCCATTTATAGAAATATTTTATAAAATCCACTACCTTCTCACCATTGAGCTTTGTCTCTTGCATCATTATTATTCCCAAATTGAGCTTGGTCAAAGATCTTTTGACCAAGCATTTTTTGTCAGGGGCAGATAAGCCCCTGACATTCCATGAGGAGATCTTCATTTTTCTCCAAGGGAGGGGTTCTCTCCCTTGGATACTTTCATGTAATTCAAGACACTGACAATTCCTTTTTCATTAGCTCTTTGTTCTCTAACCATTCTATTACTCTTCCTGCCCCTCATACCTTTGGATCGACCAAGGAGGATGTTGGTGGATTGGGTAATGCATCTGGGGTCAAGCGTATCCATATCTTCCATTTCCTCAAATGGTTCAGAGGTCTCTGAGCAGGAATCCACCAGATCATCCTCAATACCATGCTCATTCTGTTCCATCTCCTTTGGAGGATCTTCATGAATTGGCCTATCCAACTTGGACTGGATGTCATTTTCCCCCATATTGAGGAATGGAACCTAATTCTGCATATATGGGTTATCATTCGTATGTGTTATTGGGGGATTGGTTTCATTTTTTGGTGCTTCTAACATAAGTATGCCCTCATGTGAATTCTCCTTCTTTTTCCTCCATTCTTGTTTGGGTTTCCTTTGTGGTCTGTTAAATGCTCTTCTCACGAACATTTTGCATGTCATATAGGTGGAATTTACTACTGCATCTGTGACATGCCCTAATTTCTTTCTCAACCTCAACCTGCTGATTCCATTCACCATTCGATGTTATGATTGTGACAGAATGTGGAATGGTCTTAACTGCCATAATTTTTAACCTTGCGTATGTGTACAACTTGCTTTCAATAATATCCTCATCGATTTCTAGAAGTGTACGCAGAGTTCACCCAATTTTCTCCAAACTTGATTCACTGCAATATTCAATTAGGAGATTAAATAATTGGACCCAGACCGGTTCTTCATAGACTGCTAGCGTGGTGGGATCAAAGTTAGGGGTCCAGGGTTGGATGTATAATGGGTGATTATCTGAGTACCGATTTTCTTTTTCTAGGATATGATCCCTTTTAGTTTCTTCTGAGAAGACAATGACGAAGAAACATTTTGGGAGGAACTTAACTATAATATGTTTTCCCCATTTGTTATCAACCCAGTTGTGAATGGATTTCCTGGACATCTTTGGTCCTATGAATCTGGCGATGATCGCTTGTTTCTCAAAATAGACTCTTTCATCTGCTACCTCCTCTGTTAGGTCAATTTTGATATTGGATCCAGATCTTTTTGTGCCTATTTCCTCACAGTGTCTGTTTTCAACGGTTAGATTGCTGTTGCCCTCCTTAGGATCTTTCTATGTTGTAGTCTGCTCATCCCAATCAACCTCTAGGATCCTCCATTTGATGGGGTTTACAAACTGTTGCTTGTGCTCATGTGATTCCTTAGTGCGTCTGTCTATCTGATCTTCGGTGTTCGTCTACTCCTTTCAGCTCTTCTCCTCTTCGCTTGCCATTTAGAATTAATTAATTTTGTTTCAAAGTGTGAATATGTGTATTACATAGACAAAAAATATGTTTTCACCTTAGGACTTAAAGGTGTGTTGTGAAGATTGAAAGATTAAACTGTATTTTTAGAACTAGTGTTGTAATTCATAATACTTTCCTTGCTACCTTTATCCCCTAGGTATACAACCATTACACCCTTCTAAATATTACAACCCCAGATATACATTAAAGAGAAAACTAAGGAAGACATTCCAAGGTATTTAAGGGTAAATTTGCCCCAAATTTCATCCATAGTTTTGACCAACACTTATCTTATCTAACCTGTCCACTTCATATTCTCTTGACTATTGAAGATGCAACTTTAAAACACATGTTTTATGATGTTTTACCTCACAACTCCAACCTCAATATTTTTGGGCTAGACATTGCCTTACTCATAACAACAATCAGCCCCATAGAAATATATTTGGTAAAACACTCAACATAAGCAATGAACTAAGTGCATCCCAACATGATGACCTCTTGCAGATGCTCCAATCTAACACTTCAACATTTGCATAAAACTATCATGAGATGAAAGACATTGATCTCATCCTACGTGTACATAGGATATGGGTTGTAGACCAACAAGACAACCACAAAGAAGGATGAATCCAACACTCAAGGGCATACTAAAAATTGAACTCCAAAATCTTCTAGATGTATGGTTTATATATCTTATATCATATAGTGAACATGTGTCACCCCTAGTAAATATACCTAAAAAGGAAGGAAAACAATGAGTGTGTTTATATTATAGAGAGTTGAATGCAATAACCGAAAAGACCACTTTCATTTGCCTTTTATTGATCAAGTTTTGGATTCACTAGCTTGAACAAGGTATTCCTCCTTTTTGGATGGATTTAGTGGCTATAAAAAATTTAAGATAGCCCTCGAGGATCAAGAAAAGACTAGCTTCACCTACCCATGGGGCCAATACATCCATTCCGTACTACCTTTTAGAAAGTTTCCTTGAGAATCTTCTCAAACTTTGCCCACTATACAATGGAAATTTACACGAATGGTTTTAAAACTTATGGTAACTCTTATGAGGATGGATTATAAAAATTGGAGAAGGTACTTCAAAGGTGCTAGTACAATAACCTTTAACTTAGTAATGGAAAATATTTTATGATGATGGAAGAAGTTATGGTTGGATATTTTGTCTCAGCTAATAGAATTTAGGCTGACCCTACGAAGATTGAAATAATCTGAGAGCTTATAGTACCATAAAAACATAGAGATGTCAAAAATTTCCTTGGGCATGCTAGTTATTATAGGTGCTTCATCAAACACTTTAGTAAGACTTTTGCACCTCTTTTCACATTGCTCACAAAGGAAGTTGCGTTTTAGCAGATTGCAAGTTATCATCAATCATTTGAAGCACTCAAATTGGCCCTCACTCAAGCACCAATACTTCAAGGACCTAACTAGACTCTTCCCTTCCATACACACATAGATGTCTCTAACTTCTCAATTGGAGTAGTGCTGGGTCAAAAGGAAGGTAATGTAGAATATACAATTGATTACATAAGTAAGATTTTCCAAGGTGTTGAGTTTAAATATACGTTCATAGAGAAAGATATGCTTGTTGTCATCTATGCCATAAACAAATTTAGGTGCTATATGAATAGATTCTATATTTATTCACACTAACTATGCAACAATACACTATCTAATGAACAAACTAGTGGCAACTAGATGGCTTGTCAGATGACTACTCTTATTACAAGAGTTTGACATTACAATTGTTGACAAGTTTGGGAAAACAAATGTAGTAGTTGACTTTGTCTTAAGATTAACAACCTCCATAGTATATCAAGTAGTGGACGACTCCTTTATGGATGAACACCTCTTTGTATTATCAGTCTATATCCCATGGTATGAAAATATTTCTAATTACTTAGTTGTAGGGAAGATGCCTCCACATTTGTCACCTAGGGAGAAGAAGTAATTAGTTCACCATATCTCTTCCTACTCATGGATAGTGGTTACCTATTTTACATTGGGTGTGACAATATCATGAAAAAGGTGCCTGAAGGAAGATGAAACATTTGATATCCTCAAAGTATGTCATGATGAAGCATTTGGAGGACACCTTGTAGCTAAGATGACAACAATCAAAATACTCAATGCAGGTTACTATTGGCCTAATATACATAGAGATGTTATCCATTATACAAGGAGATACATTGTAGATGTTAGAGGATAGGTATACCTACAAGGAGTGATGAAATTCCTCTTTTACATCAGCTAGCAATCACACCATTTGATAAAGAAGGGCTTTCTTTTATTTCACCAACAAAAGCTACATCTAACAATACAAAATAGATATTGGCGTGTATTGAATATCTCAATAAATGAGTGGAAGTAAAGGCTCCAAGAAATGCAAGGGATACTAATGCTGCACAATTTTTTTATGATGAAATCTTTATAGTGTATGGAGTTCCATGGGAGATAGTAATAGACCAAGGTCAATAATTTACTTATGATTTGATTACATAATTGGTGAAAGAATTTGAGATCAAACATAAGAACTCCACACCTTACCATCCACAATCAAATTGATAGGTTGAGGTAACTAACAGGGAGCTTGAAGCCATCCTAACTAAGACAATTCAATTGCAGAAAAGAGATAAGGATGATAGATTTTTTGAAGAAGTTTGGGCTTACAAGATAACATGGAAGACAACCACAAAGTTTACAACCTATGAGATTTTCTATGGTAAAAAGGTAGTCCTTCCCATTGAATTTGAATATAAAACATTGAAAACAATAGTGGAACTGAACATGGATCTTAACAATGTATAGAAGGATTATTTACATCAGCTAAATGCACTTGATCAAATACAGATGGAAGTCATTGAACATAAAGAGATTATTTAAAAATAAAGGAGTAAATGGCATGATTAGTACATAAAGACAAACTAATTTAATAAAGGAAATTGGGCACTATTATATGATTTAAGATACAAGGACCATAAGGGAAAAGTATATACATGCTAGTTAGGGCTCAATGAAATTCAACAAGTGTTTCCAAATGGAGTTTTTCAACTCACAACCATAGATCCAGTCCATTTTCATTAATGATCAATGGGTTTAGGCTCAAATTCTATAAGAAACCACATAATAAAGATGGTTTTTTACTCAACACCTGCAATAACAATTCATGTCACCACCATAATCCCAATTGCCATCCACTCCATCTGATGATGCCATTCCAACACCAACACCATCACCCATTTATTCACCATAATTGTTATAATCTGAGTATGAACCATCTAGTTCACTCGTAGTTGTTTCGTCAGAATAAAATATCCTAGAGACATCACATGCACACATTGCATCATGATAATTCACTTTTCTTTTCCTTTTAGCAACATTGCGGTGCATGTAAGCACACATATTAGTCAAGACTTGAAGCATTGCACCATATTTGGTACCTAACTTTGTGCACACACAACCACTATAGCTAGCACACATATTAGTCAGGACTTGAAGCATTGCACCACAGTTGGTACCTAACTTTGTGTACACATATCCACTATAGCTCTTCAAGCATTTGTCAGTTTCGTCATAATGCATGCAACCAAATAAATAAAAAATTTACATGCAATCATTCACATATTGATGGACCCACATTAACACTTTTTATTCTTTTTCATGAAGCAATATTTTTGTTGCCAAATTTAAATTTTCTTCCATGTGGTGCAATCATAATCTTGCAACCCACTCCACTCCACAACTTTAGTCACATTAGTCACATCCAATTCACTTGTCATACCATCTACTTTGATTATCGCTAATTATTAGTGTGCCAACTATCAAATTTTAAATCTTACGTAGGTATTTGATGCATTATCTCATTTATTACATACTTTATTTTATATTGACTTACAAATTCACATGTTTATTTATTAATTCACTTGTCAATTATCATTACCATATCCCAAGTTCAAATCTTTTGTATCACTTTTTTCCTTCCAATTAATTTGAGGATAAATTAACACCTTAAGTTTGTGTGTGTGTGTGTGGGGGGGGGGTAGTTGTAATCATTATTTTTGTCTTCTGAATTGCTAAATTCATTTTCATGATTATTCAATGAGTCTGGTAAGTCTAGACCCTGTCTAAGTTGTACCACACAAACAAACTAGTCACAAACATCATATCCATATGATTACCTCATGATATGCATAACAAAAGAAATTGAAATAGTAAGTGAAGTTGATAGATATTAGTTATATACTTTGGTAATATGGAAGTATTGAGCTAAAAAAAAATCTATAGTGAAGTGTTGGTAGAACAAAATTTATTGGGAAGAAGCTCAATTGCAACCGCAAGAGAAGAAAGAACACAAGAAGAGAGTAAAGAAAAAAAAAAGGGTGGCAACCTTATCATACAAGAGCCTATAAATAATACTCTATTTCTTTGAAATGTAGAGTTCCTGTCAATTTTTGAAAGGTCCAAATTAATACATTACCATCTATTGTTAACAAATTACAATGATAAAATGACAAAATAGTTTGTAGAAATATTTCACAACAATTAGGCAATTATCAAGGGATTGGCATCGAAAGAAACCATATCAAATATTTTTGGCCTTTTGTTTACCATAGAAGAATACCCAACATCCCCTGTCACTATCTCTATAAGAGCACAATTTTCTAGACTTCAAGAAAGACTTGGTTGTATACTCAGGGTAATAGGTATGTTTCTCTACCTATTCTATTGAAGGATGTAGCATCTTAGATAATAAGGTATTTCACTTATGATGAACATCATTCTCTACTTTATACTATTCATTTAAAGATATTAAGCCATCTTTTTCATAATAGGTTAGTGACTATTCCCAATTATTTTCATCACATGTTAACAGGAATAGTTGTGGAATATAGAAGGAAGAGGACATCTTCCTCTTTGTCTCATCATCATTTAGTTGTTCTTCTACTTGAAAGGAATTTATTTTCCCAATTTCCAAACATTAGATGGGAATAATTTAAGGAATGGTATAATATCTAGAATAGGCTCCTAAGAAATATTCTAGAAAATATTAATGTTAGGGTTCAAGAGGAACTTGGTAGGGTTGAGGAAGAAATAGAGAAGACAATAGATGGGGAAGAAGTTGAAACTCTCACAAAAATGTGCCAATGAATAATGAGGATGATTTACCACCTTCTATATCACTTTCCCTATTCTCTAAGGAATGTAGAAATGAAGAACTCAGACAAGGAAATAATAGTGAAAATGTGCCACCAATCTCATATGCAACATTAGAGAGATCACTTGTAGATTTTTTTAAATCCTTGTTCCATATCTACCTGGGATACCTATACCTCGATCTGTAACAAAAACAAGAAAAAGGAGATATTTTTCCTCTTCCTCTTAAATACCCAAGAAAACTTGAAATAGAGGATTGGAGAGAGTATTGAAAAACATGAAATTAGGAAGGAATCAAAGAAGCTAAAGTTTGTGGAGAAGTCTTGGAGAACACCTGCAAAGGAGACAAGCAACCAAAAATTTAAAGAAAAACCAAGGACATTGAGGTTAGGATAAAAATACCAATAGAATAAGAAAAATAAAGGGAAACTTCATGAGAAACATAAACCAAAGAGATGTTCTCATTGCCTATGAGGAAAAGGGATTGCAAGCCAATAAGAAACCCTTGAACAAGATAACATTTTTTATCTTGCTATTGAATTTGAGAGAGAATATCTATTAAGGATACGTAAAATTTCAATAAGTATTATATGGAGAAACCATTGGAGAGGACATACAGAGGGGCCAAGAGAAATATGACTCAAAGAATGATATAAACATTGATGACCCCTTTGTGGTGAAGAAAAGAGCTAATCAAACATTGAGCCCAAAATAACAAGAAATAATCCCTCCAATGGGGACCTATTTTGATAATAAAGAGATTGATACAAGGTATGGAATTTTCATTAGGACACATAATGTCCTTGAAGAAAAATGAATGGATGATGAGCTATAGATATCTCTTAACAAGATCAAGGACTTGGAAGAAAAATCAGAAAGTTAGAAAGAAATAAAAATTAGTTTGCAAGAGTAAAGGATTTGTAAACATAGTCAACACTCCAACAACAAGAAGAGGGAGGTTTAGACATGTTAGCTAATTTGGCTATATTGGAATTAAAAATGAATGAACCCCTGACTGCTAAAGAAAAAGACACTCCAACACCTCTTATAGCACTTACCCTTGGCATTTCTTTGTGGTGGGCACACTTAAAATTTGAATGAAATAAGAAATAATGTGAAAGAGAAAAGGAAACACTCAAGGCTAACTATGAGGTCAAGGATATAAAAGTCAAGAAGTTGATAGAGAATCTTGAAAAGATAGTTGATTAAGGAAACTAGCTTAGAAGTTGTAGGCCTCCTGCTAGGGTGTACGCTTTATATTTGTAGGACAAATTCTTATACTTCCAAATACGTTAGATCCTTAATAGTGCACCAATTTATATCATGGCACCTAGGTAATTCCTAATTGCATATCCAAGGGCAACACATGAGACATAGGACCAAATATGTGAATCCTATCTCCATAACTCAGTTTTCCCTTATAATAAAAATTATAATCCTTTGATTAACATGGGAAATGTTTAGTTGAAAGTATTGACATATTACCCAAGGAATGCAAAAGAATGAGGGGAACTATACCAAGTATATTTAGAGAGGGAGAAAGCATATCCTTTGTAGATAAAAGACAAGACAACCTAGATTGAGAAAATTGTGGATAAATAGGTTGAGTTAATCAACAAACCAGATGTAGCTACAAAGGGTAATGAGTGTGGAAGATAGGACTATAACAACTTCATAATTTAAATGGCTAGATTAGATAAGGGAATTACAAAGGTACACTATCAAAAGAGATGGAAAAATTTGACCCCCGAGATTAAGAGAAGGGAACCACACTCCATTTATAGCTATATTTTCTGGAAGTTGAGAACAAGTACATCAAAGCCTCATAAAACATCAAATAATCATGGCTTCCAATAATGTTTCATCCTCCTCTCCTCCTATACCTAATTCCACACTAGGCAGGGAGGAAGGTGATGAATTTGGTCAAGTAAAGAGAACAATGGTAGTGGATCACAAAAGATAAGGGTTTTTATATGCGTAACAATATAGGTGTCACTAAGTCCATGGTGTTGGAATCTAAGAACATTGAGAGGGGGGGCGTGAATCAATGTTCTGCTAGTTAGAATATTTTTAGCCTTATTAACAAATCCACCTATTAACCAATATGCATAAAAGAAAGTAACATCAAGTAATATTAATGCAACTACATGAATCAACACCATAACACAAATTTATATGTGGAAAACCTCAAAGAGGAGAAGCCACGGTGGGATTGGTGACCAAAAATATCTATCCACTGGCCAACTAAATAAATATTACAAGAGGGGCCTACACATGCAGGAAGACACACTACCTAGAGCACACTGCTCATCACAAAAGGAGCCTCACTGACTACAAATCCGAAGTATTGGATTACAAACAAAAACTGAACTCAGAATGTGCATCTGCTATGCTAGATGAGTTTTGATTTAAGCACTATCTGTACTAGTTATACTGTAACCTTACTGGTAACTTAGATCGCCTCCCAAACCTCTAGACAAATAATCAAGACCAATTATAAATATTTACATGCACATTCTATTGATCAAGATGTTGTTCACATAACATGACATAACCTACTGCTTCCCTTATATGTCATATCCATAAAATGACCTAACCCAGATTGACTCATATACCCATTTATATGAATAAACACAAATGCCTTATGTCGGCTTACAATCATATTCTAAAATATAAGACACATGTCATCCCAAACAAAATATAAACATGAAATAATATGACCTTTGCCGCTCCACACTTGTCGGATCAATCTTCTATGTCGGCCTTCGAATACTGGTTCCAAGTTTGCTGGTTACATGCATGTCGGTTCCCTGAATGCTGGTGAAGTGAATGCTGGATCTACCATGAAGTGTGTTTCCATAAACGAAAACACCTATAACCCAGATGAGTGTCAATTTCCAACAATCTCCCCCTTTGGCATTGATGGCAACACTCATGTGAAAAATAGATCATTGAAGTGCTGTACCAATTCCTGTCCAAAATTTGATCTCCCAAAATTGATATTAGAAGGCTGCTCCCCCTGAGCTATACATTACTTCTTATGTACCTTAACATTTTTCACATCCACCTCTCCCCCTTTGACAACAATGCCAAAGGCCGAGGCAAAAAATAAGAAATCAATAAAATTCTATACAAAGCAAAATTGTGATTACCGGATCTAAATGTACTTGAAAATATCTGGATAAGCACCCTTCAAAAATGCCAAATAAGTATCCTAGCCTGATTTTAAAGTTCCCAAAATTAATATAGACCCATTTAGAATGTAAGTTTGTAGTTCTTCTTCTGTTAGGGTTGCCAGTGTGGGCATATTCATCTGGTCCATACATTCCCACTTATGAAGTAACAAAGTATTAAGCCGAGGACTTACCAAACCTCTCAATTCTCTGGCCCGTCGGATTAACTTGTCCTTTTCCTTCTTCAGGGCTGAAATTTCAGACTAAAAAAGAAAAATTTGACCATCGACAGAGCTGGTCAAAGATTCAGTACCATCAAAAGTGACTACAAGTTGTTCTAACTTGTCCTTATCTACCTTAACTTTATTATCCAGGTTTGCTGTAAGTTTTGTCATGTTAGTGTAATACCGGTATATGTGACTACATTGATGAAGAGCTTCATCAATCCTTGTGATTTCCTCTATTAGCTTATCTTTGTCGGATGTGGTCACATTATCATAGGTGACCTTCCTAGCTATATTGTACCTTTCCACCAACTGCTAGTTTGACACTTGTTGAAGAGTTTTATACTCTTTTTCAATGTGCCCAGTCAAACCTTTCAACTTACCAGATGGACTAGCAACCTGATCTATCTTGCATTCTGGTGCAAAATCAGAATAACCACTCAATAACCTGCTTATCCTTCGATCCTTCCTTCCTCAATTTATGAGCCACAAAAAACATCAATTCAAAACTGCTCAGTTGCTCAATATTCTTATTCCCAAAACGACCAAAATCTTCTTGAATGGATGAGTCAAGTGCTAACAATGAGGGACCAACATCTATGAGGGTGCCGGTACCTTGAATTCAGTCTGTTCAACTTGATATTTCTCCTCTGCCTTCTATTCAACTGCATCCTTTACCTTCTCCTTAGTACTGGTGGCTTCACCACTTGGTGCAGTTATTTTTGTAGCCTCTACCTCATGAATTTAAATTGTGTCAATATCAATTACCAGAGGAGGATTGTCTTCTACCAGTATGTAGATCTCTACATCTTGTACATGTGTTACTACCGAAGGAATGTCAGTTAGTTTTTGTTCCAAAACCAGTGGATCTCCACCTAGTATACCTCTACCCTTAGCATCAACCAGGATGTCTGGAATATCAGACTTAGGCGGTGTATCCGGTGATGTAAAGAAACTTGGTTTATCAACAAATAATTTAACCCAATCATCATGAGTGTCCTTGATAATTTTATTTACTCTACCCAATATAAGACTTATATGCCGATGTCTACTCTGGAAAATTGTTTTGTTAGCAAAATCTAGACACTGCTGCATCTCATCTCCAGTAATAGCACCACAAATAGTTAATAATTCCTGAACCTTTATGTGTTTGTCTTCCTCAATAGCAGACAATCTCCTAGCATCTAACTTATTATACAAATCTTTTGGTATTTGCTTCTCAATCTCAAGTAAAGCTTTCTTATATATGTCTAAGTATAATTAAACTGATTCCTCTATTTCTTTTTGCTATTTATCATCCATATCGACATAATAATGTTGTATGTTACTCAAAATACCATCCTTTGTAATTTGATCAATTAGTTCAGCAACAGAAAGAGGACCAATAACCTCAACACTTCTACTAGATTCGAAAGTTTTATCTATATTTGATTTATTTTTCTTACTGGGGGTGGGAGCAGACTCCTTGACCGATTTCCTTTTCTTAGTAGGCTTCCTCTCCTTCAAAAGTTTCTTCTGTGCTACCAGAGGGGTGACTTTGGTTTTCTACAGCTTCCCTTCCTCGGGCTTCTTCCTCTGAATTCTCACGTAGATCTTATGAATTTTCAGGGGTTCTTCCTCAGTCTCAGAATCAGATTCAACATGAGCAATAAAGGTCTCCAATTTCTTCCTCTTTGTTACACCTTTGCTGGTTCTTTCTTTTGGAGAAGCTTGTATAGCTTCCAGAGGAGATGTCTCTACTAAACCAATGATTTGTTTGATCTTAGAGGACATCTTCTGGACATCTTGTCCAACCTTCTTTATTTGTCCTTCCCTTTTCTTCTTACTAAAACCTATATTCACTTTGGATTCCTTTTTCTTTGTAGTACCAAAAGTTTTCTCCTTCTCATCAATTGGGGCATCTATAAGCATCTTGGAAAAAAGATCCAAGATTTGTACATCAACTTCATAGCCCATTTCAGTAACCCAAATAGTTCTAGGTTGCACTGCCTCCATTAAGGTTTCATCCTTCTTCATCATAAAGCATATGTCGGTAAAATATTTATCAACTATATGCTTAGATATCCTTTCCCTCTTCTTCATTACTTTCTAAAATGCTTTGGAATAATCCCACATAATGGAGTCTTTTCCCTGTCCCAAATTCCTCAAGACATCCTTAATCTGTTTTCCTACCGGTATATCAAAGGCCCATTTCCTCTTACCAGATCCTGGTATCTCATTTAAAAAGAAAATCATTAAACATACAACGAGATTCCCATACCGAAATGTACCTTTCTTTTTTCCCTTAATATTTCCCAAATTTGAAATCAATTCATCACACATCCACTGGCATAGATCATATTTTGCATTTTCCTTGACCATCTTGTGTGCACAGTAGATACAAGAACTAGAAATAGAGTTCAACCGGTTGGATTAAGTTACCTTGTATCCGATTACCATGCTTGTAAATTGAACATCTTTATCTCTGATGGTGCTAATTTGCATCGACTGGTTGTCAAAGGTGGCACCGGTTAGCTTGTTCACTTCATTGTTCAGAATCTTCTTCCTACCCAACGTCTTTTTGACTTGGGGTAAACCGGTGATAGCACGAATCACCTCCTTGGTGATTTTGTAGGGTCGGTCAAGCCACATGAACTCACCATGGACTCAGCTCAACACATACTGAATCATCTCATCCTCAAACTTGGGCATCTCCAGAATATCCATGAAACCCTTATCCTTCAAAATTAAAATTTTTGGTTTGATCAATCCATTCTTGTTCAAAAAATTGGACAAGTACATTTATTTAATCTCTGATGATCCCAGATCCTCCAGAGTACAGTGAATATATGCTCTCACATCTTCCACATAGAGAACTCCGTTAGGAACCCTAGAAAATGTGCTGATTGAGTCATCGACCTTTGCAATTTGAGAGCATTGCTTGAATTCTGGACATGGACGATCCTTAATGTCCACCATAATAGGGGTAGCCACATCTACTGGAGTGGGAGCAGATCCATAAGCCATCATAATTTTAGAAAAGTAGCGTGAAAAACAGAGAAACCACCTCTCAATCTAAGCTGGTGAAAACCTTTGAAAATCCACTCAGACAATACTGGAAATCATTGGAAAATGCTCTTAATCGCCTTGATCTCCTTAAAATTGCTCTACTTCACTTTGAGTGCTATGAGATCAGAAATGAAGCAACTTATTCTTTTTAATCCTGTGAAACCCTAATTTCTTATTGGCGTTAATGCATGCCGACATATCATATTGGATTCAAAATCCAATATCTCAGCACCGATTATCCTTCAGACTAACTTCACCAAGATCTGAAACAAGCTTTCAGACCTCTACTGAGGGTAATGTAGAATTTATCATTAATTTTCCTCCCCCTAAGGCTAATGCCTTAGTTATCAGATGTATTTCCTATCGGTGCATGAACAGTCAGCTCTGCCGGTTGAGTAACTAGTGAATTTGCCTTTGCCAATCGATCATCAAACTTCCTAACCCACTATTTAGCATGAGCTTTCTGGATTTCATCAACCTTTTTCTTTTCCTTCTCATTGGATGTGTCATTCCCTTCCAGTGTATTCTTGCTTCTGTAATATTTAGCAATGTGTCCTATTTTTTTGTATGCATAGCAAGTGACATTGTTCTTCTAAATTGCCTTGTTGAGTCCTTGACCATTATTTGACCTACATTGATTAGCCATATGTCCAAAATTTCCACATGCATGACACCTCACATTCATTCTACAATCTTCTATCCTATGACCATACTTTTTACAATTTGAACACTGACCGAGAACTACATTATGATTCTGATTTGGTCTATTCTTACATTGAATTGCTCTATAACCAAAATTATTACAAACAAAGTATCTACCATTAAAATTGTGTGCATTGGGTTGCCTTATCGATAATTTCTGATTCCGGTTGTCTGGTAGATTCCCCTGATTTGTAGTACTAGATCTTTCTCCATACTCAAATCCAAGACCTCTAGTGTCTCAAGTGTCTCTTTGATTCTTCAATAATTCATTAAGCTTTGCAGAACTGACCCTGAACTTTTCTTTGTAATCATTTGTAGCATCCATATCACTTCTTAGGACTGTCACCATTCTTTCCAACTCTTGCTCATTGTTCTGTGATTGCACCAACTCAGTTCTCAACACATCATTCTCATGCATCAACCTAATACATTCCTTAGATATATCTTTCATAGATATAGCAAGATTTTCTTCATTCTTCTTCCGGTCTTGAATCTCCTTGGATATCCTCATGGTCATGGCTTGCATTTCATTCTTCATAACATTATTCTCCTAACTCAGCTTCTGACATAATTCTTTAAGGGAATTCTTCTCTTCATCATCCAAACATTATAAGAGTTCCTTCCTTTTAGCTTGAGTAGATGATAACCTCTCCTGTAGGGTAAGGATGAATTCCTTTGCAGAATTCAACTCATCTTGCAACTTCAAGTTCTTCAACCTTTCCACATCATAGTCTTCAAGTGCTACTTCAAGTTCCTTATGTAGACTCATCTCCATGGATTCCAGATACACAATCTTCCTCAAATTGTTAGACTTATTCTGAGGCACCATGCTCTGAAACCAATTGTTGCAATCCAAGAACACTAAGAGGGGGGTTGAATTAGTGTTCTGTCGGTTACAATATTTTTAGCCTTATTAACAAATCCACTTATTAACCAGTATGCATAAAAGAAAGTAAAAAGTAATACTAATGCAACCACATGAATCAACACCATAACACATAGATTTATATGTGAAAAACCTAAAAGAGGAAAAATCACAGTGGGATGATTGGTGACCCACAATATCTATCTACTGGCCAACTAGATAAATATTACAAGAGGGGCCTGCATATGCAGGAAGGCACACTACCCAGAGCACACTGCTCATCACAAAAGAAGCCTCACTAACTACAAATCCAAAGTGATGGATTACAAACAAAAA
Organism: Cryptomeria japonica; assembly: GCF_030272615.1. Taxonomy (NCBI): domain Eukaryota; kingdom Viridiplantae; phylum Streptophyta; class Pinopsida; order Cupressales; family Cupressaceae; genus Cryptomeria; species Cryptomeria japonica. The sequence goes on along the minus strand of NC_081412.1, from coordinate 359,119,332 downwards.
TTGAACTCAGAATATGCATCTGCTATGCTAGATGTGTTTCGGTTTAAGCACTATCTCTACTAGTTATACTGTAACCTTCCTTACTGGTAACTTAGATCGCCTCCCAAACCTCTAGACAAATAATCAAGACCGATTACAAATCTTTACATTCACATTCTATCGATGAAGATATCGCTCACATAACATCACATGACCTATCATATCCCTTATCTGTCATATCTACAAAATGACCTAACCTGGACTGACTTATATACCCATTTACATGAATAAACACAAATGCCTTATGTCAACTTACAATCATATTCTAAAAGATAAGACACATGTCAGCCCAAACAAAATATAAACATGAAATAATATGACTGTTGCTGCTACCATGCTTGCCGGATCAATCTTCTATGTTGACCTTAGAATACTGGTTCCAAGTTTTCCGGTTACATGTCTGCTGGTTCCCTGAATGCGGGTAAAGTGAATGTCGGTTACCATGATTTCCAGATCTACCATGAAGTGTGTTGTCATCAATGATAACACCTATAACTTGGATGAGTGTCAATTACCAACACAAGGATTATAAGATTGATGTCTTAAGATGTAATATTAGGCCCTAGTTTGTTTGAGTACAGGAAAAGGTATAGTTAGGGGGGGGTGACGAGTCCTATAATTTCCACTATTTCACTTGCTTTATTTCTACTTTTATTAAAATTTTATGTATTTTAAACTATATCTTGAACTATACTTTTACCTAGTTAATGATATATGTGACAAGTGGATATATGAATATGTTATGAGAATTTATATGGATGATATATTTTTAATGTGTTGTTAATTATGCTAAAGTGAAACATGCTTATCTTGAGAAACTAACATGCACCTTAAGAATTTACAATCAACCTAAAGCCAAAGCAGGTCATGCCCTGTTGTTCATGTGGAAGAAGTTAGAGGGATATCAACCATAATGTAGCTATAACAAAGTTGTCCACATGCATTAATTCTTGCACATTCTTGTCTTGTCATTACCATTTTGAATAAAGAGTTCAATTTGGATTGGGACTCATGCTAGAGTTAGTTGTTATTTCAATTTATCTTTTGAATAAGTCATTCTCAATACTAGGGAGGATCAAAACATGTTCTTGGTAGGATTAAGTAATTTCTCCACTCTCACCAGTTATACCTGAGTTGAGGATCTTCTTGAAAACACATACATATGTAATCCATAATAGATTTCCATTTAGATTTCTAAGTCTCTTCTAATACTGATGTTATGCATTGATCAATGTGAATAAAGTGAATGATTAGCAACATTTTGAGTTAAGGGTTGTTTGTAATTCGAGGTTACATCTCCTCAAGCAAGGACCACTTAAGGTAGTGTAATCCTCCCTTAGGTTAGTTTCATTTGTTTAAAGCATTAGTTAGATTGTTATTACCTTTCTAGATGCATTGCCATGGTTTATTCAATTTATATAATCTATTTATGTAATCCGTTAACATGTTAACAATTAGAGTCTAGGCTGGAACTGAGGCATTACATTGATTACCCACAACCACTATTGAATAAAATTACCAAGTTACTTGTAGCTAATACTATACATATATAATTTCTATTAAGTATTTTTTATGCTTTTATTAGTTTGTAGTTCCCATTACGCAACTAATAGATAACTTAAGAGTTTTTTTCTACACATATAGTGCCAACATGATCCGAGTATATATGTCCCTGGTCGATAAGTAAACAAGCCTCTACTAGGAGATTAGGTAACTCCATGTGGGATTAGTTTCCAATCTAGAGAGTGCATTGAGTTTTTTGCATCAATCTTGTGTGCTTAGTAGAGACCACTCAAGGAGAAGGTTGTTCACAATGCTAAATAAACTAATTTCCAACAACAACAAGATGAGTTTGCATGTTTTACGAATAAATAAGTTGAAATGATAAAAAACCTGACATCCTTAGCATGACAAAAAAACTCAGTGGTAAAGATCAAATAGTTAGGTAAATATTGGAACAAGCAAAAACAAGTTAATCAAATTTAGAAGACCAAATTTAGAAAAATAGTCCATTGTTGATAAATGTCCATGTAAATGACCATAAAGTAAAATATGTTATGGTTGACCTTGGAGAAAATTTTGAATATTATACAGGCAAGAGCTTTGGAGAAATTGGGGAAACCAAAACTAGTTAAAATAACAAAAAATATCAGTCTTGCAAAAGGTTCAAAAATAGAAACTCTTGGAACTTGGAAAATCGTGGAAGTTAATGTGAAGGCCATAAAATAGTTTGTTGATTTTGAGGTTATAGAAATGGGGGAACCCTTTAATAATTTCATAGCCTTAATTAGTTTGAGATGGGTTTAAATTCTAATGATCTTATAGATTCCAAAAAAGAAGAAATTTCTTTTGTCGATGAAAAAATTAAAGTACACATGTCACTTAGCATTGAAGATAGATCCTTCATAGAATAAGTGTAGCATAATCAAACCCAACCACTATGGATGGTGTCTAAAAATTCCATCCCCACCCTAGCCCCATAGCATACATTATTTGGGTTATGACAAATATTTATGTTTCAAAGTCATTCTATGAAATCGTTAGAGAATAGGGAATCATTACTAAAGACACAAGACATCAAACAAATAATTTTACACATAAAACTACCATGATTTTTTTAGAGTGGGAGATGTTTTTTATTACATTTTTGATATGGAGAAAATATTAATGGAGGAATAAATAAGGATAGTCACACTATAGGACAATTTAGCTTGAAATGTTGCTTGTTGGTGGAACAATCATAGGCACACTATTATAGATTGACCCGCTTTCATAATTCTAATCAAATCCCAATACATACAAATAGAAGGAGAATATCCCACTATCCCTAACTATACAAGAACAATCACTCTAGAGGATCATATTTACACTTGTGTAACCATATGGAGAAAATATAGGGAGTACAATCAATACCTTTATATACAACCATTCCACTAGACTTTAACACCCATCATCCAGACTTGGTACATAAACCAAGAGAGGAGAGTAGAAGATAAAGGAAATTAATAAGGATTTCATTCATACTTTTTCATTCTAGGATAATAACATACACATTCATAGTAAACTAGGCAAAAAAAAGAGATTATATTCATACCATACTATAGAACATTTATTTAGAACCTAATCCTCCACCTTGAAGTCAAGGAGTATGGAAACTAGTCGAATGGTTGGATAAGAAAACAAAACCAATTGAAAATAGGTGTTATAAAGTACACAAAGATGATGAGGAATTAGACACAAAATTAGAAATCATGGTGGCATAGGGAGAATGAGTGTTGGAATTTCATAAGGATTCCAAACATTATTATTATAACCAATCACATAAACTCTAGGAAGAGAATACAACTATTGTTGATAGCCTAAAAATGGCCAAAATAGGAGACTATTGGGAAGAACTAGTTGTTGCATTAGTGATTGAATTACTTATTGAGTACGCAGAGTTATTTTCCTAAACCTTCACAAAAATGAAAGGTATTGATGATCCTTAAAGCTTACACCTCAATTAAACAGTCTTCTAGGAAGCTGTGCATATGGGGGACTAATTGCACTATGTAGAGCAACCTCCAGGATTTTAGAAGCCAACTCTTTATTTTTCTTTCTAGGAGGAGAAAAGGGATAGTAAGAAACAACATAAACAAACCTAAACCTAAGGGATATTCCAGCGATTGTAAACACTTTAAATTCCTCTTCAAGATAATAAAAAACATCTCAAAAGAGCACATGGTAATACAAACATCATTGCTAGGAGAACAAAATTCTTGAGTTCAAAAGATGCCGAGCATAGCTTTCAAATATTTTTGTGAGAAGCAGCCACTAAGGCTCACTAAAATGTAAACAAGCATAATATGATTATTGAACATAAAATATTAAAACCTTTAATATTTATGAATATTTATAACCAACAAGCATAATATGAAGACTGAACATAAACTATTGCAAACATTGAAAGATTGCAAGATATCTAGTTCAAAATCTACAACAATATGCTAGGAATCACACAAGCTTAAACTTAACACATAGTAATCACCTTCATATCATTATACCACATAACATTTAACAAAACATGGTACTAAGACCAAACTCACAAAAGGTAAGCTAGGCACAATCTACTTTGTTTGATTTTAGTTCTACAAAAGTACAATGATAAGGTTTGAAATGAGTTGACAATTACCGAATATTCAAAGTATTTTTTTTTACAAAATATTATGAACCCTTATTGAATTGTGTCCACAAACTTATATAGAAAAAATTCTTTGAATTGAATACAAGTGCTATAACTAAAATAGTCTTTGCATATTTTTCATGTGTCCATCATCATCATGGCAGTTTTTATAACTAATTTGCAGGTGATGATTCTTGCTACCTCCTGAAGAGGGGAAAATAGATTGGAAAGGTAAACTGATCAAAACATAACGAAATAAACATGCAAAATGCTAAAATACCATGAAAAGACCATTTCACCTTGCTATTTTACCTTCTCCTTTGGATTGAGCTTGATGAAGTGAAGGTGCCCCTTTGATAATGCTCCACTTGATGTGCTCCTTTGATTGCTGGATGTGGATGGCTCTCCAATATTGTGCACAAATGATAGGGATGAATGATAAGGATGAGATGATAAAGTTGCCAAGATGATTTCCTGGGCTCAAAAGGGCAGTATAAACTTATTGGATTTCAAGATGTTTTGAATGAAGGGATGGAGCCCTATTTTATAGGAAGAAGAGAGGAAAATGAATGGCTAGGATGAATTCGAGATGAAGGGCTAAGATTTACTTGTGAGCTCACACAAGGTCCAAGAGAGGGTGTGGAGACCAAGAAATATGCCTTAAAGGCATTTCGTATCTCCACACTCCACAAGATGCATTGGAGGAATTAAAAATTCTCCAAAAAAGGATATCATGGGGATTGGAGGAACAAAAAGGAATTAAAAATTCCTTGGGAGAGGGGATGCCTAGAGGAATGTGTGATTTTGAAAATCTTACATTCACCTAGGAAAAGAGCATTTAAAGCTAGTGGCTGGATGAAAAAGACAAAGAGTTGACTTTGTGGCTAATCATGATGATTAACCATTAACGACTCATTAGGAGAGGGATTAGAGGAAATGTTAGTTGGGATTAATATTTGTAGGAGAATTTGACTAGGAGAGAGAATGAGTGGAGGGAATAAAAAATTAGAAGAATAATGTAAAGTGAGTTTAGGGAGTTTCTAGAAGAATTTATTAGGTTAATGATGAATTAAGAAGATGATTTGTAGGAATCATGTAGGTTAACTAATTAATTGAAATTAATTAGCTAAGAAGAAGATTTGTGAGGATTTGATTTTTTAGAAGAATAAAGAAAGGGATTGATTTATTAAATAAATCAATCACATGCTATAGTGACAATATTAATTATATTTAATTAATATTGAGAGGAATTTGAATTAACATGATTAATTAATTAATTATGCGAGGAATTAAAAATAATTAAAATAATTATTTTTAAGTGTCTACATTTTGCCCCTCTTTGAAGCGAGGTGTGATGACACATTGATTCAAAGAATAATCTTGTTTTGATGCTGATATTGGTTTGATAGGATGCCCCAACTCTTGATTGATAGATTATGGTATGGTGATGCCCCCTCGGGAGATCAATTGAGGTATTTGATCTTTGGAGTTTTTGTGAAATTGATATCCCGATAGATTTGATTCGATTTGATTGATAAGATCTAGATTCAGTCTGGTTTCAAGAAGAATTCATCCTATATAAGACAAAGATGATCAAAGTGTCTGGTTTCAGGAAGGATTCATCCTGTATAAGACATGATTGATCACAATATCTGGTTTCAGGAAGGATTTATCCTGTATAAGACATGATCGAAGTGTCTGGTTTCAGGAAGGATACATCCTGTATAAGACATGACTGATCACAATGTCTGGTTTCAGGAAGGATTCATCCTATATAAGACATGATCGAAGTGTCTGGTTTCAGGAAGGATACATCTTGTATAAGACATGACTGATCACAACGTCTGGTTTTAGGAAGGATTCATCTTGTATAAGACATGATCAGATCACAACGTCTGGTTTCAGGAAGAATTCATCTTGTATAAGACATGATTGATCACAACGTCTGGTTTCAGGAAGGATTCATCCTGTATAAGACATGATTGATCACAACATCTGGTTTCAGGAAGGATTCATCTTGTATAAGACATGATCAGATCACAACGTCTGGTTTCAAGAATGATTCATCCTGTATAAGACATGACTGATCACAATGTCTGGTTTCAGGAAGGATTCATCCTGTATAAGACATGATCAGATCACAACATCTGGTTTCAGGAAGGATTCATCCTATATAAGACATGATTAGATGGTCTGGTTGCAGGAAGGATACATCCTGTATAAGACATGAATCAGGATCAGAATTGATTGTGAGGAAAAAAAAAAAATAGAGGAAGAAAAATTAAGGTGGAAGGGATAGATGAGGAACAAATATGAAGCAGTCATGAGGTATTTGGAAAGAAGAATACGAGATGCGAGACTGCGGACAAAAATGGGGGCAATTGAGAACTCCATGGGATTATTGAGTTTAGGATTTGATGGAATGATGGTGAGATTTTGTGCACAACAAATGTGGAGAGCCAACCTAGTTTGATGTTGCCCTGAGTGACTTGCACCATTGATTATAGAAATCAGGATGCCATGAGAAACACAGGGCGTGGACTGACTCTGCAGACAAACGGGAATTTTTTGCACACAACAATGCAAGTGTTAAGAAACACTAATACAAAGTTGTGGGTTCGTGCAAGGAAACCCTCAAACACACCGATACCTCTTGTACACGAGAAGGTAAGTGTTGATAAACACTAGTACTAGGTCACCGGTTTATACAAGAAGGATCCAAAACATGCCATACTATGAAATATGCCCCAATATGCACCTATCATAACATACTTGGATATGGAAGAATCAAGGTAGTCGTAAATAGTGGCAGTCGTAGGGCAAAAGATGCAAGCCTATATGAAAAGATCTAACAAAATCTAACAAGTCTCTTCCTTTCAAGCAAATGATACCTCTTGCCAAGAGTAGAACTAGGATGGACTTGGGATTGTTTCTCAAGACTTCTTGAAGCTTACATAGAGGCATAAAAGCTTAGTTTCACTAGGACATTTCTTGTTCATGACTCAGGCGAAGACTCATCATCATACGCATGTTTTATTGGGAGGTGGAAAAGAAGGAATGTTGTGCATGGGTGGGCTGGATGGTAGATGATTTGTAGTATCGACATGATAGTTCGTGGATCCGGTTATTTACCTTGGCACCTACATAGAGGTTTTCACCAAGATACTTGCCCATAGCGCCACGAATTGTTTTTCTTTCTTTTTCTTTCTTTTTTTTTTGTATCATAAGGTGCCTGTTTGCCAGGTTTGCACCAAAGTGACGATTTTTTCAGGATCTTTTTTTTTCATTTTTTTATTTTTTTGTCAATTTAAAACTTTTTGAGGACTAAGCATAAAACCTTTTGAGGTGCATGATATTCATTGGATCATCCAAAAGATCACCTTCAAGAGTAGCCAACTGATAAGCTCCTGATCCATATTTCACTGTGATTACATATGGTCCAAGCCAATTAGGCTCAAACTTGCCTTTATTTTCTCTTTCTTGTAGATTTTTCTGATTCTCCATGAGGACAAGATCACCAACTTGGAATTCTTGGGTTTTGACTTTTTTATGATAACTCATGAGCAGATGGTTTTGATATACCCGGAGATGATTCAAGGCCTTGAGGTGCCTTTCATCTAACAATTCTAGCTCTTGTAAGCAGGCAATTCTGTATTCTTCCTCTGGTAGGATGTTTTGCAATGATACACTTAGAGAGGGGATCTTGATCTCAAGGGGAAGGATGGCTTCGGAGCCAAAGACCAGGGAATAAGGAGTGGCGCCTGTGGGGGTGCGGATGGAGGTGCAGTAGGCCCACAATGCAGGATGGATTTGGAGGTGCCAATCACGGCCCGCTTCATTGACTGTCTTTTTGAGGATTTTTATTAGGGTTTTATTAGAAGCCTCAGCTTGGCCATTGCCTTGGGGATAATATGGAGTGGAGAAGCGGTGTTGGATGTTGAATTTTTGGCAGAGTTCTTTGACATCCTGGTTTTTAAATTGTTTACCATTATCTGTGATGATAACTTTTGGGATGCCATATCAACAGATTAGGTAGTTCAGGATGAATTTGGATATTTGCTTGCCGGTGGTGAAAGTAAGAGGGATATCCTCTACCCACTTGGTGAAGTATTCGGTGGCAGTGATAATGAATTTATGTCCGTTGGAAGATGAAGGGTGGATTTTCCCAATGAGATCAAGCCCCCACTGCGAGAAGGGCCATGGTGTAATGAATGGCTGCAATTCTTGTGATGGTGCATGAATCTTGTCACCATGTTGCTGGCAAGGGATGCATTTCTTCACATAATTGTATGTATCTTCTTCCATTTTAGGCCAATAGTATCCTATTCTCAAAAGTTTTTTAGCCAATGTGAGTCCACTTGAGTGTGCCCCACAGATACCCTCATGTACTTCGCGTAATGCCCATTCTGTTTCTTGTTTATCTAAACACCTTAGGAGGGAACCATCAAAATGCCTTTTGAACAAGGTGTCTGCAAGGATGGTGTAACGGGCACATCGGCGGATGAAGGTTTGTTGTTGGGTTTTGATGAGATGTGGGGAAATGGTGTTGTCTTTGAGGAAAGCGAAGGTTTCTTGGTACCAAGGGGACTCGAGACCAACAAGAACACACACCATTTCAGACTCTGGTAGGTTGTATGCCGGTATAAATAATTGCTCGACCAAGAACTCACACTTCTGACTGTGTGCTGGCATTTGAAGGAGGGAGCCAATGGTGGCCATTGCATCTGCAACCCTGCTGTTTGTTCGTGGGATTTGGTCAAACTTGATTGCCATGAAATTTTGCTTAAGATCTTCAACCATGGTATGGTAGGGAAGGAGTTTATCATCTTTTGTCTAGTATTCATCATTGACTTGTTTTATGATGAGTTGGGAATTGCCATAGACTTGTAATTCCTTTATTTTCTAGTGGATAGCCAAGCGTAAACCTGTGATGAGGGCCTCGTATTCTTCTATGTTGTTGGTACATGCAAAGGCTATCTTGTATGATTTTGGGATGCCATCTCCTTGAGGTTTGACCAATAATATTCCTACCCCTGATCCATTTTGAGTATAGGAGCCATCAAAATACAATTTCCATGTGGAGGATGTGGTAACAGTCATAATGAACTCATCTGGTAATTCTGTGAGAAGAGGATGATCGCCTAGAAGTGGAGCTTCAGCCAACTGATCTGCAATGACTTGTCCCTTGATTGCCTTTCTGTCCACATATTCAGTTTCAAACTCACTTAAGAGCATGACCCATTTGGCGGTTCTGCCAGTGAGAGCAGCTTTGGACAAGAGATATTTAAGTGGATCAATTTTAGCAATTAATTTTGTCTTATTATTTAGCATATAGTGTTGTAGTTTCTGTGTGCTGAACACTAATGCCAAACATGCTCTTTCAATGGGGGTGTAATTGAGTTCATATCCTACCAATGTCCGACTAATGTAGTAAATGGAGTGTGCCTTCCCTTGATCATCTGTTTGCACCAATAATGCCCCTAATGCCACTACAGTAGCACATATATACAAAATAAGGGGTTTTCCTGGAGTAGGAGGCATCAATATGGGAGGTGATGCTAGATATTCTTTTAATTTCTCAAAGGCCTTTTGACATAGGCAATCCCATTTAAATTTTGTGTCTTTACGCAATAGGTGTGCAAATGGATGGCACTTGTCTGCTAGTTGTGAAATGAAATGCCTAACAGACCGAAGTTTTCCCTAGAGACTGTGCAATTGTTTGAGAGTTTTTGGTGGAGGCATTTCCATAATAGCTTTTACCTTTGCGGGATCAACCTCAATGCCTCTGCGGGAAACAATGAATCCTAGTAGTTTTCCCGATGTGACACCAAACACACACTTTTTGGGATTTAGGCACAACTTGTATTTTTCCAATCTTTCGAAGATCTGTTTTAGAATAGGGATGTGTTCTTGTCTTGTCTTGGATTTTCCTAGCAGATCATCCACATAGTCCTCCATAATTTTGTGCAAGAGGTCATGAAAAATTGTTGTCATTGCCTGTTGATACATAGCTCCAGCATTTTTAAGGCCAAAAGGCATGACCCGGTAATAGAAAGTACCCCATGGTGTTGTGAATGCAGTTTTATGCTGATCCTCATCTGCTATCCTAATTTGGTTGTATCCAGAAAACCCATCCATTAGCGATAACATTTCATGTCCTGCTGTAAGGTCCACAATCATGTCTATATTGGGGAGTGGGAAATCATCTTTAGGACAAGCTATATTTAGATCTTAGAAATCTGTGCAGATGCGGATGCCCCCAGTAGGTTTTCCGACAGGTACAATGTTGGAGACCCATTCAGCATAATCTATTGGTTTGATAAATTATGCGTCTAACAACTTTTGGAGTTCCGCCTTGACCAGGAGTGCAATATGCGGGTGCATTTTGTGTAATTTTTGTTTTACAGGTTTTGCATCTGGGCGGACGGTGAGATTGTGAACCACCAAGGCAGGATCCAACCCTGGCATATCAGAATAGGACCATGCAAAATTGATTTTTACCTCTGTAAGGAAGTTGATGAAGTCTTGTTTCTCGATTTCTGTGAGGGATTTGGCAATGAGCACATTTTTCAGAATGACTTCGGTGCCCATGTTGATGCTGTCTGTTTCTTCTATCAACAAATTTTATTTGTCCTGTGGAAGGTAACCAATGGTAGGGAGGTCAAATCCCTCATCGTCAAGTGCCTTTTCTAGGTTTTCACTTTCAGATATGCCCTCTGTTTTTATTTCTTGTTCATCCAAAGGCGCCTCAGGGAGGTTTTCACCTAGGGAATCATATCTTTTTCTTTTATTATCTTTTTTGTGGCTAAGGGAATTGACTTGACTACCAAAGTATCCCTTTTCATGTAGTTGAATACCCTTGATTCGGCTACAATCTTCCATATTATGCGCTGTTAGGAGAGCAATGAGAGCATTATCGTCGGCGCAGATATCTAAAGTGGGTTTGTCTCATTGGCCCCAGTCAATGAATTCAGGATGGACAAGATGTAGCTCATGTGAAGTGGGAGGGGTTGTGGGGGTGATGGTATTGATGTAAGGGTCCAAGAAGATATCTTTCTCATATTTATAAGGCATTTTGTGGAATTCCTTTTTGTCAGCGCTTTCGATATCCGAAGAAGGACTAGAAGGGGCACCAAAGATAGTAATCTTAGTCACCAGGGTGTACCCCAAGCCTCTGTTGTATTTGTAGGAGATAGGATTTATGGGTGTTTTTCTTCCTTTCTCCTCTGGTCCTAGGTCGTGTCCTTTGTAACTCATTTTTTCAACTATGGCAGATGCTTTTGGGTACATTTCTTTGGATATTCTTGCTGGCTCTTCATCCTCTTCCCTATACAGCCATGAAGAGATATCTACTTCAAGGCTCTCGTTATCAAGTGGGCCCCATTGCTAGAAGATGGTCTTTTGGCTTTGCATGACTAGTTTTGGGTCCTTTTTGAGCTCTTTTGATTTGCTAAATGACTTAGGAGAGAGAGGGAGGTTGCCTATTAATAAGACATCCTCCAATTTGTATTCTCCATAGCCATTGTCCAAGATCTTGATTTGATTATCTGGTTGGGATGATGTGGAGGCAACATTTGATGTGTTAGATGGAGGCATTGGTGAGGGTCTATTTAGTGGGCAATGATACAGATGCTTCCCCTCTAATAGTTTGCAATATTGAAAAGGTTGGGGATCACCTTTGATAGTGATCTCTCTTCCGTTATAGGGGAATTTGATGCATTGGTGATAGGTCCAGAGGGTACGGCCTGCAAGGAATGAATCCATGGCCTCCTGAGGAGAATGTTGTAGGGGAGATCAAGATCTAGTACTTGGCAAGGGGTTTTAATTATAATAGGGCCCACTTGAAGAGGTAAGGTGATCACGCCCTTTGAAATTCTTTCTGCATCATCATATGCCTTTATTGTGATCCTTCCTGATGTGTCTATCAGATCCTTAGAAAGTCCCAATTGTTTTATTAATTTGTATGTGCACAAATTGAGCCTGGACCCACCATCTATTAGGATACGTTTGACCTTGTGCTTGTGGATAAGAGCTTCGATCTGTAAAGGTTTGTTATGGTCTTCATCTATGGGAGCATCTTTGGAGTTAAATACAATGTGCTGCTGGGCAGCAAGGTTTCCAATGAGGGCTTGGAATTGGGTGGCGTTGATGTTATCTGGAACGCGTGATTGGAGAAGGGCTTGTTCCAAAATTTCTTTATGGACTAGGGAGGTTTTGAGAAGTTCCAAAATGGAGATCTGCGCGGGTGTCTTCCCAAGTTGATCAAGAAGGTCATATCGGCAGGTGGAAGACATGGGTGGGGGGTTTGGTGGGGGAGGGACTCCTTGGATGGTGACTCTTCCTTGGTGTGTAGTTGCATTGTAGTCATTCTGGAAATGGGAGGTGGAAGGCATGGCACCTTGAATGACTATCTGAGCAGGGTTTGGTTTGCTTTGGGAAGAAGGAGGATTAACTCCTTGGATGGTTATGACATTGACATTATTGTCTGCAGGTTCAATGTGACCTACCAAAAAATCAAAACCGGTTACATGATTAGCATAGTCCAAACCCATTGCATTAGATGATGAGCCTTTTCCTTTATCATGCTTCAGGAAGGGTTCCTGGTACATTTTGAGTTTGTCATTGTTATTACTAGGTTTTGTATTTGCTATCTCAATCTCCCCTCTATCAATAAGATCTTGTATTTAGATCTTCAGTTTCATACACTTTCATGTATCATGTCCCTTGATACGATGGTATTCACAATACTCATTTTCATTATGCCATCTTGGTTTAGGTTGATTGGGGTCAAACAGGCAAGTGATTGGAAAAACCACTATACCTGCTTGGAAAAGTTTTTGAAACACCACTTCAATAGGCTCAGCCAGAGGAGTGAAATCTCTTGGAGTCTTGTTTTTCGATCGGGGTGGTCATCCTTGGATTGAGACATTGTTGTGAGGTTTTTGGGATTGATTTTGGTTGTTGAATTGATGATTATTGGTGGTGGATTTTGGGGGAGCGGCCACGGTTTGGACCCGCTTTGCATCACTTACACCATCATTGACCACATTTTTGTTTTTGGAACAGAATTTTGGCTTGTCATTATAATAAGAGGAAGAACTTTGTGTTGATTTCTAGTAATGTTTCAAGGTTCCTTCCTCTAACAAGACACGTTCGAGGGCGAGGCCCTTATCTGTCAATTTTTGGAAGGATTTGATACATTGAGATATTAAAGGTCTTGAAAGTTCAGGCACTAAGTTCTTTTGGAATAGCTCAATTTGATGTTGTTCTGGCATGTCCCACTAGAATTTCTTGATAATATGTCACCATCTTTGTAGGAAATTGGTGAAGGTTTCTCCGGGCCTTTGTTTTGTATTACATAAGTCCATCATAGAAACATCATTACCCATGTTGTATGCATAGTGGGCCACAAATTTTTTTGCCAAGTCTGGAAAAGAGACAATGGAACCTCATGGTAAAGATGAGAACCATGCCAAGGTGTCTCCCGTGAGACTCTTGGGAAAGAGTCTGTGAAGATAAAGGTCACTATAGGAGACTTCTTGGCATAAGATGTGGAATTCTCGGACATGGTCGTGGGGATCTCCTTTGCCTTCATACTTGGTGAATTTAGGGATCTCAAATCCTGGGGGATATGGTGCAACTGATATAGATGGGTCATAAGGACAAGGGAAAAACTCTTTGAATGATTAAGCTTTCCTTTTATTAGTCCTTTCTTTCATGTTCTTGATGATATTCTTCATGTCTTGAATTTCCTTGAGGAGGTCTTGTTGTGGACTTTGATATTGATGAATTGTATTTTCCCCAAGAATTGGATGAACCAAAGAAGGTGCACCACCACCAATATATTGATATGATGAGGAGGTGGGAATGTGGGATGTGATGACCGATGTCATTGGGGTTTGAGTGACAGTTGGTTGCGGTCCGCCAACTGTTGTGACGGGATTGAATACGGCCCAGATAAAATTTGCGACATTGTTGGGAGGAAGGGAAGTTTGTGGAATAGAAATTTGTGGTTGAATAGAAGGAGGTGGTATAGAAGTTTGTTGGAGAATGGATGAGATCGGATTTGATAGTGGTATGGATGGTAAGGAGGAAGAAGGTGGGATGGAGACCACGGTGGGAGGTACCGTGGGTGGCATTGATTGAGCCCGGATGATTGATGGGGCTGTAATTGATTGAGTTCGAATAGTAGGTGCAACACTTTGTGTGGGAGCGAGGTCTCCTTGTGGTTGTTGGGTGATAGCGGATCTATTAAATTCAGGTGGAAGTTGAGCTCCATGTTCAAGGAGAGTTTTCAGAAGTGCAGTAGGTGTTTAATAAACTTTTCCATCATCTCTTGGTTATAAGAATCCGCTAGGAAAGTTTGCACTTCTGGACAAAGTTCATCTTGGTTAACCATGTCAAGATTTTGACTTTGATCTTGATCGCTAGGTTGCCCACTTTGTGTATGATCTTGCGTGGGATCTTCATATAGGACACCAATTTCTGGCATGCCATATTGTTGTTCAACCATCTTTTTCTTTTGGGATCGAGTTGCGACCATACATGATATTTGTGATGAAAAGACTTAGGAAAAATGTGATGAAAGGACTTAAGAAATTTGTGATGAAAGGATTTAAGAAATTTGAGGATGAAAGGACTTAAGAAATTTGTGATGAAAGGATTTAAGAAATTTGAGGATGAAAAGACTTGAGAAATTTGTGATGAAAGGATTTAAGAAATTTGTGATGAAAGGATTTAAGAAATTTGAGGATGATTGATGAAGAAGGTATGGTAGTGATGGTTTAGAAGAAATTTGATGACTAGGTTGTCTTTGGTATGAACATGAAGGATCAATTCGAATGGCAAGTTGTATGGAGGGATATGACCTCCTTGATTTGGATGATAGTTGGTGTTTCAAAGGACAAACTTGAATGTTGATGGAGATGACGAACTCTTAGCTTCTCTCTTAGGCTTATGAAAAATGGGATAGACAGAGTTTTGATGCAAATTTTGGACTTTGTGTGGGTAATGACTTGGACAATTGTTTATGTCTTGACAAATATTTTTGCAAAGTGTTTGGGGATAGTGATGTGTTTTTAGTCTACTCTTGGCAAGTATGTATCAAACAAAGCAAACACAATGATCAAATGCATATTATATCAAAGACACTCATGCTCATATACAACATTCTTAAGGCGGGCAAGGACAATAGTCATTGAATCCCAATTGGTTTCCCATCTACGCTAACCCAGAGTGAACACTTAGATGCTTGACCCCACTAGCTCCCCTCCACGACACTCACTTCCTGGGGCAACCAAGCATCAATTCCCATGAAAACTCCTCATGGCGAACTTTGTGTCTCTACTAAGGGCCGTAAGAATATGGGCCACTTTAGAGGTCTGACCTCCTGCACCAATGACTAGAAGGTTTTTGGCCACTACGAACAAGGTGTTTAGTAAGTCTTCCTATTAGAAGCTACCCTTCGAAGTTGCGCAAGTGAAATTGAGGCCTATAGCCCAATGAAGCACCAAGAACTTAGTAGTCACACAAGCATGATTGAGATCTCTAGGATCCTACTAAGCACCCAATGTGAGAGTGAACTCTCATATAGCCCCAACCATTAACCCTTTCGTAGTCAATGGCCTATTTATTATAGTGAGTTGGGAACCCCAGGTCCGGGTGTACTCACTTGGGTCATTCCCCTCTTACCTTCTCAAAGAGCAAGTTGGGAGGGCAAGCCCGCTAGAGTTAAACACACAATCAAACAAGAAAAGGTTGGAGGGTCTGGATTCTTGATCGTCTAGTAAGACGAGAGCATACTTTCCTACCTTTACGCTTTTCTTAAAGACACATAAGACAATGGTTCATTCCATTTTAATTAATATCTAGGTGCCTAATTTAAATAAATGCACAATATTTGGTTGAATCAGCTAGGCAACCTGCAAAACCACTTGATTAGTAGTTTGAAAAATGGAGTCTTCAAAAAGCGTCCTGCAAAACAACTTGATTAGTAGTTTGGAAAAATGGAGTCTTCAACAAGCGTCCTGCAAAAAATAACAAAATGACAAAAATATTAATTTTTTTATTTTTTGGGAATGAATAGAAAAACATGAATAAAAACTTTTTTACTAATGACAAATGTGGATTTGAAGAAAGCTTTGATGGGTAAATGGGGTTTGACTAGGTTTTTGCCACTTTCCAAGGGATAGGCAAGCGAAAAAATGGGGATTTTGGAGGAGAGATGAAGGAATGGGAAAATTTGTCAAAGAGGGGCAAAGAAGCAAAAGTTGGAGATGGATAATATGGGAAAAATTTGGAGGTGATTGGATAAAAGGGGAAGAAGTTATGGCAAACCCTAAAAGTAGAGAAATATGGGATTTAGGCTTCAAGAAGTGGATTTTTGGGATAAGGCCCCCAAGGAAGAAAATGTGGAAAATGGCAATGCGGAGAATCTGGTGGAGTTTGGAGGAAGATGGAAAAATAAAATAAAGAAATGCAGACTACAGTTAGCGCCTAAAATTTTCAGACAAATTAACAAAGCAGACAGTAGCACTAAACAGATAGAAAAGTGTCAAAGGTCTGGATTTCTGATTGTCTAGATAGACAAGAGCATACTCTCCTATTTTCACACTTTCCTACGGTCAGAGTATACAGTCGCGCTAAACAGAATAGAAAAGTGAAAGGTCTAGATTTCTGATTGTCTATATAAACAAGAGAATACTCTCCTACTTTCACATAGATTATAATTAAACAGAGCAGATAACAGAGCAAATAAAAGATCGGATAACAGGAATTCAAATTCCCACAGAACGCTCACGCTAATCGCAGAGCTATCATGATGAAACTAAAACTGAAATAGAAAAAGAACAGAAACAAAATGAAATAGAATCAGAAAAGAAGCTGTTGCGTAGAAATATAGAGCCGCTATTCTGGAACCTGCAAAAAAGATTTTTTTTTTTTGCAGTCGCGCTATTCTGGAACCTACGTCTCACAACTCACAAAAACCTAAAAAAAAATATTAGTTCTTAGGGATGTGGGTCCCACCGGGCATGCCAAAATGAAGAGGGGAAAACAGATTGGAAAGGTAAACTGATCAAAACATAACAAAATAAACATGCAAAATGCTAAAATACCATGAAAAGACCATTTCACCTTGCTATTTTACCTTCTCCTTCGGATTGAGCTTGATGAAGTGAAGGCGCCCCTTTGATAATGCTCCACTTGATGTGCTCCTTTGATTGTTGGATGTGGATGGCTCTCCAATATTGTGCACAAATGATAAGGATGAATGATAAGGATGAGATGATCAAGTTGCCAAGATGATTTCCTGGGCTCAAAAGGGCAGCATAAATTTATTGGATTTCAAGATGTTTTGAATGAAGGGATGGAGCCCTATTTTATAGGAAGAGGAGAGGAAAATGAATGGCTAGGATGAATTCGAGTTGAAGGGCTAAGATTTACTTGTGAGCTCACACAAGGTCCAAGAGAGGGTGTGGAGACCAAGAAATATGCCTTAAAGGCATTTCATATCTCCACACTCCACAAGATGCATTGGAGGAATTAAAAATTCTCCAAAAGAGGATATCATGGGGATTGGAGGAATAAAAAGGAATTAAAAATTCCTTGGGAGAGGGGATGCCTAGAGGAATGTGTGATTTTGAAAATCTTACATTCACCTAGGAAAAGAGCATTTAAAGCTAGTGGCTAGATGAAAAAGACAAAGAGTTGACTTTGTGGCTAATCATGATGATTAACCATTAATGACTCATTAGGAGAGGGATTAGAGGAAATGTTAGGTGGGATTAATATTTGTAGGAGAATTTGACTAGGAGAGAGAATGAGTGGAGGGAATAAAAAATTAGAAGAATAATGTAAAGTGAGTTTAGGGAGTTTCTAGAAGAATTTATTAGGTTAATGATGAATTAAGAAGATGATTTGTAGGAATCATGTAGGTTAACTAATTAATTGAAATTAATTAGCTAAGAGGAAGATTTGTGAGGATTTGATTTTTAGAAGAATAAAGAAAGGGATTGATTTATTAAATAAATCAATCACATGCTATAGTGACAATATTAATTATATTTAATTAATATTGAGAGGAATTTGAATTAACATGATTAATTAATTAATTATGCGAGGAATTAAAAATAATTAAAATAATTATTTTTAAGTGTCTACACCTCCTACATGTGATGGCATCTTTAGTTGATCTACCATTAATTCCTATTGCAATTTCTTGAACATGCCAAGGCTTTCATTTTTTTTACATTTGTGCCCTTTGGTTCAACAATACCTCACTCTCTAGTGTCTTTCTATTTTCCCAATAGCCAATGGCACGGTTTTATTCATCTCTAGGCACACACAATCTCCAGGATTTCATGTTGCTAACAAGTGGTGTTCTCTGCTCACACTACAAGTTCATTTGACTTCCTTTTAGAAAGCCTATACCTTAGACACGTGGCACACTGATGAATATTTTTGGAGTCTTCCCTTTTTCCTTCTCTCAAAACTTTGCAGTGCCAACACATGGCATTTGTAGCTCCTTATTTTTGATCTGACTAGAAATTGTGTCTTGTTGGCACTTAGCTCATTCCATGATGAACTTATTACTTAAAGAATATAAAGGCCCATATATTACTTAATCATATGAAATAAAAAATAAAACTATAAGGCTTTCTTTAAACTATGAATCAAATAATATATGGAAGAATTAAGCTTGTGCTTAGGCCATTATGGATGAATCTACAAATTTGGTGACTCTTAGGGGGCTTGTGCTTGTAGAGGCATGGACACCAAAATATCTAATTTTGCATCAAAGAATGAGAGGAAAAAACAAAAACTATGAAACATTATATCTTGGAGAGTATGGATTACAAAAGTGTCCAATCTACCTCAAAGGGTTGTACCTACACTTGCAAATCCCTAAATACCTAATCTAACTCGATCATTTCCTTGAAGGAGACATCACTCAAAATAATCGAAGCAACCTCTAGATGAAACTCTAATTGCAGCAAGGGATGCAAAACTACCTCAATCTCCATGGCTCTTAGGGTTGGACTAAGGGATTGAAAAGCTAATTGACCTCTTATAGTTATTGTATGGCTTTCTATTGCAACCATGCAATATAAAAAGAACAAAGATGGGAGCCCTAAGTACACAAATTGCTCAAAATATTCTTTCATCTACTTTACTGTAGCCTCCGAGGTGTAGTGACATTATTTACCTTTCAATGCTACTTTACTGAAATTAATGAACTCATTGGTCTTCTTTATGGCTTCTCTCCTATCACTAATTCTTGTGGCTAAACATCATCATATAGTATATAATTTTCTAATCAAGCATTCAGATTCTACCCTTTTCAAGGTGATATTCGGCAAAATTTTCTCGAGTGTTGACCCTATGTTTGCACTCAAATCATAAGCACCCAAAATTAATTGAATGTCTGACCTCAATAAGGCAACGATAGCTTTTATTTGTCCCAATAGGAGACATATATCTATTGGAGCATGGGGAGAAAAATTGCTTGTTGAGTGAGAATTGACACTATAATTTGCAGTTGTTAAATTTGTAGCTCCTTGTTTTTGTATTCTTCTTGCAATTTATTAAATTCAATCAAACAATTAATTCTCTTAGCGCAAAGGCACTAGCTCTTGATCTTTTGCCTATAGTGCAAACACCACTATTTGTTTGGCCCATTTTTTAGTATTTGCCAAAACTTGAGCTTCCTTGAGCTCTTTTTGAAATTAAGCCTCCTTATATTACAAATCCTATTCCTTTTTATTTTCTTTCTCCATCATCCTCATCAAAGTGTCTTCACAGAGATTCTTGAGACATTTCTCCTATGATTCGCACTTGGTCTTTATCATTTGCGAGCATCGAGTCCTTCTTCTGCATTCTTCATTTGTCTCACTTTCGAATTTGGTCTTGTCGATAGCAATCTTCAGTCATGATTTTGGTTGATCTTATCTTGTCGCATCAATGTGCGTGTTCATTTGTCATAATTTTGGACATCGTCAATCCTAATTAGGGTTTTGTCCTCTTTTTAATCTTGTCATTTTGCGATCGATTTATCATCGATCGTTGTCATTTTCAATCTTGTCATCTGGTGATCTATTTTGTCATCGATCCTTGTCCTCTTGTCAATTTTGTTATTTTGCGATCGATTTGTCATCAATCGTCGTCTTTCTCAATCATGTCAATTTAGATCAATTAGTCATTGTTCCTCGTCAATTGGCACATTTATCAATCAAATAATTTGTGAGCATTGGTCCTTTGTCAGTCAGAATCATGATCAAATTGAATCGATATCAATTATCTTTTGTCAAGACCTAATTGTCATTCTTGCATTTTCTAATTCATCTTCTAGGGTTTCATGATTTATTCATTTAACCTTGTTTGTCATTTCTCCCTCTAGGTTAAATAATTTATTTATTTATCCTAAGTCTTCTTGTCACAATTAAATGTTTATTTAATTGGTTAACTAATTCCTCCCTTTTTGTGAATTAAATTAATAAATGAAAAATTGTTAATTAATTCACTTAATTCCTAATTTCCCCATTTTCTAATTTTCCTAATTCCTAATTTCCTAATTTTCATCAATTTTCTAATTTCCTAATTTCTATTTCATCTATTTTTCAATTCTCTCCTATTTTTCTCCTAATTTCATGGGAATGACATTTCAAGTTGTCATAATTTGTCATAATTGACAATCAATCAGTTTTGACATAGAAATTTGTCATAAATTTGTCATAATTATCAATCAATCAATCTTGCATAGAAAGTGTCAATTTGTCATAATTTGTCATGTTTGTTATTCTTGATTTGAAATTTCTATTCGAATCAAATTCATGCTAATCTTGTCATCTCTCCAATTTGTCTATAAATTGGATGAATTTCTTCAATCCCAACTAATCACTTTTTTGAATCGATCCCCGAATCAATCACGCTTTGAGTATTCTTGCGCTACTATCTTGTCTACTTGCTTTCACATCATGCTTATGCACTAGTAGGTGAGATCCACAAACAAAGCTATTTGAATGAGAAAGAAGGACAATGGAGCCACATGAAGGAGACATTCAAGTCTGCATTTGGTTTGCTTAGTTTTCAATCTTGAATGTCTTGTTTTCATGTCTTTATTGAGTGTTTTTAGGATTGTTGTCATTGCATTTTAGTTTTTGTGATTGAGCTAGCTTAATATTGATTTTCTTTGATGATTTCCAGATTTCCTAGCTACATTAATTGGTGAACCTGACGTGAACTAACCCCCTAATCATGCTTTTGAGTGCTTTTGAGTTGATTTGCAAGTGAAAAACCCAAGAAACAGGGTAATGCAGGGTTTTCTAAGAACTTCTGCGCCTGTGTGAGACAATCTGCACCTGTGTCAAGCATTCTGCGCCTGTGTCAAGCATTCTGCGCCTGTGTCAAGGACAATTTGCGCCTGTGTAGGGCCAGAAACAGAGGTAAAAGGCAGTGTTTTTTACTTGCAAATTGTTTTGTTTTGCATTCTATTTCTACTTTTTGGTTTTTGGTACTGATTCTCTGTGCAGCACCTTGGCATACACATGACAAAGACAACAAATGAAACTACTAACACATTGTATGCAGGTTCGCTAGTCAAAGACTAAGAAAATCAAACTTCTGACTTGGTGGTTTTGCAGGTTGCCTTATACTCCAACTAAACTTGGTGTTTATAATTCATAATTAGGCACTTAGTATTATTGCTAAATAGGATGGAATGAATGTGTGTTTGCTTTGAGTGTTGAGTTTGACATCAGAGTAGGAGAGTATGCTCTCATCCTTCTTAGGGTGATCAGAAATCCAGATCTTCGATACCATTCTCTTGGTTCAGATTGTGTGTCACCTTTAGAGGGCCTGCCTTCCCGACCATTTGCTTTTGCAAGCAAGTGACAATCGTGAGAAGGGAACGACCCAAAGTGAGTACGGCTAGAATACCTTGTCATTCTAACTCACTATAAATAAATACCTGATGAGAGAAAGCTTTGAAGGAAGGGTTACGTGGGAATTGTAGTTACTTGGGAAGTGATGACCCTTGAACTCTTCCTCATATCAACATCTAAGTAGGGCCTCATGGTCTAAATCATGCTTGCGCGACTACATTTGTTTAGTATCTTGGTGGGCTTAATGTCTCAATCACGCTTGCATGACACCAAGGAGTAACACTTAATAGAAATGCTTACTAAACACCTTGTATTTAGAGGCCAAAAATCCTTCTAGTTGCTTGAGAAGGACAAGTTTGGATACTTGGAAGAGATACTAAGTTTGCCATGGGGAGATTTCCATGGGGACTGATGCTTGGCTGCCCTGAGAAGTGAGTGCCGTGGAGGGGAGCCCGTGGGGTCAAGCATCTATGTATTCTCCTTGAATCTCATAACGAGTCTACCTCTCAAGTACCTAATGTCCTTGCCTACCATAAGAAATGTGTGAATGAGCATGATTGTCTTGAGTCTAAGTTGAAATATCTTGTCTTCTTTGTTTGTCAAAAGTTGAATTGTATCTCATTTCAAAAACAAGAAAAATTGATTCAAAACAAGGTTAAACACAAGAACATTTCATCCAACAAAGTTCAAAACATCTTCAAACATGGTTGTCAAACATTTTTCTAAATCTTGTCTCAACATTCATGTCACTTAGATTTAGGTTCATCTTAGGTTTGCATTTTGCAAATTCATTGTCAATTACCAGGGTTAAGTTTCACCTAGGTCATACTCCTTTGCATATCAATAAGGGTCATCCATTTGCATGTGTCCTCTTGCATTAGAGTAATACCATTTCATAATTCAAACTTAGGTTGACATTGTCATACATTTGCATTTGTATACCCTAGGTCTCTTCATTAAGTTTAGATCATTATCATATCATATTAGGGTCATTTGCATAGAAATTGTCCCTTTGCATATAGTGTCAAAACTAGGTTTTGTCATACTTGAGTAATCCAAATCTTTGATAAACCCTAAGTCATTGTTAAGAAGTCTAGACCTTATCAAACCTTCTGTCTTCTGTCATCAATGTCATTTTGTCAAACCTAGCTTAGTATCCAAGCATATAGGGGAGACATTGTCACTTTGTCCTTTGTCACTTGGTCCTTTTGTCCTTTGAGGTCTAGACATCATTTCAATTTCCTAAGGGTCTCTTTTAGATTTGCATTCCAAAAAGTTTGTCAAAATCTTGAAAAAAAACCAAAAACATAGGTTGCATTCTTGCCATAGATTGCATTCTCATCTATTTAGTTTGCATTTAGTTGCATATCATACATTATCCTTGAAAAATTCCAAAAATATTGCATTTGCATAAGTGACATGCTTGATGAGACAAGATCAAAACCTAAAAAGATGGGCGAACCAATGTATCAACCCATTGACAACATATCAAATTCACAGTTTCTAACTAGTCAAATAGTACAAATTGAAGGTTCATCAAACACATCATTACCACCATATGGAATGGTTCAACTTGGACCACCTCCATTATATGAACTAGTATTTGTACCTATGAAACCAGGATATGGGAGTGTTCCACCAACACCAAGAGGAAACACACCTTTCAATTGGAATCAACCAAACCTGCAACATGAAATTCAAACATTACATGAGGAACAAACTCTTTCACAAGGATTTGGTTCAGATCAAGGTATTCAACAGGAGGAAAATCCAAATGTCCAACTAGATTATTCATCAGATTCTGATGCTTCTGACGATGTTGATATGTTCCTTCAAGATCCAAAGTTAACAAAAAAGATGGATAAATAATTGAACAAGGTCTTTAAGATGTTCCCACAGAAATACCTTGACATGATGAGTAATGTAACCTCCTCAAGTGAGCAAATCAATGTGCAAAAACAACAAGGCGGTGAGATGTTAAGTTTCTCTCCGCATCCAAATGAAGAACATGTGCAACAAGAAACTCAACCTACTTTGATGAGTAAACGTGCTTCAAAGGCATTGACAGTGACTATTCCTCAAAAGTCACCATTTGAGACAATAAATAATCCATTATTTAACACAACACCTGTAACACAAGATCAAATGAAGACCACACAAATATTGACAGCTATCCCTCAACAAGAAGTGGTTCCTCACATGCATAAAATTGGATCAAAATCTAAGATGCAAGAAAGCTTCACGACTAGAATGCCTGATCTCACCAATGTCCAAAACAATTCCACAATGCAACAAAGTTCCTATGTCCCACTAAGTTCAATATATTTTCCAAACACTCACGTACTTGTTATGCAGACTATTGTGATAGATCCTTCGATAATGGTGACACAAAGAGCTACAGATAGTGGTTTGCACCAACAACAAATGTTGCAACAATTGAGTAATACACAAAAGGTACAATCAAATGTGCAAACAAGCAATGTACAACAACAACAATACCACATTCGACAACAAATTGCAGCGCCTTCTGCACCATTACAAATTAATGCAAACTTACAACCATCACAATGGATTGGACAAACAACACAGCAAGTTAATGCAAGTGCCATACCCCATCTTAAGGAGAAACAACAAAAACCACTCAAACAAAGTTTTTTGCAAATGATGGGATTTACACCGTGACAACAATTAGCACAAAGTCAACAAATTCCGATTCGTCAGCATCAACAACAACATGTGCCTCAATACGTGCCAAGACAAACAAGCTATCATACTTCACAACCGCAATTGACATCTGTGCAATATCAACAACACCCTCAATTGGAATATCAACCTAGACTACAAACGATAATTCAACCACAAGAAGCACAACAACAAGGTCAATATCAAGGCATGGCACAACCACAACAACAAGAGGTGTACCAAGAACATTATATGCCAGAGACACCAAAGATGACAATTTCAGAGCATCAACAACCAATCGGAAACATGATGTATGGACACAGAGTACCCACCAGGATTAATGATGGACCTCCAAAATCTGACACAATTGCGCAACAACTTGAGAAGTTGCAATGACAAGTTGACGCATTGGAAACCAAAGGAACAAAGAAGTTGTACATAGATCAAGATTTATGTCCTAATCCATTTGACAAGAGCTTATACATGCCTCCATTCCCTAAGCATTTTGAGGCACCTAATTTTGAGAAATATAAAGGGAATGGTAATCCAAAAGATCACATTCGGGCATTTTTTGCGGCATGTACTGAAGTGAGTTATGAGGAAACATATTTAATGCACTTATTTGCACGAAGTCTCACGGGACAAGCCATGGATTGGTATTCGCATCTGCCAGGAAATATAAAGACTTGGTCAGAACTGGCTCAAAAGTTTATATCTCACTTTGCGTTCAACATCGACAGTGACGTGACCATGTCAGATTTATGCAACACCAAGCAAAAGCAAGGTGAACCATTAGTGACTTTCTTGCAACGATGGCGAAGCTTGTATAGTCGTTCTTCCCTAGATATACCTGAAGAACAACAAGTGAATTTGTTTATCCAAAATTTGGTCCCAGAAATGATGTATGAACTCAAATTGAAAAGTCCCAGTACTATTGAGAAACTCATTAAGAAAGGGATGAACATTGAAACTGCTCTTGTAGCCAAGGGAATCATTAAGCTCAATAAAGACAGTGACAACACAAACAATTCAGGGGACAGAAATAGATTTTGGTATAAAAACAAGAATGTCACTAATGATGGAGTTGTTGATGCAAGAACGGTGAATGCAAATCAACCCCTATTCACAATCAAGAAATTGAGTGTTCCTAATATGTCAACTATAAAACAAAATCAAACACCAGCGAGCAATGTTACTCAATAGCCGCAATACCAACAACATACTCAACAATACAC
Organism: Cryptomeria japonica; assembly: GCF_030272615.1. Taxonomy (NCBI): domain Eukaryota; kingdom Viridiplantae; phylum Streptophyta; class Pinopsida; order Cupressales; family Cupressaceae; genus Cryptomeria; species Cryptomeria japonica. The sequence goes on along the minus strand of NC_081412.1, from coordinate 359,093,335 downwards.
TCAACAATATAATCAACAACAAGGTCAGCCACAAAATCAGCAACGCAAACCTTTTCGATCGAGGGATGGGCCTCCGAGAAAATTTACGCCATTGGGAGAGCCTATTGAGTAAGGAATGAAATAATTAATACAAGCAAAATTTATCAAGCTACCAGATATCAAGGCAGAACCAGTCGTAAAGCCACATAGGTGGAATGATAATGCATATTGTGAGTACCATCGGTCAAAAGGACATAAAACTGCGTCATGTTTTCAATTGAAACATATGATTCAAGACTTGTTAGAGCAAGGAGTAATTGAGGTAGATCTGCCCAACGTGACCTCTAACACTGATCATACAATTTTCAAAACTCCTTTGCTTGATCATGACAAGGGTAAAGCATCTTCTTCAAACTCTACCCAAACAACAAATTATGCAAACACTCGTTATAACAATGTCAACAATTGCTTTCGAGCGTCAAATGAGTATGTTTCCACCCTAAGAGTAAAGGGACAAGATCCTTCTTGCGCAGTCACCACTCGTCGATCCAAAATAGTCCTGAAAGGAGCTCCTGCAGTTCCTCCCAAACCAACTCCTGCAAGTCAGTATAATCTCTTGGATCATCTGGGAAAGACACCTGCACAAATATTGATCCTTGAGTTGTTGAAAATTTCCCCCTTGCATCGCGTAGTTCTAGATAAAGCTTTAATTGAGTCCACTATCCCGACAGATATTGATGTTGACCAGTTTCAAGCCCGAATTGGACATCTAGCTGTTTCCCAAAATGTTGCATTTTCTGATAATGATATTTCACCTGATAAGCTCCCTCATAATGATCCTTTACATCTTGAAGTCTTTGTCCATAATTGCAAAATCCGACGAGTCTTGATAGATGGCGGAGCAGGTCTTAATATTTGTACCTTGAGAGTGGTCATTGGCCTTGGTTATACAGAAAATGACATTGATACTTCCAGAAGAATAACAATCAAAGCATATGATGATGCTGAGTGCCCATCTAAAGGGATAATTACATTTCCTATCAGAGTTGGTCCAGTAATAGAAAACACTTTCCTACAGGTCTTAGACCTTGATCTCCCTTACAATATGATTCTTGGCCATCCATGGATCCACGCAATGAAAGCAGTTCCATCCACCTATCATCAATGTTTAAAATATCCTTACAATGGAACTGAGATAACAATTCCAGGAGATCCTAATCCATTTCAATTTTGTGCTACCCTAAAGGACTCCCCTCAGCAGCAAGTCCCAGTCAATAGAGAGGCCCATTCACATAGTTATGTGGATCCTAAAGAATTGTTAGATGCTGTCAAAGGAAAATTGAAGATACAGGACCAAGGATGCGGAGAATATTCAATGGATCAAACCTTCCTCATCGGGAATTTACCAATATCTCCAAAATCATATGGCAAACCACATTTGTTGCAAAAGGAACCCAAGGTAGTTATTCAATATCAGCCTCCCACTATATTTACAAGATGGGGTGAACTTGACAAAGAAACTTTAGATGATGATGTCATAGATTGTCTTTATAAAGATCCAACTGAGACCCCACCTATCAAGTTGCCCATGGAACAGTACGGCAAAGGATTTACTATGCTGCAGTGGCTTAGGCCCGAACAAGAATGGAAGGCTAGAACCTATTATACCTGAGATACGACCTCCAACTTTAGGGTTAGGTTTTGTACCATTGCGAATTGGATCCTCATCTACCAAAGTGACCACGTGTGGAAAGGGGCATGACTCTGATGATGAAATAACACCGGAGGATACCCGACCCAAAACTGATTCCAATGAATAGGAGTGGAGTTCTTTTTCTTCTAGCTTCTATGCCCTTGACAATGTTTTCCTTGACCCTGAGGATTTGCCTATGAAAGACAAACATGAAATAACTCCCCCTCCTAAAACATGTCCTAATGCTTGGATAGAGTCATTCTGGGACCCAAGCTCTGAATCAGATACAAGCAGTTTAGACAGTGATACCACAGATGTTTACATCTTTACCATCTCAATCCTCTCCCTCCTTAAAACCGATGATGACATGCCCCTCGTCTATCCCTAGCTTATCCAACATGACCAACAAGAACCACTCACATTGGATTGTTTTCAAAATGACGAAGCAATTGCAGAATTCTTTGGACTACGGGAAGGCATACCACAAGGTGATCATAAGGCAGGATTTGCTATTGATCTAGATTCCACAACATATTTTGGGGAGTCAACTCCATCTTCTAGTCATCCAAATGAAAAAAGAAAAGAAAAAGTAAAAAATCAAAAGAATAGGTCTTTGAGTGAAAACCGTAAGGCATTCTCTGATCATGCAAAAGTAAAAATAAAAGACGTACCTGCGGGTGAAAACCTCTCTGAGGCACCCAAAGGTGGAAGAGTGGACATACCCCTATCAAGTCAGGATAAATCAACATTGCTTGTGGAAATGACCGAAGAGATAAATTTGGGTACACCTGACAACCCTAAGGTCATTCATTTTGCTGCTTCTCTATCAAAATAGGAAAAGATAGATTTTGTCAACTTCTTTCTTGAGAAGAAGATCAGCTTTGCATGGTCCTATGCAGATATGCCTGGCCTTGATCCAGAATTAGTCCTTCATCACTTGCCATTAAAAGCAGACGCCAAGCCTGTCAAACAAAAACTCAGAAAGATGCATCCCGAGGTGGCTCTTTTGGTCAAGGTGGAACTGAAAAAATTACTAGATGTGGGCTTTATTAGACCCATTGATTATGCAGAATGGATTTCAAATTTAGTACCAGTTAGCAAGGTAACTGGGGGCATCAGAATCTATACAGATTTTAGGGATCTCAATAAAGCATGCCCTAAAGATGATTTTCCACTGCCAAATATAGACATTATAGTTGACATGACTGCTGGATATGAGATGCTCTCATTGATGGATGGTTTCTTCGGCTATAACCAAATTTGCATTGCTCCTGAAGACCAACATAAGACTACATTCACCTATGCTTGGGGTACCTACTGTTGGAATGTGATGCCCTTTGGTCTTAAAAATGCAGGCGCAACATATCAAAGAGCGATGACGACAATTTTCCATGATTTCATGCATACTTTGATGGAGGACTATGTTGATGACTTATTATGCAAATTTGTCACAAGAGATAGTCATCTAGCCATCCTGGGCCCAATCTTTGACCGAATGGAGACCTACAAGCTCAGACTCAATCCAAAGAAGTGTGTCTTTGGTGTCACAACCGACAAATTACTAGGGTACATTGTTTCTCACCGAGGCATCGAAGTCGACCCAACCAAGGTTAAAGCAATAATGGACATGCCTCCTCCTTCTAAGCTCCATCAACTAAGAAGTCTGCAAGAAAAGCTACAGTCAATCCGCCGCTTTATAGCTCAATTGGCAGACAAATGTCATCCATTCCAGCATCTATTGCATAAAGGAGTCGCTTTTAAATGGACTGAGCAATGTCAATCAGCATTTCAAGCTCTCAAGGACTATTTGCTGTCGCCGCCTTTTCTAATGCCTCCTATAGAAGGAAAGCCATTTATATTGTATATTTCTGTAACTGAAATGGCACTAGGAGTTCTCTTGGCCCAACAAGATGAGAACGACAAAGAGCGAGCTATTTATTATATCAGCCGGACACTAGTAGGCTATGAGCTGAATTATTCAACTATTGAATGGGCATGCTTAGCAGTGGTCTGTGCAACACAGAAACTTCGACACTATATGTTAAATCACCAAACATTGCTGGTTGCAAAAATTGATCCCTTAAAATACTTGCTTAGCAGAGCAGCTTTGACGGGTCACCTAGCAAAGTGGGTTATGATCCTCAGTGAATTTGATATTGAGTATATGGAGCGAAAGGCAATAAAAGGGAAAGTCATAGAGGATCAACTTGCAGAGGCTCCTATTTACGATGATCATCCCATGTTGACAGATTTTCTGGATGAATCAGTCTTTGCTCTTACATCTTCTAATGAATGGAAGTTATACTTTGATGGATCCCATACCAAGTTCGGCTCTGGAGTAGGCATATTGTTTGTCACCCCTCAAGGTGATGCTATTCCCAAGTCCTATAGAATAACTTTTCATTGTACCAATAACATTGCAAAGTATGAAGCACTGGTCACAGGACTCTGAGTAGCGGTCCACTGGAACATCACACATTTACAAGTCTATGGAGATTCTCAGTTAGTCATCCGACAAGTGAATGATGACTACGAAACAAAAGATGAAAAGCTTATTCCCTACAAGCATATGGTAGATTTCTTCAAGACAAAATTCATGGCTATCCATTTCAGTCAAGTTCCAAGAATGCAAAACAAGTCGGCAGATGCGATGGCTACGATCGCTTCCATGTTAAATATGCCCCACAATATGGACAAATGTGAATTTTTGGTCGAGCAGTTGCTTGTCCCTTCTTTTGACATTTCGACAGCAGATGTGATGTGTGTTCTTGTTGGTCCTAACTTCGTGTGGTACAATGATGTATATCAATATTTGAAATCCCAAACCTTACCACCTAACCTTTCCACTAACCAATGATGAGCCTTCATCCGACAGATGGCTAAATATGTCATCATTGCTGACACCCTTTACCGTCGTTCCTTTGACCATACCCTCCTTAGGTGTTTGGATTCTGACGAAGCACAAATGGCTTTACACGAGGTTCACGATGGTATATGTGGGGGCCATTTCAATGGTCTGAGCTTAGCCACAAAGTTGATTCGTGCTGGGTATTATTGGCCCACTCTGGAAAAAGATGTTCACGATTTTGTTAAGAAGTGCTACAAATGCCAGATCCATGGAAATTACATTCATGCACCAGCCCAAGAGCTTCATTCTGTCATATCTCCGTGGCCCTTTTCTCAATGGGGATTGGATCTTATAGTGCAAACACCACTATTTGTTTGGCCCATTTTTTAGTATTTGCCAAAACTTGAGCTTCCTTGAGCTCTTTTTGAAATTAAGCCTCCTTATATTACAAATCCTATTCCTTCTTATTTTCTTTCTCCATCATCCTCATCAAAGTGTCTTCACAAATATTCTCGAGGTTTTTATGCAATTCTAGTTCATAAATATTATTGGCATTATCTATTACTAAAATCGTATCCTTGTGGTTTGTCTACTTTGGAGAATTGGTATTCTCCATGATTGGCTTATGAGGAATTTGGGTGGAGGCATAGGATTTGTTGTTGAAGACATCTACTAACTAGGGTGGAGCCTATGCCTCTCAAGAATCCACATCAGAGCTTGTTCCTTCTACACCCATGGTTTAACCTTGTTTGAAAACACTGCTTCTGCTCTGCTCTATTTCTCTTTCTTGACAAACTCATGATCTTGCTCAACTTCTTCTCCTTAAAAATTATCTACAAATTTTCTCTTATCTCTCTATTTTCTATCATTTTCTTCTTTAGTTTATAAGGTGAATGTAAATGATCGACAAAGTTAGTATTTCTATTGTGGTTGAAAATATCTCTTGTGCGAATTAACGACTTGCCTTTTCGAAAATGCCTACCATTAAGTAGGACATACATACAATGCATTATGCCACTACTTTAAGAATCATGTAGCCTAAAAGATGGTGTGAGAGTGAATTGCAAGATCTGCATTAAATTAAGCTAAAAAATAGTCAATAAGGGTGACTTCTTTCCATGAATCCCATTAAATGGAATCCTCAATAGATTTCCCTTCAAATCCTCTAATTCACATGTGTTTGTTTCTTTGCCATTAATAATGCAGAACGAACCTTTCTAGAGGGAATCAAATTTTGTGTGTTGGCCTAGCTTAGCAGCGTGTTCGTCATATGTGAGGACGAGGTCACTCTCTTTAAATTCAAGATTGAATGCTTTTTTTGTCAAACCATTTCTTCATGAACTGTTGGTGATTTGTTAGGGCATCAAAAGATTTCTGTCAAGATTCTCTTCACGAACCTTACTTCATGAACTATTAGTGATTTGTTAGGGAATCAAAAACCTTTTTTGTCAAACCATGTTTTCATGAACCTTACTTCCATGGCCCCATTCTCTTCAACCTCTAATGAATTAAGCAATTGTAGTATTAGGGTTTCTATAGATATTTGCAACACAACCTCTTTTCCATATACCAACTCATAAGGAGATGCTTTTAGTACTTGTTTTAACATGATGTGGTCAACCCCCAATACTATTTGTAGGTTATTATGCCATTCTCTTTGATGCTTTGAGCCTATCCACTTGATCAATTTGATTAGATTGTTGTTTGTGGACTCTGTGAGCCTATTTCCTTGTAGATAGTAATTCGATAAATTTTTGAGGAATACCCTTAATGAAAAATCTAACATGTTAAATACTATAAAGGCCCACATATTATAAAAAATGATGGTTTTGAAAGAACTGGACCTTGCTACTAGCTCTTCAAGAAAACATCACAATTTCGTTCTCAGTGGCATTCCTCAATAGTGGATCATGACCATCTGGTGAAATAGCCTATTGTGGTCAAGATGAAATTTTGTCTAGCACTGCATGTTGGATTGATCATTTCAATGAAGTCTAACCCCCACTAAGCAAAGGGCTCTTCAAATACAATTGAACTCAAAGGCATGACAAAATTCTTGCATTTTTTGACAAAGAACTGATAATTTTGGTATTTTTTAACCAAATGATGGCAATCATTGAATGTAGGCCAGAAGTAACCTACCCATATGATATTTAGGGTGGTGGTATTTTTTGAGAAACAACCACCTGCGAAGTTGTTCTATAATTAATCTAGTATCATTTACAATTGTTCCTTGTCCATATAATAGAGGATAACACCATCAAATTTTATTTTGAAAAACATACCTTCAACCAAGGCATATATGGTGCACTGCAATATATAAAATCTCCTTTTATATGAAGGAGTGCCAGCTAGGTACATTTGTGTTTACATAAAATTGATTCTATCCGCTTTCCAATCCTTGGTGGATTCAAATTGGATAACCAAAACCAATTCTGGGGATTGTTATTCTATTGGAGCTTTGTTTTCTTTTGCTAGGTACTCACAGAGTCCCTTCCTATGAATTAACTTGGTGGGTCATACTTGCACATCATATTCAAGGATATTTATGATTCTATTAGCCCTCTTTTGTGTAATTTCTCCTTCCATTATGTACTCATGCACACTTGAATGTGCTACATAAACCATTACTTTTTTTCTCGTTATTGTGTTGAAACTTCTTAAGGCCTTTGAAAATGGTGGAGGCTTGTTTTTCAACAAAGTTGTATTTATCTTCATATCCTTTCAAGGTCCTTAAATGAAAGGCAATTGGATGCTCTTCTTTTGAGTTTTCATTCTTCTATGTAAGCACCAAAATAATGTTGTGCTCGTTACCATAGATGCACATAGTAAAATATTTTGAAAAATCTAAATTGATCGATATCAAAGTTAATGGAACAACTTGGTTAATTTTATAAAATGCTTTTCTTCCCTTTGGATTCCACTTGAATGCTTGATATTTCTACTTAATGAGAGTGATTGGCTTGACCAATCTAGTGAAATCAGATATAAATTTTCTTATAATTTTTTTTCAAAAGAAGGATTGCACTCCCTTATCATTTATAGCCAAAGGTATTTCTTTAATAGTTTTCACCCTTTGGGATCAATGAATATCCCTTCCTTGGACACAATGTATGCAAACAAGTTTCCTTTCCGGACTCCAATTACACATTTCTTGGGGTTCAAGGATACTCCAAAATCTTTGCACCTTTGAAGGCCTTCTCAAGATGATTGAAATGATCCTCTTTTGATATAGAAAATATTGTAAGATCATCTAGATAGATAAGGATTATCAAGTTTATTAAATCCTTAAAAGAAATTACCTTTGCATGTTGGAAAGTAGCTCCAACATTTTAAAGGTCGAAATGCATCTTGGCATATGCAAGGGTTCCCTACTTCATGATGAACATTATTTTATGTTGATCTTCCCCCTTTACCAAAAATTGATTACACCTTAAGAAACCATCAAGAAATGAGAACATCTCAGATCTTTCAACTATTTGTAAGATTTAATCCATGGAAGGCAATGGATAATGATCTTTTAGAGATTCTCTGTTGAGGTCATGAAAGTCTATGCATAAGTCGATATCTCCATTCTTCTTTCAGGCTGAGACTAGGTTATACACCCATGTACTATATTTGATCTGGTATATAATCCAAGTATCAATAAGATTTTTCAGTTATCGAGCCACAAGAGACTCTACTTCTAGGTTGAATGACCTTTTCTTTTGTCCAATCAACTTAGCTCCTTCAACTAGCTCAAAATTATGTCGAATGATACTATGGTCATATCCTTTGATATCATCATAGGTCTAAGTATTACTCCTTTATACTTATCATAAAAGAATATCAATCTATCCTTGTCCCTTTGGGGAACATCTTTTCTGACCTTTAGCTTTTTTCTATTCCCAACATCATAGATCAATATAGTATCCTCTATTTACAACATACTTTTGTTTGTTATTTCTTGCATCATCATAGTAAAAAATATTTTCAAGGGTAATTATCCCTTTCTAAAGCTTGTTGATCTTAAGTTGGATGATTTAATCTTTGTAAGATTCCTCAATATTGGGCTACCATTTCTCTACAAATATGTGGGCTTGTTGAATGAACATGAAGATTTTAGCATCACTCTCAAATACTTGCTAATTCTGGTAATTTTCTGGAATCTTTAGCCCGACAATTACTTGGATTGAGAGTTTATTTTTTATGAAGTCTTTTATAGGATCAAATTGAGAACCAATTGTTTCCGATTGGTCCACTTCAAAAATTTTCTTTTGGGGAAGCACTTGGATATTGAAAGTGTAAAAGCCCTTGATCAAGTCCCAGACTCCATGTCTATAAGATTACATTCAACCATTATTTGTATCTAAAGTACCTCACACTTGTTTGATCACCAACTCAGGATATCTGAAAACCTTTAGTTGTTTCATTCCCATCAGCTTCGTGAGGTTTAATCCTCAGAATAGACCTTTGTATTTAGTTTCATTGTTCATACAAGAATAGTGGAAGTGGAAATCCATTAGAGTTTGTTCTTTGGTCAAGGATGTTAAATAAACTCTAGCTCTGGAGCCAAATATACATCTCACACCACCAAAGTACAAGGTCCATAATTAGATGCACAATCATTATTGCTCCTAGGAACATTTCTTATGTTCCTAAGTGATCTGGGGAATGGCTTGATCTTCATCATATATCACATATGTTCCTAAGCAAGTAGCATGATAATTCTTGAAAGAATCACTATCTATGAATTGGTTTGGAAAAATCTCTTATTCAAAACTTCTATCTCTAGTCACATCTTCATCTTCTAGCATCTCAACACAACACATCTCGTTCTTAGTGAAGGAAGTATGGGTAGGCTCATGGCATCTCATAGTTGGTTCTCATGATCAAATGGGACCAGTCTAAAGACACATATAATCCTATTTTTATAGTGAAATCCTAAGATAGGCAAAGGCCAAAATGGGTAGGATATCAATTACCACTACTTCTCGTGGAACAACGATGTTAGGACATATATACAAATTAAGTGAGAGATATTTAAATAAACTTGTGGCTTGGACCTTCTTCCCATCTAATTTCATGACTCCTCTATCTAGAGGCTCATATTATAATATAAGGGCCTCAACTATTTTTTAGGCATGACTGTTGTACTAGCCCCATAATCAATAATAGAATTATGTAACAATTTATCTCTTACAATAACTTTTTGGTGCAAAAGTAGTTTCTTATTTTTACAAATTTTAGCTTGTACTGACCCTAGCCAAGTTATTAGTAAATAAGGACTCCAGGAGGGTCCAAGAGTGTGTAATTTGTCCATGTAGGCCTAGGTGGAGTTCATTTTACCTAGGTTTGCATTTTTGTGTAAATAGTGAGTTTGAGTAGGTATTTGGCCTTTTTGTTGGTCAACAGTGTCAATAGTTGGTAAAAGAATTAGGGAGGGTTAAATAGGTCTTAGACATGTTTGAAATGTCATATGTGATGACTGGACATAGGTCTCTTAGGTTGGAGAGGTCAAAAGTGCAAAAAACATAAAGTTGCAAAAAGTTGTCATGACAACTTTTGTCCTGAAATTGGTTAGCGGTGGATTTAGGGATTTCCCAACACCATGAAAGGACTCCACACATGGGGAATATATATAAACCCCCTCTTGCATGTTTATCAAGGTTGGTGTACTTGGATTTTGAAAGCAATAATCAAAATACAATATTTTGGACTGCACTTTTCATTGTTTTTGTCAATTTTTACATTCTTTGAAGGTTTAATGGATTGAATCCAATGATGGATTGAGATTTAGTAGTTTGTTTTAGGGTAGGATTTTCATTTTCAAGCTTTGTATTTAGTATTTACTACTATTTAGGTGATTTGATTCACAAGTAGCCAATTTTGGCTTGTAATTAGCAATTTCCTTGTAAATATGGTTGCCCCATGACTCCCACACATGCTGCCATCACAGCTAGTTGGCGAATGGTTGACAACCTCTTGTAAATTGTAAATATGTAGGTTCAAGTTCTGGATAAGTGTTTGGATATGACTGTCACCTCACTCTAGGTGTGTCCAGGAGCAACGCGGCTAGAGAAGAAGAAGTGAAAAAGTGGTGAAGAGTGCAGGGGTGAATGCAAGATCACCATTTCTGAGTTTGGAGGAGTCCATGGGGTTGGGGCAGACTTGTATGTACAAGGAGGAGCCTTGATAAATCCATTTGGTAGAAAAAACCCAACTTGCCTACTCTCTTCTGGTTAAAGGCCATTAAAACCCCACAAACCCTCATTTTTGGGGTTCATACCTTGTACGGTTAGACCAGGGCCTAAAACCACAAAAAATTATTAGGGATGGGTGTATCATTGAAGAAAAGATAAACTTTTTTGGGGGTTCTTTGAGACATTTTCCTCGAAGCCCTAGAAAACCGGTCTTGGAGGCCTAATTAGGCCTAATTCCTTGTAGCTCTTTTCCGAGCAAGATTGTGAAACTGGTAAGAAACATAAAGGTTGCAGCGCATTAATGTACTCCATATGAACAAAAAACATGTTAGAAGACCTCACTACACCTCTACAACATCTCACAACAATTGGAGGTCATTATGAGAAGTTGAGGCCAAGAGGCCAGAATTGAGCACCTGAGAAGCATAGTGAATTGATAGGGTTCCTATCCAAAACACCTAAAGAAAACACCCTAGTAAGGACAAGATTCAAGCCCTAGAAGAGATTGAGAGGGACTTGGAGGTCTAGAAAGCAACTAGGCCTGGTGAGTTGGTGGAATTGAGCAACATCAACTTAGTGAAGTGTTGAGCAGGCTAGGTGAATCCCATCAAATTGGTATCAGAGCCTACAAGATTTGGGCTGGTAAGGTTGATGTCCTTGTTGTCAAGAGAGTTAGTTGGAGACAACATGGTGACCAATGCAGAGTTGGCTAGGAAAGTGATGATCAGGAGGAAGAGAATAGACTCCTGAAAGAGAAATTGATTGAGTTCGAGAGTAAGCTTGGTGCAATTGAAACCAAGCTGGATGAAGTGTTGATAAAGGTGGAAGGAGCATAAAGGAAGGGTAAAGAAGTGGCAGAGGTAGAAAAAAATACCTGCACCTGACCCTATCCTAGAGCAAGAAATTTTCTTGAAGGCATTGAAGGCCTTGAGTGGCAAATCACTAGAAGGATTGCCATTGTTCATTGGCAAGATGGAGGCAGAAGTGGTCCTAGAATGGATAGAAGGTATGGAGAACCGGTTTGAGTGTGAAGGCATAACTGAAGCCCAAAGAGTCAAGGTAGCCAAGTCTAGAATGAGAGGAGCTACTCTCACATGGTGGAAATTTGTACAAGATGAGAGGAAGAAAATGGGCAAAGCACCCATCTCTTCTTGGAAAGGGATGTTAGTCAAAATCAAAGAAGTCTATCTCCTTGATGACTATGAAGTGCAAATTCATAGGAAGAGGCAAAACTTAAGGCAAAAAGATCTTGATGTCAGTAGCCACACGGAGGAGTTTCACAAACTTAGCCTTAGATCTCATGTGGTAGAAGAGGAGAGTCTCAAGGTTGCTAGGTACCTAAATGGTCTATGGTGGAACATCCAAGAAGAAATCAGTTTGATGAGCCCAAAAATAGTCCATCAAACCTTTCAAATTTCCCTTAAGGTGGAGGAAAAACTAAAAAGAAGACATGACTCAAGCAATAATAGGGGCAGAGGTAGAGGAAAAGGCAATAGAGGCCATAGAGGAGGCTGTGGTGGAAAAAGTTCTAAACAAAGAACACAAGAAGAGTCTAAACTCATTGAGCAGCAAGATAGTGGTAGTAGTAGAGGAGGATTCAATAGAGGAAGGGGATCAAATAGTGGTTCCAGAGGAAGATCTAGTGGCCAAGGTAGAGGTTCCTCATACTTTGCAACAATGAAGTATTACCATTGTAACATACTTGGTCACCCAGCATATAGGTGTCCAGAGAAGGGATCATCATCACATGGTGGTGAAAGAAGAGTGAGCTATCTTCAAGAAGAGTCTTCAAGAAACAAGAATTTAGAAGTTTCCTTAGAGTCAGAAGTAGGTGACAACTTGATGATAAGGAGAACTTTGATCAAAGAACCGGTCAGAGAAGAGCCTAGCCAAAGAATATCCTTGTTTAGGATCAAATGAAATTTTTTGGATAAAGTGTGCAAAGTTATCATTGATTCAGGGTCTACAGACAACATTGTGTTAGAAGAGGCAGTGAGAAAACTCAGATTGCAAAGGATTCCTCACAACAACCCTTATAGAGTCACTTGGTTGAACAAAGGACAACATGTTCTTGTTAATGAGCAAGCATGGGTGGATTTTACCATTGGAAGGTATAAGGACAAGGTGTTATGTGATGTCTTACCCATGGATGCATGCCATCTTCTATTAGGAAGACCATGACAATTTGATATACAATCTATCCATGATGGAGCCAAGAATGCATACTCATTCAAGAAAGAGGGAGTCACATTCAAGATTCAGTCTATGTTTGAGGAAGGTGAAAAAAAGGCAGCAGGTCCTAATGTTCTTTTGGTGAGTGAAAAATGGTTCTTAAAGACACTTGAGGAAGGTGAAGGTATAGGGTTTGCACTTGTGATGAAGCCCAAAGAAGAAGACAAGAAAGAGCAGAAAGATTTACCATTAGAGGTGCAATAACTATTGAAGAAATTGAAAGGTATAGTAAGTGAAGGACAACCAGCCACATTACCTCCTAAAAGAACCATAAGCCATCAAATAGACTTCATTCCTGGAGTATCCTTTCCTAATAAGGCAACCTATAAAATGATTCCTCAAGAAAATGTTGAGATTTACAAGAAAATCCAAGAGCTCTTAGACCAAGGCCTAATTAGGAAGAGTATTAGCCCTTGTACTGTCCCTACCATGTTGGCACCAAAAAAAGGTGGTACTTGGAGATTCTGTACTGATTCTAGAGCCATAAATAGGATCACCATCAGATATAGGTTCCCTATTCCTAGAATAGAAGACCTAATGGATTGTTTAGGGGAAGCGAAGTACTTTACCAAGATTGACCTTAAGAGTGGCTATCATCAAATTAGAATTAAGGAGGGTGATGAATGGAAGACTACATTTAAGAATACTGAAGGTCTTTATGAGTGGCTTGTAAAGCCATTTGGCTTATTCAATGCTCCAAGCACCTTCATGAGACTCATGAATGAGGTGATGAAGGACTTCATAGGTAAATTTGTGGTAGTATATCTTGATGATATTCTCATTTTTAGTAAGGATAGAGCAACACATATTAGTCATTTGCAAGATGTATTGCAAAGATTGTATGATGAAAAGCTAACCATGAATTTGGATAAGTGTGAGTTTGTCAGGAAGAAGTTGGTTTATCTTGGGTTTGTGTTGTCTCAAGGAAACCTCAAGATGGACCCAAGCAAGGTGGAAGCCATTGTAAATTGGCCTACTCCTAAAACATCAACAGAGGTGAGAAGCTTCCATGGACTAGCTCAGTACTACAGGAAGTTCATTAGGCAATTCAGTGCTATATGTGCACCCATGTTAGACACCATTAGAGGTGGAGTAAAGGCAAAGTTTCAGTGGGGTGAAGCAGCAAACAAAGGTTTTGAAACCTTGAAGGAGAAGATAGCTACCCAACCGGTACTAGTGTTGCCTAGTTTTGAGAAACTTTTTATTGTAGAGTGTGATGCAAGCAATGTTGCAGTAGGGGCTATCCTAAGCCAAGAGGGAAGACTAGTAGCCTTCCATAGTGAGAAGCTAAGTGATGCCAAGAGGAAATACTCCTCTTATGACCTTGAGTTGTATGCTTTGGTGCAAGCATTGAGAAAATGGAGACACTATCTCTTACCCAAAGAATTTGTGGTGTACACGGATAACCAAGCATTGAGTTTTCTGAATTCCCAAGACAAACTCAGTCACAAACACATAAAATGGGTGGAGTATATGTAGGCCTATACATTCACCACTAAGCACAAGAAAGGGTAGCTAAACCAGGTAGCTGATGGACTAAGTAGGAGGCTCTTGACAGTCCAAGAAATTCAATTGAGAAGCATAGGTGTGGACAGTTTTAAAGACTTGTATGCAAAAGATGAAGACTTCTCAAGTGCCTACCAAGTGTGCAAGGAGTATCAAAATAATTTCCATAGTGAGTACTCAGATTTTACTTTGCAAAATGGGCTATTGTTCAAAGGTGGACAACTTTGTGTGCCTAAGGGCTCAATGAGGGAAAATATTATACAAGAGAAACACAATGGCAACCTTAATGGTCATTTTAGAGTCAATAAGACTCAATAGTTGGTTTAGAGATTCTATTATTTGCCAACGTTGAATCAAGATGTGAAGAGGCATGTGGAGACTTGTATAGTTTGCCAAAAAGCCAAGGGTAGTTCAACAAATGTCAGTTTGTATCAACCACTTCCCATACCAAGTAGACCTTGGGAATTCATTACCATGGACTTTGTGGTAGGTTTGCCAAAGACAAAGCAAGGATATGACAACATTTATGTCATTGTGGACAGATTTAGCAAAATGGGTCACTTTGTGCCCTACAAGACCACTCATGATGCATGCCACATAGCTCAGTTGTTTTTCAAGGAAATAGTAAGGATACATGGTTTACCATTGAGCATAGTTTCAGATAGGGACTCCAAATTTATGAGTCATTTTTGGAAAAGATTATGGCAAAAGCTTGGCACAAGCCTCTCTTTTGGATCAACCTACCATCCTCAAATAGATGGGCAGACCAAGGTGGTGAATAGAAGTTTGGGAAAATTATTGAGGTGCCTTACCAAGGAGTATGGGCAGACATGGGATTAAGTACTTGCTCAATATGAATATGCATACAATGACACCATAAATAGAACTATCGGTAAAAACCCTTTTGAAGTAGTCTATGGTGTGCACACAAGAGGCATCTTTGAGTTGAGGGATTTAGGAAGTGGAACAATCAGAAGTGGATATGCAGAGGACTTTGCTCAGTCCATAAAGGAGGTCCATGAATCAGTTAGGCAAGCTTTGAAGGAGAACAAAAGCAAAATCAAACAAAAAGTTGATGAAAAGAGGAGAAACCTACAATTTCAAATGGGGGATCTTGTTATGGTGCATTTGAACAAAGAAAGGCTGCAACAAGGAGTGCCAAACAAGTTGCAGATGAGGAGGATAGGTCCATGTGCCATTCTAGCTAAGTATGGTGAAAATGCATACAAAGTGGATCTACCTAGTGACATTGGCTTGTCACCATTTTTTAACATAGTAGATTTGATTGCATACAAGGGGCCAATCCAAGGTGTAGAATTCATTCACTTAGAGGTTTTAGATGATGTGAATAACCTTCAGTTACCATCCAAGCCTAATCCTAAGGCCGAGAAGGTGTTAAGTTCAAGAATTGCCAAGAAGACTAGGCATCAAGCCTATTGGGAGCACCTCATTAAATGGTAGGGTATGGATGATGCTGAGGCTACATGGGTGATGGAGTCAGAGTTTCAAAATCTAGGAATTAATCCAACATTGATTCCTCAAGGGGTGACATGATATTTTTTTTGTTAGGGAGAATGGTGCAGGAGCACCTAGGTCCTAGTTTCTTGTTTTTACAAATTTTGGCTTGTACTGACCCTAGCCAAGTTAGTAATAAATAAGGACTCCAAGAGGGTCCATGAGTGTGTAATTTTTCAATGTAGGCCTAGGTGGAGTTCATTTTACCTAGGTTTGCATTTTTGTGTAAATAGTGAGTTTGAGTAGGTATTTGGCCTTTTTGTTGGTCAAAAGTGTTAAAAGTTGGTAAAAGCATTAGAGAGAGTTAAATAGGTCTTAGAAATGTTTGAAATGTCATATGTGATGACTGGACATAGGTCTCTTAGGTTGGAGAGGTCAAAAGTGCAAAAAACATAAAGTTGCAAAAAGTTGTCATGACAACTTTTGTCCCGAAATTGGTTAGCAGTGGATTTAGGGATTTACCAACGCCATGAAAGGACTCCACACATGGGAAATCTATATAAACCCCCTATTTCATGTTTATCAAGGTTGGTGTACTTGTATTTTGAAAGCAATAATCAAAATACAAGATTTTGTACTGCACTTTTCATTGTTTTTGTCAATTTTTGCATTCTTTGAAGGTTTAATGGATTGAATCCATGAATCCAATGATGGATTGAGATTTAGTAGTGTTTTTCAGGGTAGGATTTTCATTTTCAATCTTTGTATTTAGCATTTACTACTTTTTAGGTTATTTGATTCACAAGTAGCCAGTTTTGGCTTGTAATTAGCAATTTCCTTTTAAATATGGTTGCCCCATGAGTCCCACATGTGTTGCCATCACGAATAGTTGGGGCATGGTTGGCAACCTCCTGCACATTGTAAATATGTAGGTTCAAGTTCTGGAGAAGTGTTTGGATATGGCTATCACCTCATTCTAGGCGAGTCTAGGAGCAACCTTATTAGATAAGAAGGGGTGAAAAAGTGGCGAAGAGTGCAGGGGTGAATGCAAGATCACCATTTATGAGTTTGGATGTAATGCCCACCAAATTAAACTATTGAAATATAGCTAAAAACATACTAATTTAATTTTTTTTTAAACAATACAACACATAAAATCACTTAAGAAATGTAGTAAGCACACAACAACAATTAAGTGTTATGAACATAGAATAATTCACTCAAGCTATTCAAACAATTACACAAGCGGAATACAATAAATAATTACTATTGCCTCCCTAGGGTATCTCAAAAACATTACTTAAGCTACCTACATAAGAAATAAGCATTTACTTTCTTCCAGTTCAATACCTCATAATCTTAATCATTATACACACATAGGTGCAGCATAGAAATACCTAACACTCATGATATGCAACCTTCTTAATCTTTCATTTAATATGAGATTCTATCTTTCAATGCACTACTATTTCCTTTTTCACTTAGATTCATTTTATACACCAAGTCCAAATGTTCCTATTACCATTAACCAACCTTTTACTATGAACATTTCCATACACATACCAAGAGTAATCCCTTACATTGCATTAACATGATTTCCATTTACAATTAACTTCTACATAGTCATTTATAATTCTATGCTCCTAGCATACTCATTACTTCATCATGATTCTAAAAGCACATAATGCAATACTCACAAAGTCTCCTTAAACATTTAACCCATAGCTCATTTAATACTCATAAAATCTCTTACACTATATCAATTAACCAACAGTCATCTTATTAAAAATCAGGTAACTACACAAATTCATCTTAACACAAACTATGATACAATATCCTAATTCCATTACCACTAATAGCATCCACCAAATGGAGATATAACCTTAAACCATAACACATGATACATTATAATTCTTTTCTAAAAGATAAGCATTCATTTTACCATCTACCCATACACTTACTAGTAATTTCCATTAATAATATTAGCAATTCATTCACTAAGAAGATCCATACAATATTTCATAAGGAACCTTCAATCACACCCCAATCATTATAAGATTTCAATTCAATCATTAGGTCACTGTCTAAGAAGTATGATACTATAATTTCAAATTATTTAATCACAACTCATAAACATGTCCTAAGACATCTTCCAACATTACTCAAACTCACACATCCTATCAAGACATAACATTTCTTCTACTTAAATCATTAGTTAAAGACATCATTTCAAATCTAATACCATTATCATAATATTTACCCGATTTACTTTTAACATGGCTCATTAAGAATACAAAATACATCATTTCATTTTAAACAACAATACTTATCCACATCTCATGCATCCATTTCATTTAATATAAATATGTTACAATACAACTCAAGGTTCATCATTATAATCACATACCATAACCAAAAGCTATTACTATAACTAGAGCAACATAATCATTTCTCATAAGCATGGCTTCTTTTACAACCGTTACATAAGAATTTCATTACATAAATCACATCATCATTTACATTCTTGCTACAATTATTATCCATGAACAATCTGAAGAAGCATCCTCATCCACGCAAGAAGAATCCAAAGACAGGAACATCCCAATGGTTTGAAAGCACCAACCACCTGACCATGTGGAACCAAAGGAACCACCCCCCGTGCTAGGAGATGACACAAGGTCCCAACACACACTCTACATCTAGGCTGACACTCAAAACCAAAGAGTTTAACCAACAAGGACTCTCAAGCAAGAACTCACATAGAGCCACAAGAATAAACTCCCAGAGGCATAAAACTCATCAGGACATAAATGCATCCAATAAGCATAATCATAAATCATAAAGGGAGAACACATGTAGGATTGGAGTGTCATCACATGCCATCCTCATAACATAATAACACAAGGCACTAGCCTGATGGACATGTGGAGCCATCTCAACCTATGAGAGACCAAAGGAGATTAGCTTACCGTCTTCACGGCCTTCTCATGCTTATCCTAAAACATCCTCCCTAGGACATAAGTCATGAGGCTCAAAACTATTCATTATATTGTTTAAGTGAGTTATAATTTTCCCATCCCAATTAATTTATTATCAATGTTATCACTTGCTTACAAATCATGGAAAACTCCAATGTGCCCTGGTGGTCTAGACTTCATGCATCCTTACAAGGAACCTCATGCCAATCTATCTCTCATGACCCCGGTCATCACAAGGAAGCCCACTCCTCCTAACATGGCCCAACAACACATCACAAGAGGCTCTACCAACATAAATACATTAAAATAATACTCAATGCAGCCAATAACTTCCACACATACTCTCACAACATATGCAAGGCTACAACAACGTCAATATAACAAAATGAGCCTCTTGGATAGCAATCAACAAAGGCATATCAAGCCATTAAATTTTCTCTCATTAATGAAAGTAAAACCACAACAAGGCCAACTCACTTGCTGCTCCAAAACAACAACACTTCCAACTCACCAACCATAGCACATCAATGTGGATGAAAGCACAATTCTTTCCCCAATAACATAGGAAGGTAAATATGCTTGAAACCAACAAAATACATCAAATAAAATCAGATATAAAACTATAAATCATCAACACCCTCAACAATGCCTCCGGTACAAGATTTAATTTGAAAAGTACCACAAAATCAAGCAACTAGCAAATGAAGGCCTATTTATTAAAAAAAAAAAAACAAAAAAAACCAAGCAAAACCATGCTCCAATCAAAATATTTCAAAAATATTATATTCCATACCTACCTTCCCAAAGTTCAAGAAAATAAAATATATTTTCTACCTACCATAAACTTCCAGCCAATCAATTCCAAGGGTAGGTAAAATAAATTAAACCATTGACCTGGGGTGAAAATAACTTTTAAATAAAAGAATACAAATTACCCCCTTTTAAATTACTTAATGGGTAAAATAATATTACCCAATAAATAAAATTCACTTCAACATTAAATAAATAATACACACTTGAAGGCCAATATTAAATCAAAAATCCATGCACGACACAGACTCAGAAAGACAAACCCAAAAATACAAATATTTCCCACAAACTATAGAATAAAACCTTACAACAAATTTATGCCTTCATATATTTCCTTCCTCACTATACAAATTTTAGATTCATTTCCCCAAGCTCACACATTCAATCTACAGACACGGAGCATATAAGAAAACTGTAAAATAAAATATAAAAAAAGTAGAATACATCTCCAACTTGTAACCCGTGCTATGGAAGAAGCTAAAGAAGAGATCCCACAAGCCAAACCAAATCAAATCCAAGCTCTAGCCAAAATCCAAGAGAGAAGAAAACCAAAACCAAGAAGAAAACTTGCTGGAGAAAATTTTCTAAGACCAAAAACCCTAGCCTCAATCTTAGCCAATCAAAATATTCCAATCTATAATATATTTTACCAACTCCACCATATAATATAATTTTACCTCCCTTTTTAAATTCAACCAATAAGAGAAGAGGGTAGGTAAGGTAAATATAAATCATGTTTTTTTACAATTTGGTGGGAATGTTTTATCATTTTATTATATATACAACCCACTTAATATAAAAGTCAAACTAATAAATAAAACATGAGCCACAATTAAATAAATTAAATGGGGAAATTAAATTAAATAAACCAAAGGCTCATAAATGAATTAATGAACTAGATAAACATTAAAATCCAAATAAATATTAAACCATAGGCGATTAAATAAATAAATAAATACCAATAAAGGTCAAATTACAAATAAATATAAAACACATCATAAGCTAAACAATAAAAATTAAATAAATATTAAATCATCATTAAAATAAATAAACATTTAAATATCAAATAATCAAATAACCAAAAAGGCAAGAATCCAATAAATTAAATTAAACATTAGATAACTAGATAATCAAATCGCTATTAATCAAAATAATTAAAATAAACATCATTAATTATTTAATCTCACATCAATAATCAAATAGTCAATCTCAACACAAAAGGAATAATCAGCCAATACTAACATACTCACAACACAGAAGAAACCCAGCTTACTAACTATCATGACGACTTGCGCCAAGACAATGACGACTCACAGTGAACAACTTAGACCTAGAGTATGTGAGGGGAAATTGTGCCAACTCTGAACCACATACCATTGGGATTTAAAGACACGCTCAGACCTGTGGAGCCAGGTGGAGTCGATGTCTGGTACCTGCAAATCCTGCATCCACAAAGCAACGATACGACATATGCATATATATATTATAAGAGACAAGGGTGAGAGAGTCGCAATGACACATCCCGTTCGCAATGAGTGATGTGGCATTGTCTCTATCCCAAGGACAGTCAGACAACAATCAAACATAGCATACGATCAACTCATCATAGATAATCATTAAATATGGTCAGTACATAAAAACATCATCAAGTGCATGATTAGTATAGTTCATGATTATAGTAAGGCATGTAAAATTCATCAACACTTATGCTCATCGAATCACATGATCAATATAATCTTTCGGTAATCAATCACATAATAAGTATATATATTGTCTAATAAATCACGTGATCAATAATGATAGTATCAACATCATATAAATCATCTGAAATAGTCTATGCCCAATAATTCCTATCATGCATGAATTAAAAGTCAACTCTAGTCAAAACAAGTCAAGTCACGGGTGGACACTACATTGGAGGAGTCCATTGTTAGGATTCCCAAAGATACTGAGAGGGTGGGGGGGGAGGGGGTGGGTGAATCAATATCTAACCGGTTAATGAATTTTCTTAACTTATAACATGTAAAGCATTTCAAAACTGTGTACTGGTAAAGAAAAATTAATGCACCAAATAAGAACAATAAGCACAACATGAAAAACACACCATAACACAATATTTTAACGAGGACACCCAGTGTGGAAAAAACCTTGGTGGGATTTGTGACCCATAATATTCGCTTACTGGCCAATAAGAGAATATTACTATTACAATAGGGGCTTGCACATGCAGGAAGGCCAACTGCCTAAAGCTCACTGCTTACATACAAAAAGAGAAGTCTACTGACTTAAAAAATGGATTATGAAAATCCAATGTCATGTACTGCTACAAAAGGGCATCTGCTATGCCAGATCCAGTACCGGTTTAAGCTCTGCAACTTCCAAAACCTTACACCAAATTATGCCTTAATATTCGCACATTAGGTCTGTAATAATCTAACCATTTCCACTTCATATATCCTACTTGAAAATATTCTCTAAGATCTCATACTTATATATGAGCCTTATTACAATATGCCTTGTCATCTTACAAAAATATTTTACAATTAAATACAAAATATAATTAAACAAAATTCCTGTCGGCCATGGTGCCGATAATCAATCTTTTCGATGTTGGTGAACTGTATGCTGGTGTAGAGTCTGTTGGTGCCGGTGCCTGCTAGTATCATATGATTGTAAGGTTGACATCAATGAAAAGACCTTCAATCACCTACAATTTCTCATTGGAGTGTACATTTTCCAACAATCTCCCCCTTTGGCATTGATGGCAACACTCATGAGAAAAATCCAAAAAGGTGTCCAAAAAAAATGTTGTTCAAAAGAATCTGCCAGAAACTGTCAAAACTGTGTTACCAAAATGTGCGCTCCCCCTAAGTTGATGATGTATTTCTTCTGATCATTTACATCTCATTTTTCTCATCTCCACTACTCCCCCTTTGGCATCAATGACAGAGGTTGTCATTCACTGTCAATGGAGTGTGGTTCCTGCCTAGATCCTTGTAACTGGTGGGTTAGAATCTAATAGATGTCCGCCAATGCAAAATTTTGACTGTCGCTAAACCTTTTGCTGTCCTTTAATGCCTCTTCTGTTCTTTTAATTGTACCGGTGAGGTGATGCATTTTCTCTTCCAGTGTCTTCAGCCCTGGAACAAGTGCCTCTGAGATTTCTTTTCTCAAATAAATGAGGTAATCCAGTTTAGGGCCTAGTTTGCATTTTAAATCCTTTGCCTTAAACTTTATCTTTTTCTAACTTTTCAATTTTCTCCCTAAGAACTGCAATATTCTTTTCAACTTCTAAAATGAATATGATGTTCCTATTAAGTTGTCAGCAATATTGTTGATGTCTTTTTATGCTTTGCTGATCTCTGAATCTATGTCCTCTGTCAAAATATCAGTTTTGCAGGTATCTCTATATAGTTTCTTGAAATCCAAAATTGTTTTTCCTAGTGTCGGTAATAAGGTTTCCATTTGTTTCTTATTCTTCTTCACTGTTTCCTCAAATAATTTTTCTTTCTCCTTATTCATTTTCTCCTTGAATGTATCTTCATTTATCTGGTCCAGTGTTATTAGGTTGCCGGTTATATACTTAGACGATGTGTCTAATTGGCTCAAAGAATCTTTATTGTCTATGTTACACTTTGGAGAAATCAACTTCAAAATTGGTAAAGTGTCATCTATAGCCTTATAAGCTTGTGCATTACACTTTGCTATTTTGTTTATTGAGTCCAAGAGTACCTCTGTTACATTTGTAGGCCTGAATTCAGTCATTGATGTGCCGAATGACTATCCAACTATTCTCACAATCTTTTGTCCGTCGGTTGTAGTGATAGCTTTGCTTTCCTCTTTCTCTGGAGGGTTATTTTGTATTTGCATTTCAGCTACCAAAGGCTTAGGCTTGTTAGATGTAGTTGATGGTATAATATGAGTAGGTATCTGAGAAGGAGCCTGTTGCTATACCTGTTTCTCTGCAGTGATCTTATGGATGGAATCCAACCAAAATAACTCTCCATGAACTCTACTCAAGACTATTCTTATCACATCTTTAGGAAAATTAGGAATACTAAGAATGTCCATAAAGCCTAGGGTTTCCACTATCTTGTGTTCCGCTTTAACATTACCATTTTCATCACAAATTTCAGTTCTATACATGTTCATTATTTATTCAGCTCCTAGTTCCTCAATATGACAATGTATATACATTCTAGGTACCTCTGCATAAACTACTCCCTTAGGTATTTGCGAAAATGCTCCTAGGGTATCATCTTTCTTTGCAATTTTATGAATAAGTTTGAACACAGGTCTAGGGCACTTGATAAATTCAATTAGAGTAGGGTTTGCAATGAATTTAGGTGTGGATGAGGAAGCCATAGTTATAAATACCTAAATCTACCTTTAGTATGAGTGCTTGGATGAACTGCTTCACTTTTCGCTGTGGATGCCTTCACTCAGGATTTTCGCGCTCTCTGGAGATTTGAATGCTCGGTGAATGAAAAAAGAGCCAAAACACTTGCTTTATAATGTTATTTCTTTCAACTGCAACATTTAATGCCTGCCAGTTAAGTCAAAACTTAACTCATTTGCCGGTAAGGAAGTAATTCAACTTCTCACCATCAATCGAGGGTAAATTAGCATGTTTATCAATTCCTTGCCAAACCCCCAAAGGATTTTCCTTCAATTAGATGAAAAGTCTCCTGCCAGTGGAGTGATACTCTGTTCTACTGGTGGAGGAGTGTTCCCATCAAAATTTTGATCTGACTTTCTGATCCATTGTTTTGAGAATTCTTGCTTTACCTCTTCAACTTTTTCTTTACCTTTCAAGCTGGGTCCTTTGTTATTTGTCGGTGATGTCTTACTTCTATAAAATTTTGCAATATGTCCAATCTTGCTACAAGCATAGCAAGTCACATTGTTTTTCTGAATAGTTTTCCATTATCCTATGTCGGTATGTGTTCTGCATTGATTAGATAAGTGTCCAAATCTTCCACAAACATAACATCTTACATTCATTCTGCAATTTTATGAATTATGACCAACATTTTTGCATTTAGGACATTGACCGGTGGGTGTATTAGTGTTCTGATAATTTCTAGATCTACACAGATTTTCTCTATGACCATACTTGTTACAGGTTAAAGCATTTCCCATTAAATTTGTAAGCATTAGGTTGTCTTACCAGTTTGCTGTGATCATGATTGTTTGCAGTACCAGAGCTTTCACCAATCTCAAAGCCAAGGCTATTTGTATCACCATTTGGTTTCTGATTCTTCAACATGTCATCAAGTTCTTCTGATCTTTTCTTGAATTTCTCCTTGTGTTGATTTGCAGTATTCAATTCATTTTCCAATATTCCTTTCTATCTCATGAGCTCAGATTGGTCATTTTGTGTATGTATCAAATCTTTTTTTAACATATCATTCTCATGACTGAGTCTTGTGTTTTCATTTCCAACATCATTTAGTCTTCTAACCAAGTCATCTTCATTCTTCTTTCTATCTTCAATGTCTTTACGAAATCTCATAGTCATTTCTTGCATCTCATTCTTCATTATACTATTTTCTTGTCTCAGTTTGTTCACCAAATCATTAAGAGTTTCTTTCTCATCATCATCACTCTGCATCTTCTCGGAAAGTTCTCTTCTTTTGTTCCTAGCAATAGTGATATTTTTCTAAAGTCCTTGAATGATTTCCTGTGCAGCCTTCAGATCATCTTCAAGTTTGATATTCTTCACTTTTTCTGCATCATAGTCTGCAAGAGATGTTTCAAGTTGCTTCCTCAAGTTATCCATCTCTAAAAGTGTCAGAATCTTCCTCAAGTTGTTAGGATTTTGAAAATAGAGGACCAGGCTCTAATACCAATTGTTAGGATTCCTAAAGATACTAAGAGGGGGGGTGAATTAGTATCTGACTGGTTAATGATTTTTCTTAACTTATAACATGTAAAGCATTTCAAAACTGTGTACCGGTAAACCAAAATTAATGCAGCAAATAAGAACAATAAGCACAACATGAAAAACACACCATAACACAATATTTTAACAAGGAAACCCAGTGTGGGAAAAACCTCTATGGGATTTGTGACCCACAATATTCGCTTATTGGCCAATAAGAGAATATTACTGTTACAATAGGGGCCTGCACATGCAAGAAGGCCAACAACCTAAAGCTCACTACTTACATACAAAAAGAGAAGTCTCACTGACTTACAAAAGTGGATTATGAAAATCCAATGTCATGTACTACTACAAAAGGGCATCTGCTATGCTAGATCCAGTACCGGTTTAAGCTCTGCAACTTCCAAAACCTTATACCAAATTTTGCCTTAATATTCACACATTAGGTTTGCAATAATCTAACCATTTCCACTTCATATATCCTACTTGCAAATGTTCTCTAAGATCTCATACTTATATATGAGCCTTATTACAATATACCTTGCTGGCTTACAAAAAGATTTTACAATTAAATACAAAATATAATTAAACAAAATTCTTGTCGGTCATGGTGCCAGTAATCAATCTTTTTAGTGTCGGTAAATTGTATGCCGGTGTAGAGTCTGCTGGTGCTAGTGCCCGTCGGTATCATATGATTGTAAGGTTGCCATCAATGACAATACCTTCAATCACCTACAATTTCTCATTGGAGTGTGTATTTGCCAACATCCATGGGGTTGGGGCAAACTTGTATGTACAAGGAGGAGCCTTGACAAATCCATTTGATAGCAAAACCCCAACTTGCCTATTCCCTGCCGGTTAAAGGCCATTAAAACCCTACAAAACCTCATTTTGGGGGTTCATACCTTGTACGATCAAACCAAGGCCTAAAACCACAAAAATATATTAGGGATGGGTGTATCATTAAAGAAAAGGTAAACTTGTTTGGGGGTTATTTGAGTCATTTTCCTCCAAGCCCTAGAAAACCGGTCTTGGAGGCCTAATTAGGCCTATTTCCTTGTAGTCGTTTTCCATGCAAGATTGTGAAACCGGTAAGAAACCTAAAGGTTGCAACCCACTAATGGACTCCATATGCACTAAAATCATGTTAGAAGACCTCACTACATCTCTGCAACATCTCACAACAATTGGAGGTTATTATGACAAGTTGAGGCCAAGAGGGCAAAATTGAGCACCTGAGAAGCACAGTGAATTGATAGGGTTCCTAACCAAAACACCTGAAGCAAACACCCTAGTAAGGACAAGAATCAAGCCCTAGAAGAGATTGAGAGGGACTTGAAGGTCTAGAAAGAAACTAGGCCTGGTGAGTTGGTGGAATTGAGCAACATCAACTTAGTGAAGTGTTGAGCAGGCTAGGTGAATCCCATCAGTGTTAGGAAGAAGGGCATATATTTTGACTTACCCACATATTCTTTCTCATAATAATTAGTTGAATTTATTAATACTACAACTTTTTTCCCCTAAATCCCAGCAGATGGTTCTTTACCCTTTTCTTGATTATGCTACACAACCACTTCCTCTTGTGCCAGCTTGTCACGACCCTCCAAGGCTTCACACAACATAGTCTTTTATTATGGAATGGCTAAGATGTCCTAAAGGGACATTCTAGTTGGAACCTTCTTTAATTTCTTGACCACATTAAGCGATATAGAGGTAAGAATTTATCCTCTTTTGGTTTATAAGGAACAAATTTTCTTGGTTTTTGGAGTGGTTGTAACACCATGGAAAGGCTATAATTCTTCTCAAAAGTAACTTTGGGCTGTTGCACTTGAGTTACAAGCTCTTAAATGAGACTCCACTTCAAATGGGTATTGTAGTGAGATTAAACTCGTAAGGATTTTCATGTGGGTGCTTTATTTGAAAACATACCATCTTCACCCTTAATCAAAGAGAAGAGTGCATGATCCAGGACAATTTCAGCTTCTTTCTCTAAAGACATGCCCTACATCTAAGCAGATAGCATAGAATTATCTATGCAAGGGGAAGAATAAGCATAAAATTTAGAGTCTGGTGTAACACGTTGGCTATGTTTGTCTACAACCTTTTGCTGAAGGTTACCTTGTGGACAATTTTGAGGTATGCGTGCGTCATTGCATGAAAAATACAAAGAATTTGATTCATTTTCTAGATTGTTTTCAACCACAATCATCTCTCTATTTTGATTGGGTGCCATAGCTTGAAGGGGTGTAGGAACCAATATAATTTGGTTCAAGTCTTGTTGTTGATTGCTCACTCTAGCACCTCCTTGGTATTTGTTGTGTGAAAATATAATATGCCCCATTTAGGATACAAAATGGGGACCCACCAAAATTTTTGTCTAGTGGGCCTTTTGATTTGAAAGAAAGGAATACCGTTCCGTGGGAAAAAAATGATTGCGAGAATAAATAGATAGTGGGTAATATGCCATAAAAAAAGTAAATTTTAAGGTCCTCGAAGATACATTTCCCCATAAAATAGTAATCATGGAGAATATCACGTGGCGGGATTAAAAAGGTAGAAGCGACAAAAAAATCAAAATGTCTCCGCAGCTCGATGCTCCATAGAATTGGGTTATTTACCGTGAACGAAAGTGCGGGTATCAAGTAAAGAATTTCTAAATGTTTAACCAAAACCCAAGAGACAAAATAAGTAAGATCACCCCCAAAAAGGTTTAGACAAGCTGATAAGGTAGTAGAAGAAGATAGAATCAACAACGGATAAAAGACCAAAGTGCCATCGACAGTGTCGAAGAGGATTGTGGAGAGATTGTCGTCAAAGATTATGGAATAATAAAAAAGCTTGTGTAAGTTCTTTCAAAGGATGAAACATGTGTCAAACATCCTCAAAAAGAGGTACTCTGACCCAAGAACGAGGAAGTGCCATGGGGACCGTTAGATATATGTTTTACCAAATTTCCCTCCAAGTAGGTGCCTTTATAGGGTCAATGGCTTAGCGTGTGCTGAATTTAACGTAGGACATGACTTGTTCTTAAATAGAAGTAATAGTATTCACATAAATTATGCAATGCTACACTTTGAAATGTTATAAGCTACAGGTAATACATGAGTGGATACATGAGCAAGTCGAGGGCATCCGAGCGGGTAGTATACTCAGAATCCTCTAGTGATTCAACCATCGAAGCAGGTAAGTACCTTAACTTAGCCCAGTGAATTTATACAAAAGATTTGTCAAGAAATAGAGTAAGGCTAAGCAAAAATCAAGGTTAAAATGTTAAAGGTTTAGAATGTAAAATCCATAGTAATAACACAGGAAATATAGCAGGGAGAATGAAAACATGGTAATGGGTATCAGGAAAGCGGAGATGAAGAGGGAATTTGAGTGGAAATTTTCCCAAATATTATCCAATACTAGGTTCTATGTGGATACCCACCTGGGAGAATGCAACCTCACTGACCTCATTGGCAGGATGAGAGAACCAATCACCACAGAGGAGATGAAAAGCATGAGAGAAAGCAGCTTAATACAGGCAACAGGGTTTCCAGTCGCAACATATGCTTATGATTTGGTCAAGCAATGCATCCAACATTATGACACATGCAAAAGACATGTCATTTACAATCACAAAGCATATGCAGAACTATCACCTAGAGGTATAAAAAGACTTTTGGGGATTCCCACCCCAACAAGATGGATAAAAAGAAGTAGAGCACAAGCAGAGAAAGAATTTCAGGAGTCCAGGTCAGCATGCAAGAAAATTATATGCAAAGAGTGGTATATTAAGAAACAGGGAAGAGCACTGGCTTAGTTACCCACTCTGGTATTATGGAATGAAATGCACCCAGATGTGTACATTAGGATCACCTATCTCAGTAGGATAGCTAGATTGGAAATCAATGGCATATTTCATGAGTGGATGTTCACTTACATCCAAAGCTTGAGGCAGAATGAGAGAACTTATGACTGGGCTCAATTTATTAGTGATTCAACAGATCATGCCATAGAAGAAACATCAAGAAGATTCTACATGTCTTCATACATAGTATATGCATGCACAATAAAAGAAAACATTCAAGGGTTGAACACTCTAGGACTCCTGGGAATAGAGCCAGGCCACAACCCAATATATATATATATTTTCACAGTTGGAAAAGAATGAATCGATGTTGTATTGCAAAGAAGTCAATGACCACTTCATCATGAAGCTTGCTCGTGAATTAGAAGGGATACTTGGTGAAAGAGTACCAAAAGAAGTAAGAAAAGTTCTCCAGTGCTATGGAGTTTGGTATATACAGTTTCCCACATGGTCATACTTAAGGGCACAAAGATTTTCAGGAGAGCACTTCAAACTGCCAAGGTATCCTTCAGTTTGGGCATGGCTAACTAAATTCTGCAGACAGATGGTAGAATTCCATGACACTTACCCTAGTTCTCACCAAAAGTTAGGGTTTAAATTCCCTATACAAATAGGAGAATTTGGATGTGAATCACTACAAAATGCAAAGAAGGCAAAGGATGATTTACTAGTCAGGCATCTAAAATACTTCCAATACACAAGGAAGGATTACGATCTGTTGCATAGAATAGAGATGTATATTTCCAGAAGAGTCAAACATATCCGAGACATAGAAGATTACTGGATGGATTGCAAGGATGAAATAGAAGTTAGAAAGAGAAAGTATTACCAAAGGTTGACACTAGCACATATAAAGTGATTAGGGCCAAACAAGACACGGATTGAAGTTACCCCAGAGATAACTAAAGATGATGAAGAAATCTTGAGGCTAGACTACATGGCATAAAATGTGGAGAAAAGATCAGTGATAGAACCCACACCAAATGAACCAGAAATGATCTCGATGGAATAAGTAAATCAACCGCTCCTAGAAGCGATGAGGAAATGACTAGAATCATATAAGGCGGATCTAGTGCAGAAAGGAACAAAACTCACTATAAGGAGGAAGAGGAAAAAGAAGCTATTGATGAGAATGCAAATTTCCTGGTGCACAAAAGGAGTATAGATATGGCTAAAATCATAGAACTAGGTACCATGGAAGTAGAAGAGCTGGAGCAAGGAGGTGTCGAGGTAGTCACTACAGATGTATAGTTGAACATGCTAGCTAGGAGCAAAAGGAAGGAGCCACAAGACCATGGCAGAAAAATAGTGCAAACCCTCGCTCAAGGAGAAAGGGTTGAGATGTGGGAAGAAATGTTCCGAGAACAATCATTGCAGGCCATTCCCATAAACATGTCTCTATCCACTGCACAACTATTTGCATCCCCTCTATCAATCAACAATACTTTCAGTGATATAGTTAGGCTAGTTGGTGTTGGACTTGAGGAAGACCCAGGATTATACGATGATTTGAATTAGATGCTAGAAAAACACTGAAAAGGAAACTTAGAAGAATTGTAGAAGAAGATGGAGTAGGGGAAGTCACCACAAAAATCAGCGCATGGAGCATAAGATTCAACTAGAAAGAGCATGATGGACCAAGTAATAAACCTGGAAGGCTCGAGAGAATCTGAGGAAGACAACTAGAAAAAAGGACATACAACATGGAGCAGAGGAAACTCGCACTACGGAGCAAAGGAGAGTAGAAGAAAACCCAACACTTTGTGAGGAAGATCATCAAAAGACAATGGAAGAGAACGCGAGGATGCGAGCAACGAAAAAAATTAATAATAGTTAAGGAGTGGAAATGAAGAAGTACAAGAACCCCCACACCAAGAAGAACCAAAAGATTTTGAAGTTTCACTTTCAGAAATTTGTCATGTTACATCCCTGTAGAAAGAATTCTCATCAAGGAAGGAAAAAACGAAGCCCGAGAGTTGAATGAAGCAGTAAATGTACCTGGTAGCAGGGAAAAACAACAAAAGGAAATGGAACAAGATAAAAGGAAATCCCCACATGTAGAAACAAAAGATAGCTCTGATAAAAGAGAAGGGAGAGATCAGGGTTCAAAAAGGTCAGAAATGAATAAAGAAGCAGAAAAGGAGAGAGACATTTTGAAAGGAGCTAGTATAGTAAATGTAAAAGCCAGAAACATGCCGTAATGCTTAAAACAATAGAAAAATCCTAGTAGACCGATAGAGGTGATTCCATTAGATTTCAACAACCTACTGTCAGGTACACCTCGCACGAAGAAGAGAAAAGTGGTCAAAGCCTGATACACAACTCAAGTGAATCCTGAAGGAGAAAGGGAATTACATATTGAAAAGCCAATGATCAGAGAGGGTGAGAAAGAACCAGCTAATCAAGAGTACCGAATAGCTACAATTCAGTTGGGAAAACCATCAAGGGCAGAAACAATGAGAGTTACAAAAGGAGTCACCCTGATGGAGGAAAGGATGTAGATGGATGAAAGAAAGATAAAAGAGTAGAAGATGCAAATAGACCAATTGGTAAAATATATAAAAGGGATTACCAAAAGAGGATAAACTCCATAGAAAATCCCAGCACATCCAGTCCTGGTGTCTCAAGAAGAAGCTAAAGCAGTGGATGTGCTGAGAAGAAAGGCCGAATTAATGGATGACTGGACTGAGAAAGTACTAGAGTAGGGAAAAGATTCACTAAAAAAGAAAATAGATAGATATACCACTTGGGGAAAATTAATGTAGAGGATTGATAGAATCCACAAGGCACACGGGGAACTATTAGGGCATGTTACTGTAGACACCTAAAATTGTCATGTCTAATTAAATAAATATCTTTATTTATTTAATTATTTTAGTCTAATTCTTCTATTAATTAAATAAATCTTTATTTATTTAATTAATTCATTTATCCTCTTCTAGCCTTATTTCTCATTTAAAAAAATACATTTATTTATTTAAATTATCCTTTTCTTAAATTAAATAAATATTTTATTTATTTAATTGATCCCACTTCTTCTATTAATTAAATAAATCTTTATTTATTTAATTAATTCATTAGCCTTTTCTACCTATGACACATGTCATTCATCTCTTAATTCATACACTACCTACCCCTTTCATTATTTTATTATTTCCTCTACCTACCCTCTAATCATAGCCGACCTCTTTTTACACCTCTCAATCTTATCCCTCCATTTCTTATAGTGTCTTCTATATAAAGAGATGCTTCCTTCATTATCAAACCCTGACTAATTTAATTATGCATTTGACTACACTACGCTTTTCATATGAGATTCTACTTGCAACCACATTTCGTTCTTTGTTGAGTTCTTGTGCACATAAAATCTAAGAGCAAATATATCAAGCAAGATCAATGGAGATAGGAAGAATGGAGATTCAAACCCTATTGGACATGTGATGGTATAATCTTTGTGATTTGATTTGATTTGCATTGTCTTAGGTAATCTTCATATATTATGGTGGATCTTTGTTGTTGTTAGGCTAGGGTTTTGTGGTTGAATTCATTTAGTCTTTCAATATTGTCATTGTTGTTTCCATTTTCACCATATACATTTTGGCACGCCCGGTGGGACTCTTGTCCCTTTTTGCATTTAACATCTGTGTTGCAGATTTTGTGTTTTGAAGTTGCAGATCTGACATTTTTGACGGCATTTTGATATTTTCGCGTTTGCGTGCTTTCGGATCACGTTTTTGATTTTTTGTCGCGTCTGCGTCTTCGATATTATTTCACATTTTTTGCTGATTGCAGGTTCGCATCTGTGTTTCCAAATCATGTCTGTGAACCTCTGAACTGCGTCTATGTTTCTGACAGTATTTTCATTTTCCAGATTGTAGGTTTTCATTATAGGCGCGTCTGTGGGCACTTTAATCGCGTTTGTGAGATCTAATCGCGTTTGTGATCATTTTAATCGCGTCTGTGTCTTGCAGGATTTTTCTGTTTTGCATTTTTTTTGCAAAAGTGCATCTGTGAGGTGTTAAAACACATCTGTGTTGTGGAATCACATCTGTGTAGGGCAGAATTGCGTCTGTGTAGGGTAAAATCGCGTCTATGTTTTCAAAAAAAAATAAAAAATAAAGATTATTATTATTATTTTTTTTCTCATTTAAGGTTTTCATTTTTCACCATTTTGTCTTGCATTTAATGTTTTAGATCTGGTTTATTTTGAGCTAACATCTTTAGATCTAGCTAACGAAATTGGTGCAACTTGTCTTGAAAGCAAAATCATTTTGTCGAAGGCCCCTATTTCACAAAGTCTTTTGGATCTAGAATTTACCTAACTTGTGTGCTTACAGGAAGGGGTGATCGTTTGAAACAATCCAAACTACTAACAAATCTTTGTTGCAGGACCTTGGCAAGGGTTTTTGATCTTTATTATGTGCCTTGTTTTCATAGACTAGCAAACACTTCAATTGGTGCTTTAAAATTGAATCATTGTCTATTGTGTCTTGAGCAATAGGCTCTTTTTGTTTAATCTTTAGAGGGCCTGTCTCCCCATGTGGTCATTAGGACTACTAGTGAGGAGAGAACGGCCCAAGTGGTAGCAAAAGAAAAGCCATCTTCTTCCAAACCACTATAAATAACTGTATTCATGGTGAAAACTATGAATAACGTGTGCTGATTAGTTCACACTGACACTATGTCTCCCCATAAACCCATTTGATCAAATTTATTTGATCATTTGTAGGGCGTAACCCTACTAGCTGGGAGCCTTCTGGTAGTGACCCACACACATAGGATTCTTAGTAGAGATACAAAGTTTGCCACGAGGAGTTTTCATGGGGACTGATGCTTGGCTGCCCCGAGAAGTGAGTGCTGAGGGTGGAGCCAGTAGGGTCAAGCATCTAAGTATCCGCTTTGAATAGCATAGCCTTGGGGGAAACTCCATGTGGGATCAACAACTATTGTCTTGGCCAGCCAGAAGAATTGTGCTTGACTTATTTTAAACATTTAAACATTCAAGACCAAACATCAAAACATTGTGTCTTTTGTGTCTTCAAGTGTATGCAAAACAATTTTACATCAGACATCACACTTTTCTTTGAGTCATTTTTGAGTCTAAAAATTGCAAACATTGAGTCCTCATCAACACTGTGTCCTCTTGTCATGAAAAACAGTCAAACATTCAGATTTGGTCACAACAAAGCAACTTCATAGATTGGCAAAAATTGCACAAATTTTGCAGAAACGCGTCTGTGTCTGACAGAATAGCGTCTGTGTCGTATAACCACGTCTGTGAAGGGCAGAAACGCGTCTGTGTTTTGAGCAACTTCACATTTACAACATCTCAAAAATGTGTCTGTGTCTATCGGAATAGTGTCTATGTCATTTAAGTGCGTCTATGAAGTATACAGACACATCTGTGTTCAGGATTGAGAACTTTCATAATTCAGCAAACAAGAACAGTCAGTTTCGGACTTATTGAGCTTCCTAGGTTATCTCTTCAGGTTTTCATCAAGCATTCAACCTGTCTTTAGGTCTCACAAAGTCCATCATTTCTTGACACCTTACATTACATTCACATTTGTCTAAACTTGAGTCAAAAGGTCACTTGCTTGTCCTCATCATACTTTGTCAACACACTACATACAACAACATTTTTCTAAGTGGTCCCTCATCAAGGTCTATCACCTTTGGATCTCATTTGGTCTCACTTAGAGTCAAGGTCAACTTACCTCATCAAGAGAAACTATCCTCTCTTTGGAAGTCACACCTACTCTACTACATACATACTTGGTCTTACACTTTGGACATTGCAAGTACACCTCAGATTCATTTACATTCCATCCAACTCTTGGTCTTCCATACTCTTTCCATTTTCATCTAGTCTTAGACATCTTGGTCAGTACCTAGTTCATGGTTGAAACCCATTCCCAAAAATCTAGGAGAGAAACTAAAGAGGCTCAAGAGTCCACAAACATGAGCTCCTATGAGTATGACAATGATATCTTTTTCAATTCTAATCATACTACATTACCTGACATGGATGCCTATAGAAACATTCCAAATGTTGAGCACATGGACACTACAAACAACAATGATACACATAATGACAATATGGACGACTTTTCTGTACATTCAGCAGAAGTGGAAGACACCATTATGAATCCTCATTTTAATCGATTGGTTGAGGGAATAATGAGGAGAGATAGACAATATTTTCTACAAGTGATGGCACAAAGTGGAGCCAAGATACCTCATGATTTTGACATGTCTCAAATAATGGAAAATCGACCGTTGCAAAAATATCACTCCAACATGGAACAAAGGAGACCTAATAGTGGAGGCAATAGAGGACCACATATGGTGCCTGAATCACCATCATCTTTGTTTCAAAAACTAGAGGTCCCATACACACATGGTCAAGCATATGATACTCACCTTTGCAGACCATTATGGAAGTCCTATGCAGAAAAATATACTCAATCACATACCAATGCTAAGGATCAACCACCAAAGCAATTGGATATTCAAAGGCATGCTCAAAATTTGGACACAAGGAAACCCCACGTCAAATTTGGGGGCAACACACTAGAAAAAACTCATGACATGCCTATAGATTATGGTATACATGGACAAAGAAGATATTCCATTCCTCAACATGACTCTATACCAAGTGGTCCATATATGCAACATCATTATAGACCTCCTCCATATGAACATGTGTATGATCAATATCATCCATATATGCAACATGCTCCTCCTCCAATTGGTGCCTCAAGCATGGGGTATGGTCCAAGAAGTTGATCTCCACCTAAGAACAATTTGGAACAACAAATCAGGGACTTACAAAAGAAAATGGAGGACATAAATACACCGAAGCCAACATACACAATGAGAGACATATGTCCTTATCCATTTGACAAGAGCATTCCAATGCCTCCTTTTCCTACACACTTTGTGACACCTAAGTTTGATAAGTATAGAGGAAAAGGGGATCCTAAGGCACACATAAGACATTTTTTCACAGCTTGCATTGAGGTAGCAGCAGAAGAGACATATTTGATGAGATTATTCCCACAGAGCTTAGGCGATCAAGCTATGGAATGGTTCTCCCAACTTCCACCTAGAATTAAGTCATGGGGTGACTTAGCAGAGGCATTTATCCAACATTTCTCATACAAAATAGAGACAGACATATCAATCACTACTTTGTGTAACACCAAGCAAAGGGATGGAGAGTCTTTTTCATCATTTTTACAAAGATGGAGGAATCTAGCTAATAGATGCTCTTGTGAAATTCCACAAAAACAAATGGTAGAGATGTTCATGCAAAATGTTAACAAAGACATTGGCTATGATCTAAGGAAAGCTTGTTTTTCCACCTTCAAGGACGTCATTGAAAAAGGCTTAGCAACAGAAAAGGTCCTAATTGAACAAGGAGTCATTAAGATATTCAAGGAAAACAAAGACGACTTTAAAGGAAAAGACAAGCCAAGATTTTGGAATAAAAACAAGAACATAGTCAATGATGGTGTTGTTGATGCCAATACAATACGACCAAAAATCATTTTTTTGGGATCAAGCTCTACAAACAATCAAGTGAATACTCAAACAACTTCTAGATCACGAAGGAAGTACACCCCATTGGGAGAACCACTTGAGTCAGTTTTCAAGAAGCTAGTGGCAAACAAAGTAATCACAATTCCAGATTTTCCTCCATATGAGCCAAAGGTCAAACCAAATTGGTGGAATGATGATGAGTATTGCGAATTTCACAAAAGCAAGGGTCATAAGACAGGAAATTGCCATCGACTGAAGAACATCATACAAGATCTCATTGATAGAGGTGCCATTGAGATTGAAGGACACTCATCCAATCAAGAACATGAAATGTTTAAGGAACCATTCCCAAAGCATGACAAGGGAAAAGCTGCAGCCATAGATGACCAGACCAACTATACCAGAGCATCCTATAACTATGATTCAAGTATCAATCACATTTAAATGGATAATTATGTCTCTACTATTATCATCAAGGACAAAACCCTTGAGAATTCTACCTAGAGACCCAAGATTGTCCTAAAAGGCATTGGATCTTCTTCCGAACCTACCTCTGAATGTAATGTCACAACTTGTTGAGGTAAATTTACTTTGCAAGGTGCTCCAGCTAAAAACACCGCTTCTTCATCAACCAAGCCTAAATACGACCTTGTAGAATAGTTAGGGAAGACACCTGCGCTTATCTCCATCCTTAAGCTCTTACACATATCCCACGCACATAAAGCTATTCTTGACAAAATCTTGAGAGACACTGTTGTTCCTACTGATCTGAACGTGGACCAGTTTCAAGCCATTGGTGGGATACCTTTCCATTCCACACTCTCTTACATTCACAGAAGCCGATGACACCTTCATAAGTTAGCCACATAATGCACCACTACACATTGAAGCCTTCATACACAAACATCGAATAAAATGAGTCCTGATAGATGGAGGAGCAGGTCTAAACATTTGTACATTGAGCACTATTAAACAATTGGGATATTCTAATAAAGCTGTGAATTCTACAAACAAAATCACCATTAAGGCATATGATGATGAAGAGCGTTCATCCAAAGGCACAGTCACCTTACCTCTTCAAGTTGGGCCAGTTACAAAGGATGTGGTTTGTCAAGTCCTTGATTTAGATCACACATACAACATACTTTTGGGACATCCTTGGATTCATGAGATGAGCGTAGTACCATCTACATATCATCGATGCATCAAGTTTCCACACAATAGAGTTGAAGTGATCGTCAAAGCTGACCCAGATCCATTTATATATTGCAACAATTTGTGACCTAGATTAGAAATAACAATCCCAGTCAATCGAGAAGCTATTCCTTCATCAGCATATGTGGATCTGGAATCATTGAAAGCTTCTACATCAAAGCAAACAGAGCTAAAAGAAAAGTTCAAGATTAAAGACATGGGATGTGGTGAGTATATCTTTCATGTTGATCAATTACCACCATCTCCTAAGGTATTTAGTTAACAAGAAAAATCTATAAACAATTTGCAATGCCAAGGAATTGGGTGTGAACCACCTAGTGTTGTGGCTACTAAGTCTAAATGCAAATCTCCTCTAGTGGTGCAAGCATCTCTTGATATCAATAATCCTAAGAGTGGTTCCAGTGAAGAATCTATTGAGCGTATTGTCAGCCCTCTTGAGAACTCACATAGCCTTACCATTTCATCCACTCATTCCATTTCCACTCCCCTTCCAGACTTGGATCAACAAGAATCACAAAAGCCCTTACTAATTGGGGATCAAAAATCAAGCTATGAAAAGAAAAATCTAAAAGTAAAAAATAAAGAAAAGTCCTTCAGTCCAAATCAAAATCAAAAGATATTGGACTCTGCAAAAATCAAAGTCAAGGATAAAAATCCTATGAAGCAAAAAGAAAAAGAGTTGATCTCCCCTAATACCAAAATAACTGGGGGCAAAAGTTCTAAAATTTCAAGTCAAAAAGCACACTTGTTGATCCTAAGTCTCCATCATGCTATCCTACTTTCACTTCTTTTCACAATCATAAGCCTTCATAACTCATCCACTTGTTCCACACATCTTTTCCCTTCTAGCGATACATCATAGACCTTTAATGGAGCTTCCTCGAAGGACTTTGTTTTCAGGGATGCCCAAACTTCTTTAGGTGACACGTATATGGGCCTACATAGTCCACACATTGGAAATTCTATCCCAGTTCCTTTATCAAGGAAGATAGTCACTTGAGCTACACATAATTCAGTCAAGGAAAAATGCAGCTACAATCATAAGGTTTAGCCTCATACACTTGAGGTGGGTGACCTAGTTCTCAGATAAAATCCTAAAAATCAGCAAGATAGAGAGAAGAAGGGCAAGTTTGAACCAAACTGGCTTGGTCCTTACATCATTACAGCAACATATGGATCTGGTGGATATCAGCTCTCAACCACAGAGGGTGAACCTTTGGAGGATCCTATCAATAGCATGCACCTTTGTAGGTTCTACACATAGCTCTTCATAATATCCTAATTCAAAAATACAAAAAAATCATAAAACACAATAAAATAAAATAAAATAAATAATAATAATAAAAATCATAAAAACATAAAAAAAATCGTTACTTGGTGAAAACCTGGCAAACAGGTGCCTTGTGACAACAAAAAAAATAAAAAAATAAAAAAAGTAAAGAGAAATAATTTCGTCCAACAGTGAAAACCACTTCGATGGCACCCTAGGAAAGTACCATGGTGAAAACTGGGTCACCAGCGCCATGCGTAGAGACATTGCTCCTCCCTCCTTCAGGATTCCATTTCATCCTTTCACTTTGCACACACTCATGACCTATCCATTCATAATAAACTTACCCATTCCCATCATGGCTTTTTATTGATCTACCCAAGATTGGTTAGCCATTCATAATAAACATTCCTTTTTCACCCCTTCTCATCCATAATAAATCAGCTCCTATCTGTGGCTAAGGCAAATCCTACGTCTAGTGATGGGTGTGGAACTAAGAACATCACACGTTCTGAGGAGTACAGTTTCTTCCAATTTTCTTCAGTCTATCCGCACACAATCCGCAATAAAGCAACACTTGCATCGCCAATCCACAATAAAGTTCTGTCTTCTCTGCAATAAAGTATCAGTTTCAGATGAGACACAGCAGCAACAATGGGCTTCAACAAATCAAATCTTTCAACAGACTCAGACAACATTATGGTTCAGTGCTATCTATCCTTTTTGTGAAAGTACAAATTGTGACCACAATCAAAAAAGACTTATACAAGTGACAAGAGACACTAAACTTGAGGACTATAGTGGATGTTGGTGTCGAGTCTTGGTTTTCTTTTGATTTTGTCTTTTTGGTGACATGTCTTTTAGCTTTTTCGGGATGTCTTTGACTAGAGATTCTATCTCCAGGATGTCTTTGACTAGAAATGCGAGGATGGGGTATCGTCGCCTATTTTTCTTTGTTGTTTGTGGATTGTCTCTTAGTAATGATATGACTCGTCCAAGGATATGAGGACACTGAGAGTCTAGTGTGAATTGGGGCATTCCTTGTTTGTGACTATCTTATCTCCATGCAAGCGGGTACAATAACTTTCTGGGTCGAACATATGCCTCGATTGTCATAACCTATTTTGCCATAATAAAGCTCAATGATGATAACGCACAAGAAGCTCTTTTCACTTTCATATCTTCTATCTTCCATCCCCCTTTCTTGATTGACTTCCATAGTCCTTCTTGAATCCGTGTAGCCTGCTATCACATGAATGAGTATAATGACACACCAAAAATATTTGCATTTCATGTAGTTGCACCTGCATTACCACATATCTCATTTCATACATACATATAGATATCACAATTGCACCATATCCTACACACAACACATGTTAGAACATTTTACATTCTCATCATGTAAATAGTCATTTGCATTATCATATTCATCCGCATTTCATACATTCACATTCACATATGCATAACATATAAAACATAAAAGAACAAAAATATGGCATTTCATCATGTACATATTTGCATCCATATCATAATCATCACATAGAAACATATATCATGAAACATCTCATCACATAGGTACGCATGCATATAGCTGCCACAAAGATGAATCATCTCATATATATAATCATAAGTGTCATGATACAATGATGTCAAAATACATATGGCTACAAAATCACTCGAAGGTGTCTACATCATCATAAAAAATGGTACAAAACTGATACATAAGAACCCACTGATCACTCCTGCCAGTACTGTTGGTAGTGCTAATCATGTCTATGTCATGATATCCCACACCACATGTCCAACCCTCATCTTTAGTCCCTAATCCTAAAACACTCGTCTCAGGGCCTCCCTGTCTCCATCTCGATCATAGGGAATCAACGCCCCATCGATCGGTATCCTCAGAATCCTGTAAACATCCTCCAAGGTGACTGTCATCTCACCCATCGACAAATGGAAAGTGCATGTCTTTGAGTGCCATCTCTCAACTAGCGCAGTTAGCAACCCCATGTTTTCCTGAAACTTAGGCACATACATAATATATCGCAGACCGATACCCTCAATGGCAGCCCTGTCCTCGAATTTCAACTCTGGTCGCAACCTCTAAGTCAACGAGAATCTCTCCCGTGACTCTAGCATAGGCAAATACTCCTGCAGTCAAGCAAATCAATCATGTCAGTCATAGTGGCATTCCCTGTTCATCACAAAATGCTACTTTTTATCTTAAGTGCTTATGATACTATATCCTAGTGACACTCACTGTTCATCACAAAGTGTTGCTTCTATCCTAATGACACTCACTATTCATCACAAAGTGTTGCTTTTATCCTAGTGACACTCACTGTTCATCACAAAGTGTTGCTTCTATCCTAGTGACACTCACTGTTCATCACAAAGTGTTGCTATTTATCCTAGTGGTACTCCCTGTTCATCACAAAGTACTACGTGTTTTACACTCCCTGTTCATCACAAAGTGCTGCTCACATTTGCACTCACTGTTCATCACAAAGTGCTGCTCATATTTTAGTACTCCCTATTTATCACAAAGTACTATATCTTGGTACTCACTATTCATCACAAAGTGCCTTGATCTATCCTATCCCAGGGCCTCTTCTTGAGTGAATCCTCTTGAGTAGTTTCCTAATTGGCAATGTATGTTCTATCACATAATTGTCAATCCTAGCCCTATTTGCTATCCTAGTCTTCCCTAGAGGACCTGCTTGAGTGTATCCTCTCAGCAGCTTATCCAATTGACAGCGTATGTCCATCACAGAACTGCC
This sequence comes from Cryptomeria japonica, assembly GCF_030272615.1. NCBI lineage: Eukaryota > Viridiplantae > Streptophyta > Pinopsida > Cupressales > Cupressaceae > Cryptomeria > Cryptomeria japonica. The sequence continues at coordinate 359,051,099 of NC_081412.1, read as the reverse complement.
GATTTGACCTTCATGACATAAACATGCTTAGAGACTACATAAATGCGCCTGCTCTACATAGACATGCCTGAAATACACAGACATGCCTATGCTCTGCACAGATGCACCTGTCCTGCACAAATGTGCCTAAACAACGTAGACACGCTCGCATTTGGCATAGACGCGCCTCGACGTTTTGACATTTTTTGGACATTATTCTAACATGAATTAAATGTGCTACCTAGCATACATTAATGACAACATTTATTGCAACAAAGTACAAGGAGGTTTTGCGGTACTTACCAGCTCTCCTGCATCTGCTGGCCTTTGAGATCGGCAAACGCGATCGAATCTGTGAACCAATGCCATCACTGCTGACTGCTGTTGCTCTATCTCACTCTGCACTCTAATCTCTTGGATGTGTGGATGACAATAAGGATGTATTTCCCTCGTGGTCTATCTTATAGACTTCCCTCTCCCTAGCCCTAGCCCTAGTCTCCCGAGTCAGTCTTCTTTATCTCGTGACTCTGTCACTCTATCCTATCTGGTCAGTTCATTCTAGCCTTTCTTTCTTATCGAGAGATTGTCTGTGATTTTTTAGACATTTTCATCCAATCTCTCTAGGGGGCATATCATTCCCATCTTGGGGCAACTTTGTATTAGTTCATATTATCTTCTTTGAAACAACGCGACAAGCTGCATTGTCTCAAAGAGGGGCAAAATGTAGACACCTGAAATTGTCATGTCTAATTAAATAAATATCTTTATTTATTTAATTAATTCATTTATCCTCTTCTAGCCTTATTTCTCATTTAAATAAATATATTTATTTATTTAAATTATCCTTTTCTTAAATTAAATAAATATCTTATTTATTTAATTGATCCCACTTCTTCTATTAATTAAATAAATCTTTATTTATTTAGTTAATTCATTAGCCTTTTCTACCCACGACACATGTCATTCATCTCTTAATTCATACACTACCTACACCTTTCATTATTTTATTATTTCCTCTACCTACCCTCTAATCATAGCCGACCTCTTTTTTACACCTCTCAATCTTATCCCTCCATTTCTTATAGTGTCTTCTATATAAAGAGATGCTTCCTTCATTATCAAACCCTGGCTAATTCAATTATGCATTTGACTACACTACGCTTTTCATATGAGATCCTACTTGCAACCACATTCTGTTCTTTGTTGAGCTCTTGTGCACCTAAAATTTGAGAGCAAATATATCAAGCAAGATCAATGGAGATAGGAAGAATGGAGATTCAAACCCTATTGGACATGTGATGGTATAATCTTTGTGATTTGATTTGATTTGCATTGTCTTAGGTAATCATCATATGTTATGGTGGATCTTTGTTGTTGTTAGGCTAGGGTTTTGTGGTTGAATTCATTTAGTCTTTCAATATTGTCATTGTTGTGTCCATTTTCACCATATACAGTTACGGTAAAAACATCGTATATACAGATAGCGGAAGAAATGACTGCAGAAGAGATAATTAATCATCATATATTGACTGCGGAGCAATTGCCTAATGTGAAAATTGGATCCAACGGAGGCCCAACATCAAAATGCTAAACTCATTGAAATGTTGATGGGAGGGCCGATAGAAGACATAATTGAGACAGGTGAAGATGCAATATTAGAACAATTCAAAGATGAGCATAACAAGAGAGCGACAAAGTTAGGCAGGGATGCTGATGCACAGGTCCTAGGAGACATGGGACAAATCCAAAGCTAGTCAAGGCAATATGAAGACAAAGTTTCTGGAGAAGATCAGAATATAGAACCACTGCGGGCAAAATGTCGAGTGTAAGAATACAACTTGTTCGCTATAAAGTAATCTAAAAGTAAAGAGATGACCCAAGTTTTGGAAAGCCTTCAACAGTACTGGGAGCAACAATAGGATGCGACAGACAAGAGAGAAAAGTCAAACGTTGCTGAAGAGCAAGAATGATGCTGAGCTGTCAATATTTTGTCTTTTTGTGGAGAAATTTTCTATAAAGGTAGAATAATGTTCATTTGAAAAATAGTTTGAGATTTGTAGACTTGTGAGATCTCTGACAAGTTCAAGCCTCTTTTCTTGTTTCTCTTATGAAATAGTTATTTCAATAGCGTCAATTCTTTGCAAGTAGCAGTGATGATAAATTTTGAAGGACTTATAGCTGATGACATGTGATTGTACTTTGTTGTTTTGTATGAAGTGAAATATAACTCTGTGTAGATTTTTAGGTGTGTTATATCCCTGGCTTTGTTAATTCAGTGTTTTATTTTGCGAATCACATAGTTGTATAAATAATTGAGAGTATTTCTGATTGTTTGTAAGACTGTTCTTTATCATTACTTATTATTTCAGAAAGGCATATATTGGGATACTAGCCTAGGATGTTAGAATTTATTTCAGCATTTAATTTCATGTTGTCTGTTTTCATTGCAAAATATCTTGAGAATTACGAGCTGTAATAGAATAATCCTCTAGGGAGTAAAAGAACTAGGTTATCTTAAAGGAACTAATTGGAATCCCCTCGTATAAAAATAGTTGATGTATGCTACTGAGAAAAACCACAGGGTCTTACAAGACATCTCAAACCTTGAGGTCTAGGTCCCCTAAACCTTTCAAGAACATATACTTACATTTGAGAGAAAGAGTTTATGAATGTTGAGCAAACTCAAAACTCACATCAACAGTTGTATGCGAGAAAAGTGGGCGAATAAAACTTAATATATGAAAATATTATAGAATACTAGTCCACACACACACACAGGACTTCTTGATGCAAGCTATGGAGTAACGTAGTGTTACTCAGCTTCCCAAGGAGCGTCCCATGGTTCTCTATCTCACAATGTCCCTCAAACCAATGTTTTTGCTCTCAGATCATTGAGCAAAATGGTTTAGGGATGGCAAATATGAGAACGAGAGATGCTTTTGATTGATTTTAGTATGAAATGGAGATTAAGCTATGTATGATTCTAAAATGCAATAAACTAGATGATAAGATGACGAGGTTAGTATGAATACTATCCTAACATGATATATTTAGTCTATGATTGAGCTATAATGATAAAGAAAGTATTCTAGCATGCATATTTAGTCTAATTCCTGATCTAAAAGAGGCTAAATGATGAACATATATGAAATGAAAAAGCTTGAAAGTATTTGGGCATAAGTATAATGCTTCAAATTTGAAAGATGATTGTTTAGAATGGAGGATTGAGAGCTCTATTTATAGCACAAACAGGGCAATGGATGGTCAGGATTGAAAGGTTTAATCAAGGGCCAAGTTTGAAAGTTGAGGATCCATGTGCACAATTGGCACCAATGACATGGTGACAAATGTCCACATAGGATTGGGTTGAAAGAAGAGGTTGGAGGCATTAAAGGCCTGAGAAGACCTCATGGTTATCTAAAGGCTAAGGGTCAAGTCTAAGTTAGGTTTACCCAATGGATTAAGATTTAATCTAAGGATAAACCTTTGTGCAAATGATTAAGAGATAATCATGGTCAAAGCATTAATGGCCTGATGAGACCCTTGGGTTGGATAGAGGTTGAGTCAAAACAAATGTTTTAACCATGTGGGAAGGTTTGAATTAACCATTAATGGTTATTGGAGACTTTAGGGATTAAGTGGTTGAAGGTTGGAAGCCTTTAATGGTTTTCAAAGACTTTAAGGGTTTTAGTGGTTGAAGGTTGAAAACCTTCAATGGTTATCCAAGACTTTGGGTCATTTGAGAAGTGACCTCCCTTTGCTTAGGGATGTGACAAAGTTTAGAGGAGGGTTAGGTTAATTAGAATCGATTAGAAGATTCTAGAAGGGATTAGGAAGGGGTTTGGGATTTTGCAAGTGGATGGAGGGATAATAGGATTTAATTGAATTAAATGATTTAATTCAATTTGGTTGTAATTTGGAGAAATTAAATAAATTAGATTTATTCAATTTTAGGATAACTATTTAATTTGAATTTAATTAAAAGTGGCTAGGGGGATTTAATTGAATAAAATGATTTATTCATTAAATGGTATAGTGAATTTTATTTAAATAAATTGAATAATTTATTTAATAAAATAGAAGAATGTGGATAATTTAATTAAATTGGATTTAATTAAATAGAGAAATGAACATAAAATATTCATTTAGGAATATGGTCATTTTTATACGTCTACAACAGTATTGACCTAGAAGGCCTTATAGTTTTTTCTTTTATTCCGACTAATTAAGTAGTCCATGGGCTGTTATATTTTTTAAGTAATAACTTCACTATGAAGTGAGCCACGTGGCAACATGGCATGGTTTCTAGTGAAACCATGACACTTAATTTTTGTAAATATGTGCAAGTGCACCGTGTTGTGGCCCCATGTGGTGTTGATAAAAGTTTTTTGTTTTAAGGAGTGTTCACAATAGAAAATGTCATGTGTTGGCATTGTAGAGTTTTGAGAGAAGGAAAAAGGAAGACTCCAAAAAGCTCCACCAACATGCCACATCTCTAAGGCATAATATTTCTAAAAGGAAGGAAAATGAGCTCACAGTGGAAGAAAATAATGCCACTTGTCAGTAGGGAAAAAGCTCAGAGATGCTTTGTGCCTAGAGATGAATAAAAGTGTGCCATTGACTATCAACAAAATAGAAAGGCACCATAAATTAACTCATGGCTAAACCAAAGGGAATGAATGAAAACAAAATTAAAGGCTTGTGAATCCAAGGAGTTGCAATGGGAATTGATGTCAAATAAACTAAAGATGCCATCATGCACAAGATGGAGAAATAATCATCACATGCAAAGGATTTATTAAACTATCATTATGATGATGATGGACATATGACAAATATGTAAAGACTCTTTCAGTTACAACATCTATATTCAGTTCAAAGAAATTTTTCTATGTAAACCCGTGGGTGCAATGTAATAAGGGTTAACCATCTTTCATAAACAAACACTTAGAATATTCAGTAATAGGAAAATTATTTCAAACCTTAGCATTGCACTTTTGCGGAATTGAAATCAAACAAAGCATATTGTTCCTACCTTGCCTTTTTGTGTGTTTGGTCTTATTACCATATTTTGTTAAATGTTTTGTGTTACTATAATATGAAGGTGATTATTGTGTGTTAAATTTAAGTTTTTGTGATTCCTCTAGCATATTGTTATATATTTTAGACCATATCTTGCACTCTTTCAATGTTTACAATGGTTTATGTTTAGCCATCATATTATGCTTGTTAGTGAGCAATATTAAGAACTATTAAAGGTTTTAATAAGATAATCGAGGCATATTACATTTTAGTGATCCTTAGTGGGCACTTCCCGTGAAAAGATTTGAAAGCTATGATCGATGTCTTTTGACTTCAAACATTTCATTCTCCTTCCAATAATGAAGAGTCTACAATACTCTATGCACTTTTGAGATGTTTCTGATTATCTTGAGGAGGAATTTAAACTAGTGTAAAATCTTTGGCATATCACCTTGGATTTAGGTTTGTTTATGTTGTTTTTTTCTATCATGTTTTACCTCTCACAAAGACAAAAAAATATTTGGCATCTAAAATCCTAGAGGTCACTTTGCATAGCACAATTAGTCCCCCATGTGCAAAGCTTCCCATAAGGCTATTTACTTGAGGTGTAAGCTTTAAGGATCAACAGGTATTAAGGAAGTAGTGGTCACAATAAAAATTCAATTGAAAGAAGGCACTAAACCATACCAGAAGAGATCATACTAGCTCAATCCTAATATGAAGAAAATGGTGAAAACAAAATTAGATAAAATGTTAGCAGTAGGAATCATAAAAATAGTTGAAGATTAAAAATGGTTTAGTCCCATGGTCATGAAAAACAAGAAGACAAAAGAAATTTGAGTATGCATAGACTTTCGAGAACTCAAAAAAATGTGCATACATTATCCATTCCCTACTCCTTTTATAAAAATATATTATAATCAATTACTGAGAGGGAGATGTATTCTTTCACTAATGGGTTATCTGGATACCACCAACTAGAGATTAGAGAATGGGACCAACCAAAGACCACTTTTATTGTAAAAATAGGTTCATTTATGTATAAAGTCACATCATATCATGGGATCAAGAGCCCCTATCATTTTAGCCAGATCATGCAAAACACTTAAATTTATCCATGACTTCTTTGAAGTACATCTAGATGTCTGGATGGTATATGGTCTTATCAAGAATCACATTCAAGTACTCAAGACTATGCTAGAGAAATTTATAAGTATGAATATCTCACTTACTATCAAGGAGTGCATCTCTATATTTCCCTTCAAAACATTACTCAGACACATTATTTGTAAGGAATGATTAATGGTGGATCCCATGAAGATTGCATTAATTATGAACCTACCACCTCTAAATTTTAATTCTTAATTCTAACTCAAGGTACACTAGGTATCATGGAAAATTCATTAACGAATATGCCGCTATAGTTGTACCCCTAGAAGAATTTATTAGGAAAAAAACTAATAAAATAATCGCATAGACTAATCATTTCCAACAATGTTTTGATACTCTAAAATATAAAATAGAAGAAGCCCCCATCCTTATCTTTGTAGAATGGTTAGTACCATTCCACATCCATGTGGATGCATTGATAATAGATATAGGTGTAGTTATTGATCATCCAAGGGGAAATAAGGACCATTCGGTAGCTTTTGACAATAGAAAGTTATCACAAGCGAAGAAAAAATATACAACCAATGAAAAAGAAGCCTTGGCCATGGTTTATGCCTTAATAAATTTTCATACTACTTGTTATCTACTCCATTTACAATATATATCAATCATGAGCCCCTAAATTTCCTACTAAAGAAATTGATGATACAAGGACACACATGCAAATGGATCTTATTATTTAAGGAAATTTATTTCACTATGATAATCAAACCTAGGTGTAATAATCAAGGGTTGGGTTACTTATCTACAATTGACATAGGCTAATAGACCAAATAGTTTGAGACCAAAGATCTACCTGAAACTTGTATCTTCCAGATAACAAAAATACCTGAGGAATTACATGATGTTGTCGAATTAGTCTCTACACAAACATACTCATCAGACATGTTTGCACATCAGAAAAATTGTTGCTACAAAAATCCCTACCATTTACACTAATTAAAGGAGCTCTATACAAGAAAGGGTGGGAGGATGTATACTTCATAGAGTGGTTTATGAACATGAAATATATCATATTCTAAGAGAAACATATGAGGGAATTGCAAGAGGGCACAATTGTGGAGATGCCATAGCCTGCAAAATATTGCTATTTGGATTATGGTGGCATGACATATACAAAGATATAAAATATATACAAATAATTATGGTATCTATTAGAGAAGGGATGTCCTACTACTCAAGATGAAATTCAATTACACCTAGTCCTAGCACAAAACCCCTTTGAAAAATCGTTGATTAATTTCATCGGCCCTAGCGATCCTTCAGCTAAGCTTTCTAAAGATAGATTCATTATTACTGGAATTGACTACCTAACTAAATGGATAGAATATGAGCCCACAAACAATTTTACCACATAGATTCTTGCTAAATTCTTATATAATAACATCATCACAAGGTTGGGGTGCCCCTAAGTATCACAAGTGACCAAGGAAAACAATTTATCAATAAAACCATAAATGATCTAATAGCTAATTTTATGATCACACATAACCAAAGTACTCCTTACCATTCACAAGAAAATGGGATAAGTGAAGCATTAAATAGTATCTTCGACACTAGCCTAACGAAGATGTGCAATTCTAACAGGACGAACCTTGATATCAAGATACCTATGATACTCTAGTCCTACCAGACAACATACAAAAGAGCTATCTCACACACACCTTTTGACTTATTTTATGGATCAGAAGCTATCATATTGCTAAATTTAATATTTAATAATCTCTATATAGACCTAAAATTAAGACTAATTGATGAGGAATCCATTAAGAATAGACTAGAAAAATTGGATAAATTACATGAAGAAAAAAACTAGTAGAATCACACTTGTGGGAAGAAAGAAGAAGGTAGAAAGATAGAAATGATAGGATCCTTAGAATGAAATAATTTTAGCTTAGAGGCATGGTAATTTTATATGATAGCAAGTTCAAAAAATTTAGTAAACTTAAAGTTCATTGGCAATGACCCTACAAAATCGACGATTTTCTTGATTTTGGAGAAATTTATTTGGAGACTTTAGATGGAAATATCCTACAATTCTATGTTAATAGAGAATATTTGAAGAACTATCACCAATATTTTGAACAAGGTTGACTTGAGGACAAGTTAAAGTTTTGAAGTGGGGATGATGTTAGCAGGGAAACAAGTGTAGAGATAGATTTAGAGAACTTGTCACATCTCACTGCATGATGTTCGTGGAAGCTAAGAATTGGACCATAAGAAGTATACTAGGGACACTATCTAAAGATTTCATATCATCTATTATATATAATTATATTGTAAGATCCGTTCACCAGAATAAGTATGTAGAACAATGAAGAAAACAGTGAATATAATAAAATAGGAAAAGTAGATAAGGAATGTATATATGAATACAACGAGTTATAAGGATATGTAATCTATACCTATTGACTATAATGAATACAAATAATATCAAGATTGTATCTATCATGTTGCTATTAGACAGTTCAAATAACTAGAAGACAACTAAGAGGGGGGGGGGGTGAATCAGTTGTCACAGATTACCATAATATTTAGCAATTAAAACTTTAATACTGGAACCCAAAACATTAATACTAGAATGCTTAAACCAAATACCAGAATAGAAGTTAAACCAATTAAGAATAAACAATAATCAGAGAATAAATACCATCCACATGACACCAAGATTTATACGTGGAAAACCTGATAAAGGGAAAAACCATGGTGGGAAGCCTACCCACAGTCAGATAATACTTTTGCACTAAGTATGTGAATTACAATTGAGGGGCCTGCACTTGCAAGAAGGCCAACAACCTATAGTGCACTGCTCATCACAAAAGGTGTCTCACTCACTACATAGAAATCTAGACTACAATCCAGAAGAATGAATGAACCGCAAAAATAGCATCTCCTATGCCTGAGTATAGTTTTGGTTAATCTCAATACCAGAGGAATAAATCCTCCTACATAAACCCAACTTGATCTCCAATGATCAACCAATTCCTCTGCCTGAATGATATTGCATTATTCACACATTACATATCCATATCCTATTCCCTGACAATATCCCCTTGATATACAATAAAATCTTACATCATATATATACAAACCCTCGATCATAAACAATCAGGTCGGCCACCAGACAATAAACCAACTACGTAATTACATAACATGTCAGCTTTTGACCAAATAAACAATATCCAACACATAAGACATCCCAAAAACACATTGAGAAGTCCAATCCACACGCTACATTAAGTCAGTCCATAACCTAGATCAACCGGGACCCAATATAGGTCCACACTCTAAAGCAATGATCTCCATCCACCAAGTCTCAAACATGATTACCATCAGCATCCTAAATCCATACCAGAAGCTGCACCAACACCACTTATGCATATCATCAAAGATCTTCATTAAAGCTCTACCGGTGAAACCCTCACCAAAACCACAAACCAAGCTTCCAAGCAAATATGATAGCATCCGATCACGAGACCAAAACCAACTTATTGAATATGAACATGAGTATCATAAATAAGCCAATTCCATGATAAAACCATAATGAAGCATACCAGATCATGTCATATCCAAACCAACCAGAAACCACACATCCTACTCGGACCAGAAGGGTGTTGGTAAAGCATCCAAAATGACTAGTGTTGACATCAATGACAAAACATCAATGCAACACATAATCAATTCCTCCAAATGGCCAACAGTTGCGCAAGTTTTTATTCTAAGTTACAACTAATCTTAGATCCAAATATAATTCCCTATACCCTCAATAGGAATGATTCTGGGGTATAAAGACTACAACACAAAGAGATCACTAGGGCTTAAAACTTTTGTCTATGTCCCTCATATTTCTTGGTAACAAGTGTTGGCAATTTTTTTCATTAATGACTAAGTGTTGTCATTGATGTCAACCCTCTATTCTATTGAGGATTTGGAGATTGTAGTGTAGTCATGGTGTTGTCCATTGGTGTCGACCCTTTGTTGACGAAAGTGTATGTTGTCGATGTGTTGTGTTGTGCCTGATGGAGATTATTGTAGTTTGTGATTAGTGTAGTTTGCTCCTTATTGTGAATGTCCACCTTCTTGGTTATAATGTTTATATTCAATATATTGTGATGATATTATTGATGTGCTCATAGAATAGATGATATCATGGTAATATCATGGTTAGATGAGAATTAGAAAAACTAAGATCAGAATTAGAAGTATTAAGATGAGGATTAGAAACATGATGATGAAATGATGTTTTCTTGATGATCTTGTTCATACTAAAAGTTGTTGTAGAATCTCTTTTTTTGCTCATGATTCAGCATATATTATTTCAAAGTGCTCTAGTTTCTAGAAGTTGATGAAGTGTGAATATGTAGGAAAGTATATTGAAGTTAGTCTAGAAGAACACTCTGCATTCCTCTACATTTGGTGCTATGGTCTTATGGTTCTAGATATAATGTGTATGCTCTGTGAACATTGCACTTCTATCTTTTAGGTCTCTAGTATCAAATGATAAGTCTAATAATGACACTATGTTGACAATTTGATGATTGATTAGAACTAGTCCAAAGAATGCTCCATGTTTCTCCACATTTATGTTTCTATTGTTGTGGCTTGGAGGACACAATTATAATGTTTGTGCAATGTCTTAAAGTTCAAATTTCAGATGATGAAGTGTTCTTGAATTGTCTTTATCTATGTCTTTTCTTCTGAATGTATTTCCTAAAATTTTGATAATAAAGAATTCTATATTAGTTTGGTTTTGTGAATTTTTTTTGGCTTGATGGTGTAGAATAAGTGTATGAGGATGTTGTTGAATGTTCATGGAATTACTATATATCATTTGCATGGGGTTGGATGATCTATTTGGTGTTGCGTTGTGTCCAATATTGGTTTTCAAGGTAATTTATAGTTATTTGATTGGCAAGCTTGTTCTCTTTCTTGAGGTGTAACTTTGGGGGTCTTCAATAGTATTTGAGTTTCTGTTGGGTTGTATTCGCATCCTACTATATCATTTGGAGATATGAATTGTGTATATTCATCTGGAATAATATTTTTAGCCATATTAATTATGTGCTACACATTTCTCCTATACGTTACACTATTGCTAACCTTGGAGGATGTGCACCAACGTGTGTGATATTTGGGATTGCATTGGAAGATCTAATAAGATATTTTTAGGTCTTCTATATCTCTTAGATATTACTATTTTCATTGCAATTATGTTTTGTGGCCAACTTAGTGGAATCATTTCTTGTCCCCCATTTTGGTCAACCTAATTTATGTTTTTTAGATCCCACATATGGTATAAATAACATATAATTTTATTTTTTATTATGTGTATTGGTATGGATCAAAGTGGAATGAAGAATATGTGAATGTGATACACTAGGAGTGTGTGGTGGAGGTATTGGAGCTAAATTACCTAATGGTTGTTTGAGGCAGTGATTCCTGAGTAGCTACATTCAAGGGATATTGATGGATGTAGTGATGTTAAAGGCTTATTCATTGTAGTTCAAATATTCATGTATCTTGCTTGAAGATAGTGGTCTCCCTATCAAGTACTTCGTATCTAGTCAACCTTAGCTTGAAAGTCCTAGGAGTAGTGAGCTTCCTTGGGTAGTGTCCCCTAAAATAAATTATAATATTATTCATATAATATTAGTTAACTCAACTTATGGTTTTTACCTTAAATTTTCCATGTAAATCTGGTGTTCTTTTGTTCATGTATGCTCATTGGTTTATCTTTCATTGTTGTTGATCATATTAAAGGTTTACAGTTGAATTTGAATTGTGTTGTAAAGTGTTACAATAATTTCAATATAGATTCACCCCCACCTCTTAATCTTGGGGTGTGTTCAATAATTGTTGTTAGAGAAAGGTTTCTTTGAAGTAAGCTTAACCAATTGAGGAAGCTTCAAAATGGCACAAGATGGATCCTAGAAGATTCCCAAGTTAGATGCCACAAACTACACCTTTTAGAAGCTAAGAATGGAAGCATATTTGACATCCTTAGGATTTGGAATTTGGAACTCAATCAAAGATGGTTATACTTTTCCTCCCACTCCTTCAATAGATGTGAATGAGATTAAGTTGTATGAAAATAACGACAAAGAAATAAATGCAATCATAAGTTGATTAGTAGATTCAAAATTTGTTAAAATAATGCACTACAGTACTACTAAAGATGTTTGGGAGAATCTTAGGAAAATCTATGAAGGAGATGATAGAGTAAAATAGACCAGGATGCAAAAGTTCATGTACAAATTTGAGAATTTGAGGATTTCAAAAGAAGAAGACATTGTTAGTTACATGTTTTGGGTTACTAAAGTGGTAAATGCAATCAAAGGTATTGATGGACAATTGAAGGAAGATGAGGTGGTTAAAAATGTACTTAGATCCCTTCTTAAATATTATAGATGTAGTGTTTATTATTAAGGAACATAAGGACATAGATACGTACTCAATGGATTAACTATATTGTGTTCTTGTCAGAAATACTTGTCTTAGTTGTCGTTGATGTTAAACCTGGTAATCCGGATTGGTCCGAATGTGTTATAGTGGAAGACATGTATGTATGATGTGTTACAGTGGAAGATAGGTATGTATGTTGCAAATGGAAATTTTTAGTTGCTAATATATTTATTGCTCCAGAAATATCTTTTTGTTAGTATGAAGACACTAATAAACTTATAAGGCACTAAAAGTGGCGGTGGGGGGTGAATGAATGCAAGCAAAAACAATAACACAAATCTGATCACCACTTTGAATAACTTAAAGCTTAATAAACATAAAAGAAATATCACCACATAAGCTAACACCCAATATATCAAGCTCCACATAACACAAATATTTATATGTGGAAACCCAAAAGGGAAAAACCATGGTGGGAGTTAATACCCACAAGATTCATTATCTGCAAAGTAGAAATCTTTGACCGGTTAAGGTCTTACAAATATGCTCAGTTAGGAGAAGACCCTGTTAGGAGTCACCTTGTTAAGGGATTTACCTTAGCCCTGTTAAAAGCTTTTCCCTATTAGGAGAAACCTTGCAAGAGGATTTAGACTCAAGTTAATGAGCTACCCTATTACGAGATTTACAATTTAAGGCCTATTGGGACTTGCCCGGTTAGGGGATTTGACTGCTACAACTATTAGGAAAACATTACTAAAATGATCCGCATGTAGCACCTTTGTGCCTAATAAGGTAAACTTCAGTTCCAATCAATACAGAGCTTCTCATATTACCGCACAATCAAACTTTCAATATTCGCTCACGTTCTCATACTTCATCTCATAAATCATCACACTTTTTATAAGCATCAACTCGGTCGACTACTAACCTTGGAACAATTTCCTAGGTTCAATGAATCTGGACAATCTTTCACTACACACTTTACTTATGTTAGCCACTGACATAACAACTCAAAAATAAAACATTATGTGTACCGGTTTATTGATCTTAGTGACTTTGTTCTATTGGTTAGTCATTCTTCATGGTTGTCTTCTCTGTACAACATAACTTGCTCATCCTGTTGAATCTTCTGCTATGGTATGAAACATAGCTACCTGATACAATCTCCAACACTCCTCCAAAACCGCATCACCTAACTCTTCATTGATCGCTCACACCGGTTGCTTTGAATACAACTCTATTCCTGTTTACCAGTTGAAGTCCTATTTTTTGGTTCATTGATAAACTGTCTCCTCTACCGGTTGGCCTACAAGACTTATATGAATATCAAAATATAGTTCCCATCAATGACAACATAAAACAAGTCATCATTAAACCTATTACATCAAAACATCATCATCAAGCCAACAATCTCCCCCTTTGGCATTGATGACAACACTTAGGAAATGTTTTGTCTAAGTGTCCAATACAAAAATTGACTCAACTCATGACACATACTCCCCCTTAGCAATTACAACATTTTACAAGAATTATCTACTACTCCCCATTACAATTCAAAATTTTACCTCATACTACTACTCCCCCTTTGACAACAATGGCAAAGGTAAGCAAATACATGAAAGATAAATGCAATATACATCAAAATTTGCATTATCATATATAGATATAAAAGTTTAAAATATTTTACAATGCCATCTTAGAAAATGCATCTTTAAAATGTAACTTTAATTGCTTCACTTCATTGTGCAAAGTCTCCAAAAGAGTGTCAGTTATCTCAATATGTGTTCTTATCTGGAAAGCCACCTCCTCCATGGCATAAATTATACTCATCTTAGGTGTAGCTAGAATAGATTTAGTTTCCTTGTAGACTCTCTGCAAGATTTCAACCTTAGGGATCAAAAGTGTTTGTAGCTCCTGCAGTGACTTAGTCCTTTTGACCTGATCATTCTGATAAGCTTTTAGCTTATGTTGAAGTTCAACAATTGATCTACCATAAGTTATAGCAGAATCATTTTGGGGACTAAATGGTTCACTTCGAACTTCAAGTTCCTTTTTAGCTTCCTATTTCCTTTTCATTAGATCATCACAAAATAAATTAAAACTTTGTAACAATGGATAGGATTTTACCTCCGATTTCAATTACATCTTTAATATGATCTTTATTAACCGTTAGAGCAACTTTATCTTTATCAATATCATTCATCAACTATTCTATTCTTTTCTTCTTAAATTCCTTTACCACTTTCAAATATGCTGCATCTTCAAAAAAAATTATCTGTTCACCAGCATCAACAACCAATTGACCTAACTTATCAATCAGTGTAGACAGTCTATTAGTGTCCATCTCTGGTAACAGACTAGACAAAATATCAACTGCACATTGTATAGTTTGAGCTTCCTTTTGTTGTTCCTTCATTCTTTTCTTCTTAGCTCTAGATTGCATGGCAGTTGCAATCTCCATTAGTTTTGTAGAACTCAATGCATCCATATTGATGGGTCCTTGTATACTTAATGCATCATCATCCTCATCATCATCAAATGTCTTTTTGGAAGTAAGTGACAAGGGTGTCACTTTAGGTTCTGGTTTCAATGATTTTAATTCTTCCTCTTGTTTCTTTTCTTCCATCTTCTACTCTTCCTTCTCCTTGTCCTTTATCAGTGGTGTCTGTGTATCAACTATTTGAGTGATTACCGGTGGCTCTTGCTCAGTCTGCTTTTCTTCTCCTCTCTTCGGTTCCTATTCCTATTGTTCAGTCATCTAAACATCTTCATCTTGTATATCCTCAGTGTGATCTTTAATTTCCTCCTCATTACTGGTTGCATCAATTTCTTCATCATCATCAAGAATTACAACTGTCTCATTCTATACATTAATCGGTTTATCATCTTCCGGTTGATTAGTAAAAACAATCTCATTAGGTGTAAAATCATTGATATCAACATTGTCTGGAATATCTTCTTCCTTAAGCTTCTCTGGTTGCTCTTCTTCCTCATTAGGTATAAAACCCAGTATCTTCTTCAATATCTACTCAGTTTCCATATGAACTGATTGGGTCTCACCAATTAACAGTCTTGTCAACCTTTTCTTAGATCTAAAAGATGATTTAGCCTTTGCAAGAATTTCATCTATCTCCTCCTTTGTGGCTTCAGGTTGCAAGTTTTTAAGAATAAATTCAATAAATTCTCTATCCTATTTTATGGATGCCTGTCATCTAGCATCAAGCTTATCATATCATACAATTTAACCAAACCCTTAAGAACACCATATTCCTTAATATGCATTAACATATTTTAAAAAGATGTAGGTTTAGTTGTCGGTTTCTTGATGGATTTGACAGTATATGCTCCTACAACCTTTGACATTTTGCCACTAGCTCTTAGAGATTTTTTCTCACCTTTTGATTTAGTTTCTTCTTCATCATCAGCTACCGGTTTATTTGCTTGCTCCTTTTCTCTCTTCCCTATAGTTACCAGTGCTTTAAATGCAGGGGGCTCAATGACTTTACCTTTTATCTTGAATTGTATCTTGGAAGGTTTCTCCTTCTTTGCCTCTGTAGGTTTCTCCTTCTTAACCTCAACACTTGTCTTCATACCGGTGATGGTACCGGTTGGGGCACTCTATGCTCCTGCTTGTTTAGATTCATATTTTTCTCTAGCCTCTGCTATTGCCTCCTTGGTAAAACCTTGTTGCTCAAAAAATTGCTCAACTTCCTTTCTCACTTTCTTAGCAATCACTGGTTTGCTTAACTCAAAGTGCACTTGTAAAGATTTCTCTTTATAGGTTCCAAACCTCTCAGCAGTAGTATCTACTGGTTGTTCTAGCAAATGTTCAGCATAAGCAACCAAAAGATATTCTTCAACTTCATAGCCCATAGGCATCACCCAAGTTGTCCTGGGATCAACTTCCTCCATCTGACATTTTTTCTGTGTCAACCAAAAAACAGATGGTATCCTCATATCTACTGACAACCTGTGCCAGTATCCTTTCTATTGCATGCATCTTTTTATGAAAATATTTGAAATAACCCCAAGAAATCTTACCAAAATCATTACCTAACATCTTGATGTTGTTCTTCATCTATAATAATTCCAATGTGTCCTTAGACCACTGAACATCACTGATACTTGGAAAAAAATTCTGAAAAATAGAAAAACAATCCAACAATCAGTTGTCTAAATTTTAACTTTAGTCTTTTGTCTTTCTTGATGGATTCAAGACTGAGCACCAAATGACTTCTAAATTCCTTAGACAAATCATAATCAACATTTTCTTTGATCATCCGGTAAGCAGTATGGATGGATGTAGCAGGGATGTTGTCCATCTTGCTAGAGTGATATACCCGATATCCTATGACAATTGAAGAAAATTTTACTACGTGATCATCAATCTCATTAATAGTCATAACTCTTCCATCCCATCGTGACTTGGTTATCTTGGCAACATCATTCTTAGGAACTGATTGTAGTACTGGAACTTCATCAGTGGAACACAATCTAGTTATTGCATGAATCTCTTCTTTGGTGATCTTATGTGGTCGATCAAGCCACATAAATTGGTCATGCACACGACTCAAAACATATCTTACATGATCATATTCAAAATCATCAATAGAATTGATTGCATGGTAAAAACCTTTATTGATAACCCTCCTATACTATTCTTTCAATACTCCATTCTTGTCACACATTACCCTATATTGATCAAATATAGCAAAAATTCCAAGATCTTCCAACTTATAGTGAATGTATGATCGAATATCCTCTACATGCAAAATTCCATATGGGACTCTGGATAAGGCTTCGACGGGATCTGTTTCAATGGATTTAAAAGGGTGCCTCTTAAACTCTGGATGAGGCCAGACTATAACATCTACTAGATATGGTGCATCCATCTTCAGAGATTCAGACTTAGAAATAGATAACAAGATTTATTGGATAAATACCTTTCAATGCTTCCACATCTAGGGTTTCAACACTTTTACCAGTTATGGATCATAGATCACTCCAAATATTCTGTTAAGTTGATCAAATGTTTCACACACAATCTCTTCTATGCTCTTTTTTCTCTCCGAGTGCTCTCAAGAATGTAAAGTGACAAATCATATTTAAAAAGTCTTTTTATTTGCTCAATGCCTATCGCATTAAATGTTATTCCTGGTTGTATAAAGAAACAAACCCTAAAACACCATTCAATATAGTACCAGTTATGATATCACATTAAATCTATTGGTTTGATCATAAAATCACTTCACAATATCATAATGCATCAAGATATGTAGATTTATCTTACCACACACCATATAGGGGGGTCTGAAAATGGATCTGATATTAAGCTCCCCCTAAGCCTTTTAACAACTTAGTTTCCTGGTGATGAATTCTCCATACTAGGTGAAGAATTAGGATCTTTCGATGGGTTCTCATCACTCTTCTTTTTCCAGATCTTGTTCATCTCTTCTTTGGTCTCTTCCACATCAACTTTCTTCTTCCCTTTCTGGTCACCAGATTGATTTACCGATTGACTCATTTTAGCTCTATAAAACTTTGGAAGGTGTCCCAGTTGGTGACAATGAAAACATGTCATACCAGATGCTCTCCAGAGTCCAACATTGCCTCTACCAGTCCTTCTTCTGCAATTCATAGCTACATGACCGTAGTTACAATAGATTGTGCAAATTACATTCATTCTATTTTCCATCTCATAGGGACTAGATAGGGTCTCTACCAATTTTCATTTCTCCGGTCATTAAAAGTTCTTTGCCAATCTCCACTAGACCTCTGATTCATGTTGGGTGTCAGATTATTTGCTCCATACCTGCATTCAACAACTCTATGCCCATACATGTTGCAAGTGTAACAATATCCATTAAAGGTTCTAGGTTTGTGTCCTTGATAGGCATTAGGTCTATAACCATCAAAAGAATTAGATCTACAAACATTAGTAGTATATCTTGGCTTATGACAATTAAAGCATACTGGTTTGTAGGGTTTCTTACCGGTGGATTTCTGGATCTTAGGTACAGATTTACCTTCTTCAATGTTGTCCTTTGTAATGAAAGGCTCACCTTTCTCAAAAGTAGTGTAACCCAAGCCTTGTGTCTCACCTTTCATCCTTTGTGATTGACTCTGTTCATCAAGAATAGTAGAACTTTTGTTAAACTTTGCAAGTGTTTCATTAGCATCAACAAGTTTCTTTATAAGATCTTCATTCTTTTTCATCAGACTTTCTCTTAGAGACATTGCCATGTCTAGATCAGCCTTTATTTCTTCTTTTTCTTCTTGTTCCTCATGAAGATGTGCATGCAGATCACTAATCTCTCGGTTCAGCTTAGAGATGTCATGATCCTTCTCTCTAATTTCATCTTCAGAAACCCTCCTGGCTTCCAACTCTTGACTCATACTGATAGTAAGGGCTTCAAACTCTCTCCTTAGATTTGCCTTGTCATCATTTAGGTTTTCAACTTCAGTAACCAATGCATCCATGTTTGCTTCATCAGAAGAACTATTTTCAGTAAACTCCATCACTTGTTCTGCAAGCTCTCTTCTCTTAGCAAGTGAGGCTTTACACTTGCCTTTCAATGTATCTAGGGCTTCCTTAGCTTTTGCAAATCAGTTAGATAACTCTCTATAACTCATATCACCCATGATAGCCTTGGGGATCTTTCCCAAGCAGTTAAGCCTTAAGGGAATTAGGGTCTGATACCAATTGATGAACTTATAAGGTACTGAAAGAGGGGGGGTGAATCAATGCAAGCGAAAAAAATAACACAAATCTGATCACCACTTTGAATAACTTAAAGCTTAATAAACATAAAATAATTATCACCACATAATCTAACACTCAATATATCAAGCTCCACATAACACAAATATTTATACGTGGAAAGCCAAAAGGGAAAAACCATGGTGGGAGTTGATATCCACAAGATTCACTATCTGCAGAATAGAAATCTTTGACCGGTTAAGGTTTTACAAATATGCCCTGTTAGGAGTAGACACTGTTAGTGTAATACCCTAAAAATGGTCACCTAAACCATGGGCCCCTAATCTCGACAACATCACCAAGGTCCTAACCAAAGGCAATTAAATCAATCTTGAGGATATTATTAATTCTTTAATCATCAAATATCACATGACAAATCAATTACTCAATATTAATTAAATATTTATTTAATTAATTGAATAATTTCCAAGAATATCATTTTGATCAATTATCCTATTTTAATTTATTAAATATCCTTGCATATTTAATTAATTAGTAAATTTTCCATTTAATCATGCAAAAGGAATTAATTTATTACAAAAGAGGAATTAATTACAAAGCAAGAGTTGAATTGAAATTAAACAAAAAGAATTGAATTGAGAGAGAAATCAAACTTGAGATATTATTTCTTTTTCTAAAATTAGAACTTGAAATCAGAAAAGCAATTAAAATGAATTATTGAATTATTCTCTAAAATTGGAACTCAAAGCTTTTCAGAAAAAGAAGTTCAATTGCATTGAAAAGATCTTTTTCTTGAATAAATCAAATATATGCATGGAAATATCTATTTTTATCACAAATGCATGGAATTAATTTAATATTATTTTCTAATGCAACTTGAACTTCTTATTTGAATGTATTTCAATTAATCTATACTTGGAATCTATCTCAAGGTTAACTGAACCTGATTTCTCAATTATTTTCAATTAATCCCAAATTGAGCTTTTCTCTTGTAATTCTCTATAAATTCAGCTTTCAACTCTCATTCCAATTTACCTAAGAGATTTTTGAGAACACGCTTGGAGATTATTATCATGCTAATTTCACTCTGGAGTCATTGAAGATCTTTGTGCTTTTTAGATTATTTGCATCCATATTTTAGTTTTACTCATCCATATTTCTTGAATCCATCATTGCTTGAATTCGTTATTTGCTTGAATTATTCATCCATTTTGCATCGATATTTAGTTTTACTCATCCATATTTTAGTTTTACTCATCCATATTGCTTGAATCCATCATTGCTTGAATTCGTTATTTGCTTGAATTATTCATCCATTTTGCATCCATATAGTTAATATTATATAGATTAAATCCTTCATCTTGGTGTAGTCTAGTCATTGGTATTGCTTATAAAAATCTGAGAGCAATCTTATACTTGCATCTTTTAGAAGGAAATTGGTTGCTTTGTTATGGTTTATTGATTTACTAACCACACATGTAATGACTTAATTGAAGTGTTGTGCTTGCAGCTACAAAACCTTTTTCACACACACATCTTCAGCAAATCAAAGAGTACCTATCAAATCCATTGATATTGATGCTACCGATTCAGGGTAAGCCACTAATCTTATATATATCAGAAACTAATTTATCACTGGGGGAACTTCTGGCACAATAGGATGAGAACAAAAAGGAACGAGCTATTTATTACATTAGTAAGACATTGGTGTCTTATGAAATGAACTACACTATAATAGAAAAAGCATGGTTGGCGTTAGTCTTTGCATCACAAAAACTAAGACACTACATGCTAGCACATTCTGTCAAGCTAGTGGCCAAAATTGATCCACTCAAATATCTTCTCAATAAAAAAACACTTACAGGAAGATTGGCGAAATGGGTCATGATCCTTATAGAGTTTGACATTGAATATGTGGAACTCAAAGCCATAAAAGGACAGGTAATTGCTGATCAACTTGCTGAAGCTCCACTTGAGGACACTCAACCACTACATATAGAGTTTCCAGATGAATCAATAATGCACCTTATTCAACAACCTTGGAAGATGTTCTTTGATGGGTCCTTTACCCAAAATGGTTCTGGTGCAGGAATATTGTTTATTACTCCTCAGAAGTATTCAATCCCAAAGTCTTATAAGATTTTATTCCCCTGCACAAACAACATTGCAGAATATGAAGCATTGGTAAATAGAATGAAGCTAGCCGTTGAATGGAAGGTTGCTGAATTGTATATCTATGGAGATTCTCAGCTGGTAGTTAACCAAATCAATGATACATATCAGACTCGAGATGAGAAACTGATGCCTTACAAGAGGATGGTGGACGATCTCAAGAAGTACTTTGCTTTTGTATCATTCCAGCTGATTCCTAGATCCGCAAACAGAGCAGCCGATGCTATGGCCACCTTGGCATCTATACCTAAGTTACAAGAGTCCAATTTTTGCTTTGAATTTCTGGTGGAAGAGTTACATTACTTGGCCTATGATTCTCCTGAGACCCAAATAGTCTGTGCTATTATTGGACATGACTCATCCTGATACAACCACATCTACTCTTATCTATGAGACCAACGTATCCTTGAAAACCTTACTCGTAATGAGAAAAGAAACCTAACTCAAAATGCTTCATGGTATGTTATCATTGCTAATGATTTATTTAGATGAGGTTTGGATGGTACATTGCCTAGATGTCTAGAAACTGAAGAATCTAAACGTGCATTATCAGAAGTCCATGAAGGTATTTGTGGATCTCATTCGAATGGTCTTACTTTAGCTCAGAAACTACTACAAGCTGGCTACTACTGGCCAGACATGGAAAAATACGCCATCAAATTTGCTAAGACTTGTGAGAAATGTCAGCTTCATGGAAATCTCACACATGCCCCGACAAGGGATCTCATACTATTCATTACACACTGGCCTTTTCAGCAATGGGCCTTTGATCTCATTTGTTAGATATATTTTGCATCATCCAATGGACATAAATTCATCATAACGGCCACAAAGTATTTCACCAAGTGGGTAGAGGCGGTTCCACTCATCACAACAACCGATAAACAAGTCGCTTTGTTCATCCTAAACTATATCATTTGCAGGTATGGGATACCTTCGTCCATTGTGACTAATAATGGAGGACCGTTTAAGAATAAGGATCTAGATGAGATTTGTGAGAAATTCAAAATAAAACAACATTGGTCATCAAGATATTACCCTCAAGGTAATGGACAAGCCAAGGCATCTAACAAAAACCTATTGACTATCTTGCACAGAACAGTGAACACATCTGGGAAAGATTGGCATCTGCAGCTCAATCCTGCACTATGGGCTTACAGGACAAGTATCAGAACACCTACTGGGGCTACACATTTCTCTTTGGTGTATGGGTCCGAAGTAGTATTACCTATTGACGTATAAATACCATCTCTAAGAGTTTCTCTGCAAGTTCTTGTTACCGATGAAGATAATAGAATATCTAGATTGCAAGAGCTCGAATTGCTGGATGAGTGTCGACAAGTGGTGTTTGATCATCTTAGAGTATATCAGAAGAGAATGTATAGAGGATATAACAAGAAAGTTAGACAGAGAGAATTTCAGGTTGGTGACCTAGTTCTGAGAGAAAATCCAAAATATCAACAGTTTCGAGACAATAAAGGGAAGTTTGAACCCAACTGGCTGGGTACCTACATCGTTGCTGCAGTATTCAGCTCTGGTGCCTATCAACTCTCAAACTTGAAAGGAGAACAACTCTGTGAACTGATTAACACCATCCAATTGAAGAAATTCTTTTCTTAGCATTCTCTGTGCTATCAACATGTATAGTTGGAAAAATTCTTGAAAAGAAAAAAATCAAAAAATTCAAAAAAATCATAAAATACAAAAAAAAAAAAAAAGAAAAAAAATATAAAGAGAGAAAATGCCCTGGTGAAAACCTGGTAAACAGGCACGTTGGTAAAATAAAATAAAATAATGAATCTCTTCCAAGCAGGTGAAAACCTAGCAAACAGGTGCCTCTTGTACTCAAGGGTTCCATCTATCAATGCAATGTTGGCATTTCCGCTTTCTTGCATCCTTTCTTTCGCTTGTACATATTTTTCAGTCACTTTTGTGACATCCTGGTTCATTGGAACCCTCATGACTTGAAACTGATCAACATCCTAGTCTTAGGTTACTTGATAGAACACATTACATATCCTAAGCAGTGTCAATCAAGTCATCTTTTCGTCAATGAAACCTGGTCGTCCACTCTGAGTCAGTCACCTGTCTCCTAACTACCAAAGAGTTTTTATCACTGAGTAAACAAGCAAAACAACATAACGGAAAACAATCACTAAATAGTTTGAGCTATGAATGAAAATTTTCTTTGTGTGTTGTCTTTTATATTGGTTTTTTATTATTATCCCTCTGAGTAACTCGAGGAAGTCTATTGTGACTAAGAGGAGCAAGGATTGGGGGCATAATATTTTCTTTGTTTTCTGCTTGTAGAAATGATCCCAATGATCTGGAAACATATAAATTAGCTAGGTGTTTGTGATAAGAGCCTTCACAACAAGGTCAAATTGCCTCACATACCTCAACTCCACTTATTTGTATGCTACAGGGAGGTCCATATCATTTCTTTGTTTATTTTGAGGGAATTTCTTTATGATGCAATTTGGGTCCTTGCGAAATCTGTCCAAGGATATGGACAAAAAAAGGGTCATTGCAGACAAGATAATAAATATTGCACATTGAGAAAGAAAGGAACTCTAACTTTCCTGTTGTGTTCATTATGCTCGGTGATGAATCTTAAGCATTTTAAATCCAGTGACTAGGTTTAGGTTGCATTTTGCATATCATTCTATATTTCATTTTGCATTTTTGTGAATTTAGAGTGGTTTCGGTGTTCATTATGCTCGATGATGAATCTTAAGCATTTTAAATCCAGTGACTACCTTTAGGTTGTATTTTGCATATCATTCTGTATTTCATTCTGCATTTTTGTGAATTTAGAGTGGTTTTGGTATGATAATAATCTCTTTATCTTCTGAATGAGAGCTGAAAGCATCATCATTTCTTACCTTAAGTGGTCTATTTATCATCATTTTTTCGATTGAGTATTTGTGTTTTGAGATGCTTAGCTGCATACATAAACATTTTTAATATAGATTCATACATTTCATATTACTCATTACACATTCATTTATTTGCATATGAAAATAAACAAAAATAGACATTCATCATCATTTGCATTACATACTGAAAAGAAATGCATACATATAGAATAAAGCATATAAAAGACATCTCATAAATGAATCAACACAATTACGATGAAGTCAAATCAGATCTCGTATATATATCATGTCAAGTCTAGAGTACAAAATGATGTTGAATGACATATACAAACTCCCATCAGAGCAAGAATCATATAGGCTACAAAAAAATGGGTGTGTCTACAAAAAATATCCGAGCTACAAAAAAAATAAAATATCTAGCTCTGGGCCTCTCCCTTATCGCCTGGTGGAGGAGGAGGAGCCTGATGACTAGGATCCTGTCAAGGTGCCCGACCTCCCTCTAAACGTGCCATATACTATGAATAGGGGATAACCTGTTGCGCTATTGGAACTGCCACGCTATATGCTGCAACAGAGTAGGTTGCCCTGCTGTTCTGATGCAAAACCTCCTATTGGAGGTTGTCTCACTCTGCTCTCATTGCCGCGACCTGATGATCATGCTCTACTCTCAGCTTTGTAAGACGATGATCTCACTCAGCCCTCACCTCTGCAAGCTTTCAGTCTCGCTCTGCCAGCTGATTCTAAGCCACTGTCAACTGTGACTACAACTTTGCAAGATGATCTCTCATCGACCACCCTGCATCCATCCCCTGCTCTCTCACCGGTTCTCCACCCCCATCTCCACCTCCACTACCACCCTGCTCATCCCTCCATTGTTAGACCTATCTTGGAGCTGCTCGCTCCTCCTCAGCTCCGCCCAATCTCACTCCTACTCTCCCAAAGGATCCACCCTCACCCCTCTATTGTCCACCCTCAGCTGGAACCCTGCTGCTACTAGCACCATGATCACCACTTGTCTGCCTTAGAGCCTCAGCTCTCTATCCCTATCCCTATCTTTGACCCTATCTCTGACCCTGTCCCTATCTTGGTGCGAGGGCATCATCCTCAATATCCTCTATGCGAGGTGCCTGCTCACCCAGATCTGTAAACCTAGGAAAAGGATGCTGCTGGAACCACTCTCTATACTAGGGTAATACCCCTGCATCTGCAACATCATCCATATAATCCCATCTAAGATGTTGTAGACCAGTCAGCTCCTGCATGGCCAAGGCATAGGACAACCGTGGAGACCATCCCTGTCTCTCTTCATCCGCATAATGCGCATAAGCTATATACTCCTGCGAGATCCCCTGAGGCCTACCATACTGCCTCATCACTCAAGAAATGATGAACCGCTCAACAATAGTCTACGATCTCCCATAAGTGGGCGCGTAACAAAAAGGTCCTTGTGAACCAGCCGCCAATCATCCCATGGCTCCAAACCTCTATAAGGTCTCCACACTATGGCTATCAAATTGTCTAACTTTTGCCACCAAAAATCTGTCTTGCCCAGATGGGGCTACGTGACATAACTGGCATATCTATATATAATAGGCTCCCCAAGCTCTCTACTATCAGCTACTATCAACCGACAAATGGGAAGATGCTCCCAAGCCCAAACCTATAAAATAAATACACCTGCGGCCATGCTCCTGCCATTTGTATATACAATCTCATGCATCTCGCAATACATGTGGGCCAATTAGAAAGAACCCCAGCCAAGCCTCTGAGGGGTCTCCATCAATCTCATCAGCATCCTGCCCCAACCACACTAGAAACCCTGTTATCCTCTATCTGGCATCAGAAAACATCCAATAAATCCTACTAGAATACATGCCAGAGGAAACTCCTCGCTGTATCTGCTCATCATAATGTTACAACTAATGGAACGGGTCAAAATATCAGGGTCCCTAAAGACATGCCTCACTGCCTGTAATCATGGAAGGTGTCCTAAATCATAATCCACCTTATCCCCAACAAAAGGGATATAGAGGATCCTATATACATCCTAGGGAGTGATAGTCAACTCCCCCACTAGCAAATGAAATGTGTTATGCTCTGAATGGAAACGCTCAACCAACGTTGTGAGCATACTGTGATTCACACAGATATCTGGTAAACCAAGAAGATGAGTCAAACCACACAAATCAATATGAGCTTGATCAACCTTTGATAAAAGTCGTACTAATGTTATGGTAGGAGGATAAACGCATCTAAAAATCATGGGAGGTAATCGAACCTTCAAAAACCCAACAAGGAAGCATCAAAAAATATTCCAAATGAGCCTACAAGAGAAGTAAAACATCACGCAAATCCAACTAAGTCGAGTGCAAAATCAAAATTTCACGTTTAGACCTTCAAAAATGCTCATTGTTTCCCGAACGAAAAAACATATAAGGGAAGCATCTTGTATGAGTTAGGAATGGCTCTCGTATGATAAAACATTCTCATACGACAAAATATAAGACCTCACACGACAAAATGGTCTTTTTACAGACATGTCGTACGATACGAGGGTAGGGTCCAAACGACAATTCTAAGGGCTTTAAATGACAAACTAAAATTTAACAGTTACTCGTATGAGACAGAATCCTATCTCGCACGATAAAATGTAAAACCCGACCCGAAACATGTGAAAAAATTGAAAAATGAACAAAAAAATTCAAAATTGAAAACATAAATAGGCTTAAGATCAATCACTTACCGCTAGCTCATAGTTTTAGGGTTGATTATGACGTCTCTGCCGCTCAAATCGATGTGTACGAGTAGGGACCACCATTTTCTTCGTAGAAGGCTTTTTGAATTTTCAAACTTAGAGGGTTAAAATGATTTGAAAATGACACTTTCGCCCATATATAGCCAAAACCCTAATTTTCAACTTGCTCCGATGGACATGAAAATTGTACCCTTAGCTAATTTGACCGTTCTGATTCCATTTTCAAGATCGAAATCAAAATTTGAGATTATCTTGCTAGTCAATTTCACAATTTGGCCCACTTAGCGCTCTTTTCATCAAATGCTCATTCTTTCTTCAAATTGCGCTTAATTTCTTAGGAATCAACACTGAATCTCAATTTTTATTCTACACATCAACTTTACGATCAACTCTGTGCTTAATCTCATCAATCAATGCCAAATCTTCAAAAAAAATCCTCAGAATAAATTTGTGCTCAAATAACTTATTTTCGTCACACAATTGCCTATAATCATGTACCCTCGCTATCTTTCGATTTCTCTCCCGAGGGGGAATACTCGTGACCTTATGACCTCACATATTCACATGTCGAGAAAATTTACAAATCTTTATCAAAAGTCAAGCAAAATATTTTTAACTAAAGAAAATCAATTCTTATTACTAAGGGGCATCTCAGAATCATCGCTTCACATCAAGTTGAGATCTCTTGATCATCAAAATCGAATCAATCGCTAGCGGCATATCAGTTTCATCGCTTCAAATCAAGCTGATATTTGTCTTTCATCTGAATCAATCTCTTAATGTTAATCAGTTTCATCGCTTTTCATCAAGCTGATTATTCGTTTAAACTCAATCAAGGGTTTAAAGAGTATCTTTGATCACACTAAATCTAAGCAGGTGTTCAGTATTCGTCGCTTTGGATCAAGCTAGATAGTTTATTCTTCACTCATCGTATCTTGATCAATCAAGTTCAAGATTGATTTTTATCATCACTCGTTGTGTCTAGATCAATCAAATTCTAGATCAGTAAGATCCACTTCTTGATCAATCAAGTTCAAGTCCGGTATCTTTTTTTTCTATCGTTCCTTAGTTCAATCAAGTTCAGGAACAATATTGCTTTAATCAGACTTCATTCAACTTCGTCACTTCAAAACAAGCTAAACACCTCATCTTCATCTGGTTCGTGATCAATCAAGTTTAGAACTGGTATCTCCTAGACATCACATATTCTTTGAACTAACGTGTTGCTCACACATTAATTCAAAGAGGGGCAAATGTAATACCCTAAAAATGTTCATCTAAACCATGGACCCCTAATCTTGACAACATCACCAAGGTCCTAACCAAAGGCAATTAAATCAATCTTGAGCACATTATTAATTCTTTAATCATCAAATATCACATGGCAAATCAATTACTCAATATTAATTAAATATTTATTTAATTAATTGAATCATTTCCAAGAATATTATTTTGATCAATTATCCTATTTTAATTTATTAAATATCCTTGCATATTTAATTAATTAATAAATTTGCCATTTAATCATGCAAAAGGAATTAATTTATTACAAAAGAGGAATTAATTACAAAGCAAGAGTTGAATTGAAATTAAACAAAAAGAATTGAATTGAGAGAGAAATCAAACTTGAGGTATTATTTCTTTTTCTAAAATTAGAACTTGAAATTAGAAAAGCAATTAAATTAAATTATTGAATTATTCTCTAAATTTGGAACTCAAAGCTTTTCAGAAAAAGAAGTTCAGTTGCATTGAAAAGATCTTTTTCTTGAATAAATCAAATATATGCATGTAATTATCTATTTTTATCACACATGCATGGAATTAATTTAATATTATTTTCTAATGCAACTTGAACTTCTTGTTTGAATGCATTTCAATTAATCTATAATTGGAATCTATCTCAAGGTTAACTAAACCTGATTTCTCAATTATTTTCAATTAATCCTAAATTGAGCTTTTCTCTTGTAATTCTCTATAAATCAAGCTTTCAGCTCTCATTCCAATTTACCCCAGAGATTTTTGAGAACACGCTTGGAGATTATTATCATGCTAATTTCGCTCTGGAGTCATTGAAGATCTTTGTGCTTTTTAGATTATTTGCATCCATATTTTAGTTTTACTCATCCATATTTCTTGAATCCATCATTGCTTGAATTCGTTATTTGCTTGAATTATTCATCCATTTTGCATCCATATTTAGCTTTACTCATCCATATTTTAGTTTTACTCCTCCATATTGCTTGAATCTATCATTGCTTGAATTCATTATTTGCTTGAATTATTCATCCATTTTGCATCCATATAGTTAATATTATATAGATTAAATCCTTCATCTTGGTTTAGTCTAGTCATTGGTATTGCTTATAAAAATCTGAGAGCAATCTTATACTCGCATCTTTTAGAAGGCAATTAGTCTCTTTGTTATGGTTTATTACTTATCGATTATTGATTTACTAACCATACATGTAATGACTTAATTGAAGTGTTGTGCTTGCAGCTACAAACCCTTTTTCACACACATAGTTAGAAGTCACTCAGTTAAGGCATTTACCTCAGCCCTATCAAAAGCTTTTCCCTGTTAGGAGAAACCTCACAAGAGGATTTAGACTCAAGTTAATGAGCTACCCTGTTAGGGGATTTACAATTGCAAGCCTATTAGGACCTATCCAGTTAGGGGATTTGACTGTTGCAAATGGTAGGAAAACAATAGTAAAATGATCTGCATGTACCACCTTTGTGCCTGATAAGATCCACTTCAGTTCCACTCAATACATCAACAACACATCAATAAAGAGATTCTAATATCACAAAACAATCAAACTCTCAATGTTCACTCATGATCTCATACTCCATCTCATAACTCGTCACAATTTTTATAAGCATCAACTTAGTTGGCTACTAACCTTGGAATAACTTCCTAGGTTCAATGAATCCAAACAATCTTTCACTACACACTTTAATTATGTTGGCCACTAACATAACAACTCAAAAATAAAACATTATGTGTACTGGTTTACCGATCTTAGTTACTTTGTTCTATCGGTTAGCTGTTCTTCATGATTGACTGCTTTGTACAACATACTCGCTCATCCTATTGAATTTGCCACTGCGGTATGAAACATAGCTACCTGATATAATCTCCAACACTCCTGAAAAACCACATCTCCTAACTCTTCATTGGTCTCTCATATCGGTTTCTTTGAATACAGCTCAGTTCTTGTTTACCAGTTGAAGTCCTATTTGTGGGTTCACTGATAAACTGTCTCCTCTATCGATTATTCTTTACCGATTGGCCTAAAAGACTTATATGACTATCAAAACATAATTTCCATCAATGACAACATAAAACAAGTCATCATTAAACCTATTACATCAAAACATCATCATCAAGCCAACATACACTTTATCTTGATGAGAGATTTGGTGTTGGTTGTGGCAATCAGTTTTTGTGCTCTAGTTGTTCATGCAGTGACATATTTTAGAAATGCAGTTCTTTTCATTTAGGTTCTGATGCAGATTTAATAATAAAATTCCTTTGGTATGATTGTTGTTATCAATTTTTCTATATGATTATGGTGCTTTGGAAGTCTTTCTCTAGATGTTGTGCTCCTAAAGTATATTTAGCTATGCGATCTTCATGCTCCGGTTTCCTCTAGTATCCTGGTTTTTGATGGAAAACTGATGATGATTAGTTGTTAATGTCCTTAACTTAGTAATGCTAAGCTGGATCATGTTCATGGTAATCTGGTAACATGATAATGAAAAAATTTAAAGATATGCTTATTCTGGGTCAGATCGACCTTGAGAGATTATGGTAATATTAAGATCCAGTAATTGTAGCATGTGAGTTGACCATTAAAGATATCATTTGAGAAAATGTAGCTAAGGCTGACTTGATAAATATTTTTATTGTTATACTCATATATATGCACGATTATATTGTGCTTGAGGAATGAGAGGTGTGAGAATAAAGATAGATAGTGAGATAAGCAAGGAGTTGTATGAGATAATTTGAGATAAAGGTATTGCAAGTGAAAGAGAGAAGAAGTTGATGCTGAATGAATAAAAGGATAGATCTAGTGCGACAATGTTTTGGAGTAGGCCGACAATAGAGTGAATTCTAAAGTTTTCTTTATCAAATCTACTGAAAACAATTGGTGTGTTGAATGACTTGAATTGGAATTTATTCAATGTATATGTAGATGCAATATTATAAGTTCATTCCCTTTTCTTTTTGGCAGTGCACCTTTCTAGCAGTGGGTCATTGTAATCTAGGCAGTGAGCCTTTCCAGCAGTGAGTCATTGTAATCTAGGAAGTGAGCCCTATGACAGTGAGCCTCTTTTTGTAGTTCCATATAAATAGTTATATTATCTTGAGATTTAATCCTCACCATGGTTTTTCCCATTTTGGTTTTCCATGTATAAAAATTATATGTTTATCTTATGGTTGTGCATGTTGTGGATTTTACTTCTATTGCATTCTTCATCCTTTGCTAAGGACATCTAAGATTAAGATAAGTTTCAAATTATTAGAGAATGTTTTAAATTTAGGGAATATTAATTCACCCCCCCTCTCAGTATTCTGGTCTGTTCAATAATTCTCACTACATTTGAGACTAGAGTGTTTGAGTTAGATACCCCTAAGAAGGAAGCTGCATTCAAGACAAGTAAGAAGGTAGAAGATTGAGGTGCTGATCAAGATGATGAATTGATGAAGTAGAAGAATTTTTTTTAGAAGGTTAAGAAAAGGCATTGAAAAGTAAAAAGGTAAGTTACCTTTCAAATGTTTTAAGTGTGGAATAATTGGACATTTTTCTTCTAAATGGACTTTTAGAGAAGATAACAATAGAATACGAGAAGACAGAGATAAAAGATAAAAGTCCAATAGAAGTATTTATTCAAAAGATAAAATAATCATATGAATATGATAATCAAGATGATTGAAATGACAAAACTCTATTTTTGGCCATGAGAGTTGATAACATAAAGAATGATGTTGGAAAATGTGAGAAGTCTGGTACCTTGTTGGTTGATAAAATAATGAAATCATTGATTATGTGGACTACTCTGCATGCAAAATAGGAACCAAATAATTGGGTGATTGATAATGGTTGTTCCAATAATATGATTGGTGATGTGAGGCCCTACCCCGAGCCGTCATAGCATTGCAGTTATTTCTCATGTTTTGGACTTATTATTGATACTTTATTTTGATGCATTATGGACATAGATTCTATATGATCCAGTGATTGGATAATATTGATATGGTGTATGTCACTTATCTCTAATTTGGAATACTTTATTCTGATGCTATAAATTATGGATGCATGCATTATAAATGATTAAATTTCATGATGATTATGATGATGCCATTTAGTAGATTATTTTATGTGGATTTTATTGGATAATTGGAAACTTGATTATTATAATTAAAATTGTATGCAAATGTCTGAATTGTATTATTTTCATATGATAATATTATATGTGATTATTGGAATTAATAATGTGCAAAGTGAGATGTGCAGGAAAACTGATCCATGTGACCATGGAAACTATTCAGAGAATCAAGCCTAAACCTATGTGCGTTCATGAAGCCAAGGGTTGTCTATTTGGAGAGACAACACCTCGTGTGTAAATGTGTTTTATTTGTAAATGTTTATGCTTGGATGTGTGTTTAATTTAAAATTGTTAAATTTACTAATTCTAAAAAGGGACATTGCCATGTGTATTTAAGTATTGTGTAATTTTGTAGTGTCACTTGACACATGTGTTGTGAAGTGAGTTGGCAATGACATGTCCCTTGGAGGGAATTTGTTTTACCAATGCATTTTTTTCAAATATCCTAGTATGGTCCCAAGAAAGTCTTGGATAGGGAGCCATTAGAAAGGTCAACTCAAGGTTGACCCGTAGGTAAACTTTGGGTGAGTTTCTAGAGGGTTAAACTAACTCTTAAGGTTAGGTTAGGGGCATTTTTAATGGGCCATATGTTATACCTATGGGTAAAGACCAATTTTAGCCATGTGTCCTCTCCCTGGCGACTGTCTAGTCACCTCAAAAGTTGAGTTTTTCAAGATGGCCAAATTTCAACTTTTGAGGATCTTACCTAGGTTAGACAACCTTCATAATGAGTGATATTTGCTCTTCCCCATTTTCTTTTACCTTTTTAGGGTGCCTTGTATAGAGAGCTTGTAAGGTGTTGGGAAGACCAACCTATGAAAATCTCTCACCCTTCCCAAGAGGATTGGAAAGAGTGAGGAGTGTCTTCTTAGGGAATGTTTTGAGAGGGAGAATTTTGATCACCCACTCTCCATTTTCAAAGACATAGAATTTTTGCTCAAGTTTTTGGTTGTAGTTTTTGGAGTTGGATTTTTTTCTAAGTCTTGAGAAGGAAAAAGAATAGTGGATTGGGTAGCTCTCCTACAAATTCTCCCCATAACCATTTGCAAATTTTTAAGGTTGGTTGAAATACTTCCTTTTATATATTGTATTATAAATGTAAAAAGATTGCTTGTGCTTTTCTATGGTTGTTTCCTTTGTAGGCTTGGGAAGATTGTTTTGAGTTCTTCCTTGTGTATTTTCTTGTATGTTGGATGTTTTATGTTTTTGGGTGTTTCAAGGCCATACTCACCCTTGGGAGGGGCCTTGGGGGTGAAGGGCTATTTGACAACCTAAGAGTGTAGAGAGTCTCTTCTTGGAAGAGAGTGATACACAAGGATTATGGGGCCCTTGTTGCATTGTTATTTTTATGTTTATGCAATGGGGGTCATAAGAGGAGATTTGGGCTTGTATACCATGGGGGACATAAGGATATTTGTTGGGACAAGTTTGAACTTGTGGTTATTCTACTTGGTAGCCTTGAAAAAGCATTATGTTCTCCTATTTGTAGATTCTTCTCTAGGTACTTGGTCCACCTTCACCCCACACGAAATAGTCACTTGGTGACTTTGTTTATCCTTGGGATGGGAGTTCTATGGTTGTGAGTCTTCTTGTGTTTTGTTTGTAATGATTGTATCCCATTTAGCCTTGGTTCTCCTAGCTCGGGGGCGGCTTCATGTAAGCCTAGGTTGAGAGGTGAGCCTCCATGGTCACAACCTAAAAATTTTATCGTAGGTTTGCTTGGATTAAATATTGGAGTGGATTATACTTGCAAGTTCCTATTTTATTGTATTTAGTTTCAAAAAAAAAAAAATGTATTTGTTAAGCCCTCATTTGGTAGAAATGAAGAGGCTTGATTTTGTAATCTTCCTATTTGTGTAAAGGAAATAATGATGTAATAAATATATTTATTTTGACTAGTTCATTCAAGAAATAAAGGGAAAAGAAAGGCATTTGAGCAGAGAGTTTTTTAGTGGTGAATCTTTGCCAATTGACGAATTCCACGCATTTTTGCGTATTTTTTTGAGGAAATGGTGAATAGTCTGGGGAAACATCATGGTCAAATCACCTAGAATTTCAGGGTTAATGGTACATTGTATTCTGGCTTCACCATTGACCATACATTGTTCAACGTGCATGCCCATAATATTCACCTGGAATCACTCAGGCATGGGTATTATATCACCTCCATTATTTGCCAACAATAGTAAAATGACCACGTACCTAGGACCTAATTCACCAACGGTAAATTAAATGTTCATTGCACACATCGGCCAAATTCACCAATATCAATTAAAACATTATAAACATTCGAGGACCCATTTCACCCCACTTAAATTAAATGTTCATTGCACGCCTGTGCAATTCGCCAAAAATGCAATTAAATTAAATGTTCATTGCATGCCCGCGTAATTTGCCAAAAAAGCAATCATGGATTCATATAAATACACTCTTTCTTACAATTTATTCATGTCTGATTAGTAAATTTGGGAGCTCTCAATTCACATTCCACAATTTGAGTTGGAACGTCAAAGTTCATTCTAGGGCAGAGGGCCGGAGTTATAATCCTGCAACACAGTCCCAAGCATTCCTAATTCCTAATTCAAAGAATTGAGAAGGCATAAAGGTGAGTAATCATTTCTTCATACTTGATAGTATTAGTTTTAACTTTTAATTCGTAGTGAGAGGTCAAGACTCAAGATGTCACAGTCAAACATAGGTGAGACTCCTCAGGGTGGTTAAGGGATTGAGATGTTAGACAAGGGTGACTGAGACTCCTCAGGGTGGTGAAGGGATTGGGATGTCAAACAAGGGTAAGACTCGTCAGGGCACTGAAATTGAAGGGATTGTGAGGCCATCAAAATGCCCAAAACTTAAAATTAAAGATACTACCATAAAGTCTTTCTTTGGAATTGGCAAAGTTTCTGGTCCATCAACTTCTGCAGTTGCAGAAGCCATTCACAGTAGCTCACCACCAGCACAAGGTGGGATTGTCATTGAGTTAAATGCATCAAATGAGGATGACAATATCGACATGACATAATATGTTCTAAGGGATACACACAATGAGATAATTCACTTAGATGCAAATTCTAGTACTGAAGATGATGTTGGTAGGAAGAAAAGAAAAAGGAAAGTAAAACTGGGGCGAGAGTGGGGATATGACAAGGAGTTTTAAATTTGATTGGGTAACAAAGTACCCATTCATTGAACCAGTCCCAAATAATGATGAACAACCAACATAATGCAGGTGTAAGGTTTGTAGCTGGAAAACTAAAAGAGAGAAGAAGATGCAGCTAAAACTTGACACCATAGAAAAGCATATTGGTAAGGTTTATGAAAAATAGATCATAGACGGAAAGGAAACACTAGTAGTAAGATGGAAATCAAAGGAAGAATGTATTCATGTTAAGTATGCCATGGAATATGAAGAGCATAACCACAAAATGACACTGATTGGTAATAGTGGATTTGGAAATACAATCAAGGTTGGGATTGAACATGCAACGAAAGTTGCAAACCTGGCAAAGGCTGTTTAGATGAGTGTTATTTTTCATATTCTGTCGAGAGGGAGTCCTATGAAATATTTCCCAAAATTTAGTAATTTATTAACTTTTTTGAATGTTCCTCACTATCCTATGTCACATTGGTCAATAAATGCTAGATGGGAAATGACAAACTGTCTCGCTGAGGTGCAAAAGCAAAATTTACAAGAGAGTGTAAAAGAGTCAAATTTTATTTCATTATCCATAGATGAAGTTACTACGGTATATAACACTGCTTGGGTTTGTATGCATGTGTATACCGTAAAAGAACACATCCGCCGAGCTCATCTACTCTGTGTTTGTAAAATGAGGGGCAATTCAATAGCAAAAAAATTATATTTGGAAGTTAAGAAAGCTTTGAATGAAATTGCTCGTATGGATGACTTGACAATTACCAAGAAGTTGGTGTGTGTTGGAGCTGATGGAGTTGTAGTAATGCAAGGTCAAAGGACCAGTCTTTGTGCAAGATTAAAAACTAGTATTGCACCATACCTGGTTGGCATTCATTACATGGCCCATTGAATGAATTTAGCATATAGAATTGTAAGAAATTTCCCTACAATGTCAAAAGTTGAAGATCTGGTCCACGAGCTCCTCTCATACTTTTGCCAAAGTCCTAAACATTTTGTAGAATTTTAGATTTTTATTGAGGGAGTAACAATAGGAAACAAGCTTCTCAGGGATGTTGAGACTAGATGGATCTCCTGGCATGGACCAATGAAATGAGTTCTAATAGAATATCAATCCTTGATCAGACTAATGTATGAGCAACACCTCACAGTAGACAAAGCTCTTGATCTCTTACATAAGTTAAGTGATATAGAGACTCTGTTAACTTTAGCTAGTCTTCTCCCCATGCTGGATTCAATGAAAAAACTTGTTAAGAAAGCCCAAGATAGAACTATGTATATCAATGAGTATAGAACTCTATGTAAAATGACATGCTTGAACCTGGATGGTCTATATTCAAATCTAATAGGGCGAAGCCCAAATTTTTTTAGGTGGCAGATAATTATAGATTTGAATCATGATGAAATTTTTTTACATTTCAATACAAAAAATGAGTTATGTGTCTTTGTAAAAGGATTTTAGATACCAATGCACCAATCTAAGATGAGCAAGCGAGGTAGAGCACTACCAGTTAAAAATAAAAATTTTGACAGAATTGTTAAATTTGTTAGTGATAATTTGAAGTCTATTGCATATGAACTTTCAACTGAGATTTGTGAAAGATTCCCTTGAGAAGAAATACTTGAAGCCATGGGTTGTGTGTATCCTCAATTTTGGCATTCAATTGGAGATAATCCAAATGACGCAAAGATGTTTCATAAAAAAACTAGAGGAATTGATATTGACATTTTCAAAAGATGCATATTGCAATGGACAACCAATAGAAGGAATTTTAAGTTCAGATCATCTTAAAAAACAATGTAAACACTTTGCATTGTTTATGAAACAACAGTTGGTTAACTTGGAGAATCCATTTGAACCTCGATCAATCACAAGGATTTGGAAAAGGATAGATCAAAGTGAAGCATTGTGTACTGCAATACCAGAATATTTGAAACTTGCTAATTTATGTCAAACAATGATATTGGGGTCGGTGGAAGATGAGAGAGTTTTTAGTGCATTAGGGCTTTTGAAATCAAAGATTAGAAACAAATTAGACAAAAATTTGGAAACTTGCTTGAGGTTGTTTGTAACTTAGTATAATGTTAGAGATTTTCCATATGATAGGGCACTGACAATCTAGAATTCCATGCGTGAAAGACGGGGGTTGTGTAACACTTTAAAAGCCGGTGGTGCTACTACTAGTGCTAGTGCTAAGACAAATGATGGATCGCGGACTCAGAGTCAACATGAAGCCGAAGAAATTTTTGAATACCCAACTTAGAATGAAGATGAACCTGTTAGTTTTAGTCAGTTTCTGGATCTTGAGTCCTTTTGGGATATAGAAGCCTCGAATTGAGTCACTAAAGTGAATTAGCAGTCAGTTTATAGGTATTTATAATTATACTATAGTTCTTGAGTCATATTATAATTTCAATTTGCAATACTATAGTTGTCATTGATGATTTTTGATATTGTATTCCTTGAATTTGTCAATTAGGACGAATACTTATTTCATATTTTTAATTGTGAATTTGAATTATTAGTAAACAATTAGAATTTATTTTTTGAATTATTAGTAAACAATTGAATTATTAGTAAATTGGTTCCACATTATGTTGAACATGAAATGCAACAATTTGTGTCACAAGATCCATAAAATTATTCATATTGCATAACTATTAGAACCTTTCTACTATTCTACATTAAAATTCTTAACATGATGTTCATGGCGATTAGGGTTTTGTGTTTGTTTTTTGTCTTAGTTGGCTAGTAAACCGAAGTTGTTGTGCATTGAAAATCTGAGTTGTCCTCTCTTTATTTGTCCATGTCAACGTCAAGTGTGGTCAAACAGTTGGTCAGACAATGAGACATGTTTAATGTTTCATCTTTAACTCGCAGATAAATTTCATGTTTAACAATTTAAGTGGCAAGTTAGCGAGTGTTGGTTTGGGTTTAAATCGTGAGGTTTGTAGTTTTTTGAGTGTTAGCATTTTATGTTAGTGAGCTGGAGATTGTTAATGAAATTGCTTTGGTTGTGAGGTCTTGAATTAGTTTGATGCCATGCATTATCGCCAGGAGAGTTAGCGAGTAGGTCATTAATGGTGTGTGTGCCACTGCTCGCGCCTATTTATGACGGTAATTAACATAAAACATTAATTTTTGTTGGTACTCGCTGGGTCGCTGCGATCAAGAGATAAATTTTTTTGAGATTTTATGGTTATCTCTAGCTCACAGGTCCTTTATCATCAAGTCAGTTTAAGTTGCGAGCTTGAGAGTACTGGGAGATTTTAGTTGTCGCTACCTTGCAAGATGTTTTGCACTTGACCATTTTATGTTGCAAGGTTGCGACTGGGTGTGATTTTATGTTATCGCAAGGTCGTGAGGTGTTCATGGTTAAGCCATTTTAATTTGCAATCATGCGATGTGGTTGGTATCGTAACTTAGTTGGTTTCGTTGCTTGCTTGTAGGTTTTGAAGTTGTATAGCATTTTATGTTACAATCTGGCGACAGGTAATTTTTGGTCTTATTTTGTGGTCATCGCATGCTCGCGGGTTTGTAAGTCTCAAGTCAAAAAGTGTTGCGAGCATGCAATGACGGTTAAGTGTCTTGTTATCACGGGATCGCAAGGGTTTAAGTCAAGTTAAGTTTTGAGTTGCGAGCTTGCGATGAAATAAGTTGTTTTGTTATATTTGTAGTGGTCGCCAGCTCCCGGGTAAAGAAAGAATATTACAAATGTTGTTGCAAGGTTGCGATTGAAGGGCTTGATGAAGATCAATAGCTGTCGCTCACTCGCGAGATTCTTTGACGATTCGTAAAAGGGGTTGCGAGCTTGCGATTAAGAGGATTTGTTAGCATTGTCGCTAACTCCCTGATTACTTTCAAAATTGTGATAACCGGTTGCGAGTGTGCGATTAAAGATGGGGATTGACACGTGGACTTGTTTGCCCGGTTCTATAAAAGTATTGAATGACAATTGCCAATAAAATAGAAGGGAATTAATTCAAATTTCGCTCGAGTACTTCAACTTTGAATTAATGCCACAGTAGCTAGTTCATGCAAGTATGGAAATTAATGAGACTTGAGAGAAGTGAGGTGCTCAGATACCATAAATTGCATGATCAAGCTGCGATTTTATATAATTTCATTAATGTATTCTATCTTCAAGGTAATCTAGTGAATTGAGCTCTACAACAACATTGGAGAATTCAGAGTGTTGGGTGTGGGAAAATTTTAGAAAATTGGTTAAGTTTTTCTCATGCAGCTAAAATGAGAAAGGCGATGAGTGGAACTAGATGTTCCAAGCCCAAGGCCACGACAAGTGGATGACCTGGAGGTTCCAAGCCCAAGACCATTGAGGAAAAGATGGTTAAGAAATACAAAGAAGAATTTGTAGATTTACTACCAGGGACTTCCATTGCTTTGAATACAAATGATTTGGCATGGAAAGATTTATGGAGCCAATGCAGAAATCCGACCATGCTTCATATGACTGGTTCTGCTCTATTTCATTATTTCTGGAATAATAGGGTTAAGGGTGTCCTGATGTCAAACCCTTGGGATTTAAATATGGCAAAGTTAATTGTGCTAGATGTGTATGTTGATGTGGATTTGATCAAAGAGTTGGCCAAATGCGATTGCCCAGTATCTAGGGTAATCAGAAGAAAGAACCAGTCTGCCCTAGTTTCAATTAATAGAGCTAGCTTTGTTGAAGCTTTCCAGATTACTAGTGCTGCATGTACAGATATAGATTTGGAGCGGATTGCAGAGGATTATGACAAATACAAAGGTATTATCAAGAAGCATGCAATGCCTAGATGAATTCCTAGGGTGAATAGGAAACTAGTTATAATTCTAGATAGTATCGAACCACCATTATATGCATTGTACAATATATGGATTATGCAGAGTGTTGGGTTTTGATGGAGATTCAACAGTGTCAGCTGAATTACTGATGATGGCTATGGAAATTCAACAC
Source organism: Cryptomeria japonica (assembly GCF_030272615.1). Taxonomy (NCBI): domain Eukaryota; kingdom Viridiplantae; phylum Streptophyta; class Pinopsida; order Cupressales; family Cupressaceae; genus Cryptomeria; species Cryptomeria japonica. Next base: position 359,010,490 of record NC_081412.1, on the reverse strand, counting down.
CTAGATGTTAACAAAGATTACGATTATGTGGGCTATGTGGTTGAAGACATTCATAATGCTCTAGTTGAAATTAAGAGTGGTGCACCCAACCCTACATTCAAGCATTATTCATTGTTGATGCATTTAATCTTGTTCTTTAATGTTGAGTTCATGGATAAAGAATTGGAGCTTTTCAAAGAAGAATTGGGTGTCTTAATGCCAATACAAATATGGACCCAGGTTTGGGACAGTAGTTCTCCCCATTCTTCTTTCCTTTTCTTTGAAAATTGGATTATTTTGCCAATTATGGAAATGCTAGGAATAAATAGGGAACGATTGTCAATTAATGTTAGGAGAGTTTTGAGACCTTACTAGTATGTTCCAAACTGGTCTATTTCACATAACTGGGGGGACTTTTTCTTTTTTGATAACTTTACTGTGATCAAAGTCTATGGGTTTCCTTAGCCTCCCCACATTTTACCAAAATTTGATCCAATTAGGATTGCTTTTATGGAGTTTATTTGGCAATTGACCCTAGTTGAAAAAGAATACCTTGACAAACATAGGAAGGGTTCTCTTCTTCCTAGGCTTTGGGTTGTGTCTGATTTTACCATTGGTAGGAGTTCCTTTGATGAAGTAAACAATTTCCTTAAACAATATAGGTTGGTTAATGATGTGTCTAGATTCCATGATCTTGAAGAATTTATTAAACGTGCATTGCCAAAAATGACACCTTGGGCCACAATAAAGGACCATGAACCATTGGATGATGAAGATGTGGTTAGAAATTTGCTGAGAAAATAGGAAGTACAAGAAAGGAGAAGAAAATGGAAAAATTTGATGAGAGTTGAAGCAGAGTTGAAGGTTGTTGACCCTAGTTTCTCAGGTTTTTGCCCTGATAACCCATACCTGGAGAGGATTAACAAAATATTGAGTTTATATGAAAATCTAATGGAACAAATGCCTCAAATTCCAGAAGTGGCTACTCAGTAGCAAGACCCCCAAGATGGGCATTCTTCACATGGCAAGAGACCACTTAGTGTGTCTGCTGATGATGTAGAGAGTGGGGATGAAGTTCAATCTACCTGAGTGCCAGCTGCAAAGAAACAAAAAACCAAAGAGGTCGGTACAATTGTGAGGAGAGACCCTGCTAGAGCAGTTGTTACAGAACAAGGACACTACTTTCATCAAATAAGGACACATCTGAGAGAAGTAGGGCAAAATGAAGAACAGGGAGAAACAAACAAATCCCTTGCTCAAGGCTTTGATGAGCATGTGATGTTGTCAAATGAGTTCATGAAAGATGATGACTTTATTAAGTCAGATGAATTTAATTTTTTTTTGACAATACAAAATATGATCATAGAGGAAGGAAATGTAGAAAAGAAAAAGGAGATCATCAAGGCACTGTAGGAATATGATCCTGACAGGGAGCAAATATTTGTAGAACAGGCAAGCTAATTGATTAAGAGTACTGGTATGATTATGATGCCTGACTGGGATATCCAGTCTATTTTTATTATTGATCAAATTAGGAAGTAAGATGAGCCAATGTTTAAAACTGGATTTGAAATTGGAGATGTAATAAGAGGATTAGGATTTAATCCTAAGTCAAAGACACTTGTTGCTTGGTCTTTGGCCCCTTCCACTCAAAAGCCCCACCTTCTAAATATCCAAGTAGAAAAGAAAGCTGATAGAATGATCTGGAATTTGCAGAACACAACTGACACAGATATTGCCTCATTTTTTACTCAAGTTTCTTTCATGAATTTATCAAAAATAGAGGATTTGTCAAGAAGATACACAGAAACATATATCCAATTGATTGCATTATCTAAAAAATATGAAGAGACACTGATGAAGAAGGGCACTCTGGAGGAAGAGTTAGTGGAGTTGAAAGAAAAAATTGCAAATGAGCCCCCTCCAATACAAATTACAGAACAAGTACAAGAAATACTAGCTAATGTGACAGCAAAAATGGAGGAATACATAGAGAAAATTGAAAAGCTTGAAAAATAACAAAATGTCAAGGCTATCTCTCTTGTGTCAGGAATTCTAAAACACAGGATTAATGCATTGAAAGGAAAATTGATGGTAGTGTATGATTTGCACATTTATTTGAAAGAGGCAAGTAAAACATCCTCTGAGGTTGTTGCTTTTCTTGGAACTTTGTTCAATGTTTGGTCAGGAAGAAGCAGATTAATGGATATGATAAATACTACAATGATGTATAGTGACGAGTTCCCTCCCAAGATTAGTGACACTAAAGACATGGTGGAGGTAATGAATGCAACTTATGCATTTTTCATAGGGAAGGATGTGCTTATAAATGAAAAATTATAGACATTTGGGGAAGGTTATAGTAAATTGGTGCCTTCAATTTATGGTAGTAATGGAGATTTGAAATCAATTTTTGATTGGACCAGCGAATTTGATTTGATTATGGAGCAAGAAGAAATAATCAAGCATATAGATGAACAGGTTGATGCTGATTTCCTTAACGGTATGCTTGATTCACTGTTCAAGGTTGAGGTTGACCATGCAAAGTTTATTGTTGAGGCCAAGTTAGTTATAGATGGCAGATGGATAGATTTAGTTGCAAAGTTGGAAGAGGCAAAATTATTTAGTTGGCCAACAGACAAAGAGGTGGACAGGTGGCAAGCCATGCTAAAGGAAAAGAAGAAATGGTAGGTTGCTACCCAAGATTCCTCACAGTAATTCTAAGCTTGTTGAATCCTCATCTTATAAAAGGATTCCAAAATTAATTTGAGAGGGATGACCACTTTTTCTTTTTGATCAGTAGAGAGGGATGGCCAGTTGGCCACTTTTATTGATGTTGAAAACTCTAATATAGTTATAATAGTTCAACTGTTGAAGAATTTGATAAGTGCATAGTTGAATCACATTTTGAATTTACTTTTTGATATCATTATGAATATAATATCAATATCATTTGCATTTTGAGATCTTCACATAATTGTCTTTGTGTTGAATTTATGTTTTCACTGTGAATTGAATGGTCAAGGGTTTTCCAGTTTATGTATGAATCTTGGTTGTGTATGTAATGGCATATTCATTCCTATTTATCTACAAATGAATCTTATTGAAGTTTATTATCAGGTTGTCTTTGAATTGTAAGTGACTCTATGCCCTAGGATAAGGCACTGGTCTGTTGTCTTGATGTTGACTTGGTGAAGTGACCTTCCAATTATAATAGTTGATTCATTGTGGGTGAATATGTTTTCTTGTTTTCCTTTGATTATGAAATTGTGATTTGTATATAACATCTATCATGAAATTGGATCCTCAAAAGATATTCCCTTTAATTGAGTTGCATGTATGTTTTACTAATTATGTTGTATTCCTATCTATTGTGGTGTTTGATACTTTCATTCTTAATACTCTTATGATTTTATATGCTATGGATGTTTATGTAATATATATGGAGGTATTCTATGACTATCTTGTACATGTTTTCCCTCCTCCATAAAGTTGGCATTTACTCATACCTATAATCCACCCACCAATTACAATGAGGTGAATCCTTAATATGAATCTAGACTAACAAAAATTTTGCATTCCTGGGCATAATAGGAAGCATTAAATGAAAAATTACATACACCATAACAATCCAACAAATAGAAAAAGTTAAAAATCATGATTCTGATCATTTGAAAGAGATAGAATTATACACCAGAGAGAAATGGATCAGAATTTAATTTCTATTGAATAAAATTACTACTTTCGTCAACCGCCACAAAATAATTTTATATACAACTCCTTCAAGAACCTGCACAAATCTTGACACTAAATGCTTTTCATTTTCTCTGTAAATGACTATACAACTTGCTCCCTTCACCTAGAGTCTAGAATCACTACTGGAACTAGAAAAGGAACCCCAATGACTATACAACTTGCAAAACTGCTTGAGCCATGCCATTATCACCCTGATGCCTTCGGATGTAATGTAAGATGTTACGTTATGTCCAACAAATCATTTCCAAATAGAGGAGGAAGCCTTCATGCCCAGGAACAAAGAAAATGGAAAGAGGAGCTCGAGCCTTCATGCCCACAATCAGGGAAAGTGGAAAGAGAAGCTTTAGGGTAAATGTAATATGTTGGGGAGGGGTTGCAACTTCCATGTCTTCACAAAGATGACTTGATGCCACTCCCCACCCAAGCAAATCCTTCTTTCATTCCTCTATGGGCTCCTTCTTCAAACCCCCTGCCATCCTGTGGTAGAATAGAAACAGAGGATGTGCCATGCTTGACCTTTCTTGATAAGAAAAGGCTTTCACACCCCCTCTGGAAATCCTTCTCACTTTCACAACCCCTCTGACAATAAACAAACTCACATAGGAGAAAACAAAAAAAAACCCATCCGATATTACAAAGCACACAACAACTCCATGCACGATCCTGCTCAAACATCATTTTCCTTTCTGAGGAAAAAACCACTCTAAGAAAATGAAAAAGGTTTCTTTTCTCTTCTACCAATTAAGTCACCACTCCATTGTATTTATAACCTTTTAACACTTCATTTGGTGATGCTCATTCACATGAAAAATCATCATTTTGGTGTTTTTCAACATGACTGTAGACTCTAGAAGTCATGCTTATCAAATCCACTGCATCCTGATAAGGCTCATCTATTGTGAATGATTTTGTTATGATTTTATTCCTCCTTGATTGGACAAATTATTCTTTAGAATCCCTAACAACAAGTAACCTGAGCTCTGATTTCTTAGAGAAATTCATGATCTCCCATCTCTAACTCAAAAGTTGTCCAATCATTTTATGCCTCTGAAACCGTCGTCCTCAATTGTCTAATCAACCTCAACTCAGGAGAAACCTTCAAACTAGTCCCTCAGGAATGAGTTAGCATCCAAGCCTTAAACATTACTTGTACATATTAGCTTGCCACCATAGTTGTCGCTAGCTCTCATGTTTGTTTAATGTTAGCATTTTTAGGTTGCGAGCTAGCGACCAGATAGTTTGTGGTTAAGTTTTATGGTTATCGCTAGCTCACGAGGTAAAATGTCTGAAGACGTGATCAAGCTGCGAGCTGACGACAAGTTGGTTTGGGTTTACATCATGAGGTCTCTAGTTTTTTGGGTGTTAGCGTTTTATTTTACCGAGTTGGAGATTGTTAATGAAATTGCTTTGGTCGTGAGGTCTCGAGTTGGTCTGATGTCATACATTATAGCCGCTAGAGTTAGCGAGTAACTCATTTCATACAGTTGTCGCTAGCTCTCATGTTTATTTAATGTTAGCATTTTTAGGTCGCGAGCTAGCGACTAAATAGTTTGTGGTTAAGTTTTATGGTTATTGCCAGCTCGCGGAGTTAAATGTCTGAAGACTTGATTAAGCCGCGAGCTTGTGAGTGAAGTACTAGTGGTTAAGAGATAAACAATTTTATATTGGTGAGTATGCGACAAGGGTTAAAGTTACCACTATCTCCAAGTCATTGTGGTGACGAGGACTTAACATTTTGTGGTCAAGAATTGGCGAGTGGCAGTTCAATTTCCCTCAGTCGCTATATCTCAAGGTTATGAAGGCTTAGCATTTTCAGCTTGCGAGTTGGAGATAGAGTCGTAAGGGCTTGTTGCTAGGTTGCGAGATCTTCTAATGGGCAATCTTTCAGGAAGAGAGTTGACAACTGTGTGCCACGTGTTTTAATGACTTAATATCTTGAAATCGCCAATATATTTTTTTATGGTTTAGAAATAGCTTGAAATCGCCAATATTTTATTTTTATGGTTTGAAAATAGGTTGAAATCGCCAATATTTTTTTTTAATGGTTTGAAAATAGGTTGAAATCACCAATGCAAATATTTTTCTGGTTTTAAAAACATTACAATTCGCCCATGCAAATATTTTTTTGGTTTTAAAAACATTACAATTCTCCAAGATTTTTCACAAACTTTGAGCGATCACGGATAATTCGCCAATGGAGATTATTATTTTTTCTTCGTAAACCGCAAAAATTTGCCAGTAAAATTAAAATTTTCCTTGGGAATTATACAACTTTGCTAGGTTTTTACACCTTGTCCAGGGGGGGGGGGGGGGTTTCTTAAATTTTTCCCTCCATTTAAGTTACTTGTATGTATTTGTTTATTGCTTGAAAAAGATGGAAAGAAATTTGTTTCTGTTTTATTAGATAATAAATTGTAAGCATGTTGGAAATGGAAAAGAAAAATAGATGAATATTTAAGTTGTTTGATTTTGCTATTTATGTTATTTTGCAAAAATAAGTGTTAGAAATGCAGTTAACAATAAATAGGAAAAGCTATTTATGTCTAAAGTTTTAAAAAAAAGGAAATGTAGAAAGAAAAATACTTTTAAGTGTTAGTTTAAATCTTCTTAAATTTTCATCTTGTTGTTTTATTTATCAAAAAGAACGTGAAAGAAATAGTGCAGTTGTTAAATAAATCATTTCCATTATTTATACCTGTTTTCTAAGTTAGTGTAACAAAAAATTAAAGTGCAAATTGTAGGTGTATATATATATATATATGCATGTTAACTATTCTAAATACCTATTAATTTGCATCAATCTAATATGCCATTTAAAAAAAAATACATTAAATAAAATATGTGCTGCATCTCATATACATTTAAATCAAATTTCTTCATACATTTAATATTCTGTTAAAAAACATAGATCATTTCAATCTGTACAAATATAAATTAGGAACATCTAATATTCTGACTTAGAAGATTAGATTATGTAAATCAGAATAAAAAAATATATGTGCATGAGTATATATATATAGATATATGTATAAACATATTTAAAAAAGAATATACATATATTGGAAATATACACCCAAAAAATTGCATACCCCTTTTGGCTGAAAACACACACACACACACACACACACACACACACACACACACACACACACACATATATATATATACATATACATATATGTATATGTATATGTATATGTATATATATATATATATACATATACATATACATATACATATACATATACATATACATATACATATATGTATATGTATATATATATATATGTATATGTATATACAAATATATATAATATAATAAAATTGTTGTCATATATTAATAAAACATAACAAAAAAATAATTAAAAAAATAAATTGCATTGGAAATCAAACATGGCGGTGGGTTCCTTTGGGGAAGCCGTGGGCTATGGCCATAGTGGACTGCGACCCCCACAGTGGTGGCGGGTTCCTTTGGGGAAGCCACGGGCCGTGGCCACAGTGGTCCGTGACCACAATGGTCTGCGACCCCCACAATGGGTTGCGCCATTGTGTGGGCTGCGAGCCACACAATGACTGAGCCCGCTATGTGGGCCACTAACCACCTAGTGAGGCAGTCCACTAGTGGCACCATGTTCACCCACTAACCCTCAGCCGCCCCTTCCTCTATTGATCCTCCACCCTCTCCGTGTCGCCTTCATTAAACCCTTAGGCCGCCTCCTCTGCCATGAACACCTGCACACACAAAAAAAAAGAAAAAGAAAAAGAAAGTGTGATAAGTGTTATAAAACCCTAACCCAATTTTGGGTAAGGGTAAAATAAAAATGAAGAGAAAAAAAGATAGAAGAGGAAGTCATAAGGATTATGAAACCTAGTTAGGGTTAGAAATAGAAATAATAATAAAAGAGAAAATAATAAAAAGAGGGGGAAGTTTTCTTTTAAATTTGAAATGGGAAATTTCCATTTGTTTAAGTTATTATTTATTTGGGTTGACTTTTTTATTGGGGTTATAATTAAAATTGGGAAATAATTATTTGCATAGTAATATTATACTCATATTGGGTAAATTTATTAGAAGAGTTTATTAACAAGAATTTTAAATAGAATAATGATTATTTGAAAGTTAAGGAGGTATTTTAAATGTCAGATATTAAATATTTAATATTTAATGTTTAGAGAATAAATTCGACATTAGAATGAGGTTATTGACTAGGTTATTTTTATATTTGATTTAGTTAATTTTAATAGACGAATTTTAAAATGTTATTACTATTGCTCAATTAATTATTTTAAATTCGATAAAATATGTGTTAACATTATTTTAAATAGTCCAAGAGCAAATAAATACTATATGAGATAATTAATATCTCTTGATAAATAATTGGAGAACTTAATTGGGGTAAATTAATTAAATTAATAAATTAAGTTGTGACGACCCTTTTGGGGTATAATTAGTCTAGTTTAAATTGTAACATTATAATAGTGGAGTTAATTAAATTAACTTTAGGAACCCTTTCTTTTAACTCTTGAGATAACCCTTAGTTAGACAAAACTTATTTATCTCATCTTTATCGTAGATTATTTAGTATTTTTATGTTGTTTTAAAAAAAATATTTGTTGTTGCATTTTTGCCCAAAAGTTTGGGCATGATAGGTGACAGGAAGAAGTTCATTAGCCTTGAGAAATGAAATGGAGGAATAGTGAAGTTTGGTGATGAAGGATTTGCCTAAATTTGTGGAAAGGGTACAATAACAATTGATGGAAAGAACAAGATAGGGGATGGATGTTCTTTATGTTAAAGTATTGAAGTATAATCTTCACAATGTCAATTACATGTGTAACAAAGGATACAAACTCAATTTTCATGACAAATGTTGTGAAATTAGAAAAGGAAACTTAGGGGGACTAGTTGTAGAAGGAACAAGGATTCCAAAAAATTATCCATACCAACACTTCATGATGAGGTAGAGCCAAAATTCCTAACTGCATTTTGGTAGAAACAAAACCTTTTGAGTCGTGCCACTATCATCCCTGATGCCTCAGATGGACCGTCAGATGTGTCATTTTTCTCTATAGAGTATTTCCCTCCAAGAAGAGGGTTTATATCCCAACAAGAAGTAAAGTCACCCCTCAAATAGAAGAGGAGCTCAAGCCTTCATGACCAGGATCAGGGAAAGTGGGAAAAGGGACTTGCAGAGGAACATAAAGTGAAGGGAAGGCGTTGCATCTTCCATGTCATCGTAAAGATGACTGGCTTCTCCCTCCTCCCCAACCTTGTTCTACTATTGTTCCTCTGTGAGGCCCTTCCTAGAACCCTCTTCCAACCAGTGGCTGAGGAGAGGCAGAAGATGTGTCATGCAGGGCTTGTTCTGATGAAAAATGTATTCCAAGCCTCCACTGACTATCCTCCCAACTTTCAAGGCTCCACTGACTATAAGCATACTCACTCAAGAAGAATTTCCATCTGGTATCACAGAGCTCACTGTAACTCCTTGCATGATATTTCTCAAAAATCATTCTCATCATCTCAAAACCTTCCTAGAAGATAATAAGATTTTTGTTCTTTCTACCAATTGAGAACACCACTTGGCTATATTTATAATCAAAACCATCTCACTTGGTGGTACTCATGCATGAAAAATCATCACTTCATTTCCTTCTACTCATCCTACCACAAATGGACTTAAGACATCATATCCTTCAGATCCATGAGACCGTTAGATTCAAACTATCAATCCACTACCTTCTAACAAAGCTCATCCTTCATGAATGATTGTATTCTGATCAGATTATTTTCTTGACTACATAATTTATGTTTCAAAATCTCCTTTTTTGGGTATGGAGTCCTTATCCTTTTGAAATTTTCTCAGAGAGAGTTTCTTGATTCTTACCTTTCTCTAAGAATCCCTAACAATGCACAACCTATGATCTTGTTGACAGGTCCCTAATCACTTCATTGCGCACTTAGAAAATATCCTTATCCCTTTATGCTTCAGGAAATATCAATCTCTCATTGTCATTGCGATGAAACTTGTTAAGACAACTCCCTGAAAACTTGATAGCATTGCTTTCCAATTCACTTCGACCCATAAAACAACCTTTAGAACTAGTTTTCACGTGTCTCAACTTATCTGTATTCATCTTATGTCGACAAGATTATTTCCTTTTTCCCTTGTTTTCCCGCGTGAGTGACAACAAATAGTCTTTATCACTTCTACTTTGAAATCCACTCTTCATCCACCATAGATTTTGTCTAGCATGGTACATCACACGATCACCATCAGTCAATATGATATCGAGCTTCCACTGTGGGAAACGGGTCCACAAAAGTTCTAACCGAGCATCGTCCAATCATCTTCCAGCTCAATTCTATTAGTGGCCCCATTGTCGAACCTTCTTGGTCTGCTTGGGACACGTGGCATCGTCTCATGATGCCACGGTCCTTAACTTCTCTATATCTTCCTTCCTGAGACTGCGAAGGCTGTTAGTTCCATTCACTCTTTACAAACTAGCTACAACAACCACTTAACATTGACTGTTATCCTTCATGCATCTTCCTGCTTGGGTTAAAACATCACCATCCATTTGATGCACGTGCAGAACTATGAAACCTTTAGTTGTTAGATCATTAATCATAGAGACATTAGCTAGAATATTTAGGTCAAGCTTAGGGAAAATAATACCCTCTAAAATATTAAAGGGGGGCCTGACCATAGTGAAAAAGAAAGACCTGAATCCCAAATCTATACTTGTGTTTATATATCAAATCTGAAACTACTTGTGCATGTTGATCTATGTCAATTTTACACCTCTATCTCCAGATCTTACATTCAATTTATGTCTTTCTATAATTTATTTTAAACTTAAACAAGAAGACCTGAATCCACCTTGTTCTCAGTCCTTTTCAATCAGATTTATGATTAAGCCAAGTAAATTCACCCTCTCTTTAAATGTAACCATTGTCGAAACAAGTCTAGTTCCTAGTTTGCATGCATAAACTTGTGAACCCTATTTCCCAATATTATAATAACAATAACACCTTTGTGTGCTTGCTTTCCCAATTTTGGAATTGGATTTTCTATTGGTTGTTATTCTTTATTTCTTCCCTCTTAATCTTTCTCATACGTGACATTGGAAATCTCTAGCATCCTCTTTGGAAAACTAAAAAATTAGAATGCAATTCCTACCTACAAAAGTTTTAAAACTCCTTTGCAAAAAACTACAACAACTTAGGCATCCATAAATAATGTCCATCCAAAAATGTGGTTTTGGAATTTGTCCAAGATAAATATTACATTAAATAATAATGTCTTAATTTTGGGGTAGTGGGTTTCTTTTTTTTTATTTTTTTTATTTGTATATTAAATATGCACTTTACAAATCAACATATACAAATATTATGAGCCATATAAAAAATAACATTGACATAAGATTAGTCCCTTATTTTAGTCCATGGATTCAATTTTCTTTTAGTTTGTTGCTTTGAAAGTGTGAGAAACCAGGAATTTGATGTCTTACTTCAACTATCATAAATCAAACATAACAAGCATTAAAATTAAATATATTTTTTGGTGATGAAAAATTGCCATACACCCTTGGATGCTCTTGCATCAAACACTCAAGTTAAGTGAAAATTTTCATGAGCCAAAACACATGAACATTTAAAATCTTATGTCTTTCCTTAATCCACATCTATTTCTTATCTACACATTATATCTTTTCTTTTCATTTTAGACCATAGTCTTCTTTCACCCCTATATTTGTTTCTTCCCCTCTTTCAATAATTTTATTCATTCTTAACATTTACACACATTTCATTTTTACAAGTATCATATAAATAATAAATAATAAATCTTTCTTTTCCTATTTCTTCTTTCCTTCGTCTTCTTTCATGTCAACAATTTTTAACAACACCTTTCTACAACCCAACTCGTAGCCTCTTATTGTTACACTTTACCTCTTTCTTTTATTCACATTATTCTACTTTCATCACTTAAATTAAATAAAAGTCAACGTCGTTTAGATTATTAATAAAATTAGAAATTGTAACGGTTACCTCTTTTGCAAATTCAAATTTTACCTCTGTTATGTCTTCAAAAAGATGTTTCAATTGCAACCTCTTCCTTTTCATTTTTAATTTTTTTTTTAATGTCATCTACATGACACTCCATTACTTCCTTGGTTTCTTCTATTAATTTTCCCTCAAAAAATCTTTCCATTTTTCTTATCTCCTCTTTCAACTGGAGATCATCATCTTCTTTATCAGCTTGCTCATCAAATAAAGGATTCTCCAAGTTCATTTTTTAACTCTTTCATCTTCTACCTCTTCTTATTCATTCCCTTCAAGAAAAATAGCATTATATAAAGTAAATTTTTTATCATTATCTTTACTCTTTTCTTTCTCTTCTACCTCTTTACTGCACGTATCTTTTGATTTACAAAATCTTTAACTTTCTTTATCTACACTCTTCAATCTTTCAATAATTGATTTAGAAATTAGTCCATCTCCACATTATTTTCTTTTCTTTTCTTCTCCCATTTATTTGAATTTTATTTTTTTAAATATCTAGGGCATCTATTCTAGCTTGGAGTCCTATCATCTCTTCATAAACAACTTCGATATACCTTCTTTTCCATCGTTGAAAATACTAAATTCTTATTGATCTTCTCATGATTTTATTTGTCCTCTTTCCTTAAGCCTTTAAATTCACCCCTATAAACTTCTACAATTTCTTTTGGAGACTGACAAGTCCCTTTGTAGTCAAAAGCCCCACTTGTACAAAAATCTCCACATAAACATAACTTAGTCTTCTCGTGCCTCCTTCCCTACTTTTTACAATTGCATGCATCTTCTCCTACCTGTAACAAATTCTCTGACTCAAACCTTTATTTTAATAGATCTCCTCTTCTTTGCGACCAACTCCTCTATAGTTCAAATCCTCCACAATTATTAAATTCTCTTATGAAACAAATCCTCTAGGGTTTTTCTTAAGACACTTTCTTTTATCTTTAAACATTTTTTTACAATTTTTCAAAGAGCTACTAACAATTTTTTTTAAGAAATAAAATTCACACGTTCTAGGATATCAATTTTTACTCACTTGAAGTAGTGAACACCTTAAGAAACAAAATAAATCTACTCAATTTCCAACAAACAACATTCTTATACTACAACTTCTTCTAGACAATCAATCTTCTCATTTCCAACATTTCCAAACAATAAGAATTTTACACATTCTAAAAAAAAATTATTGTTCTAATATTTTATCATTTCATTATTTTTCTCATATTTAGGAAAACTAATTGCTTTGATATTAATTGATTAAGTAGAAACATGGGAGGTTTTGTTAAAAATTTCATCCAAACAACCATTGTCATATATAAATATTCATTCCACCAATATGCATGAAAAACCAATTGATTTTATTTAAGAATGACTCAAATTTACACAAATAGTTTTGCACATCAACAAGCTTGTAGGAATATACAATGCTTTTATTTCAAATATTTTTTTGATTTTACAAATATTTACAAAATGCACAAACTTGCAGGAAACTCAAATTTATTGCAATCCAATTAATTTTTCAAAGATTTGAATATATAAATATAATAATAATAAAGAAGTATTTCCACAAAGAAAATCAATACATTTTAAATAAGAATATATACAAAGCTTGTTTTCCCAATTTGGGCATTGGTCATTTTATTATCTTGTATTTTTTTTTCTCAATCTTCCCATACATGACTTTTAAAATCTCTAGAATCCTCTCAAACATAATAAAAAATTAGAATATACTTCTTTGAAAATCCTCTGCAAAAAACTATAGCAACCCAAATGACCAAAAATAATGTCCAACTAAAAAAGAGGCAATTTCAATTTTGTCCAAGACAAATATTATATTAAGTAACAAAGTCCCAAATTTTGGGTGTTGGGTTTCATTTTTCCCATTTTGCTAGAATCTGCATATTAAATATACACTTTACTTATCATTTACAAATATTATAAGCCGCGTGAAAATTAATATTTACATAAACTTAGCCCCTTATTTCACCATGGATTGACATTTTTTGACCGCATTGCTAGATAAATTAAATAATTAATTCATTACTTTAAAAATGTGCTAAATCAGGAATCAAATACATTGCCTACAACTAATAAAAATCAAACAAAAAGAATTAAACTTAAGCATTGTTTTGTGGTGTTGCAACTTTTACATACATCTTAGATGCTCTTGCATCAAATATGTGATATAAATGAAATATTTCATGAGTTGAAACTTGTGAACTTTTGAAGATATTATATCTTCACTTAAACCACATGTCTTCTTTATCCACCTATTCTTTCTTCTTTGTCATTTTACACTACACCCTTCTTTATGTCTTCCTCACTTTCTTCCTTGTATGAATTTTAGTTCACTATATGCATCTTCCCATTCTATTTATCCATCCTCAATATTTTCATGCATTTCATTATTAGTGAAAGGAAGTTAAGGTAACATAACAACTTCCTACATTGATCTTGAGAGGAGGGTAATGCAAAAAAAAATCAGATCTTTACAATAGTTACATAAACTTAACAGATCACAACGCAGTGATTTACGTGGGAAAAACCCTTTTAAGAGAAAAAACCCCACACTCCAAAATTTGCCCAATATATTATTCACAAATCAGCAACTGATTACAATATAATTACAAATCAAGCTTCTCAAAGGAGTATCACTAATGGAGATCCAAAGGCAACTTAACAATTATCACACTCACAGAATACATTATAATAATAGTTGTAATGCAATGGCCTAATAAAATAGGGTTGCCTTCTAGGGAAAATAAAGCACACAAAATATATGTCATTAGATATGTGAGTTGATGATAAATGGTCAGAATTTACAATGATAAATTATACATAAAATATGGCTTTAGGGGTGTTTCCCCTAAAATCCTTCATTGAGGCATGGGACCCCTTAACCCCACAAGGGTGTACCACCCCCCCTCTTGCAATCCCCCATGATCATTTATCAATAGTAATATTTTATCATTGCAAGGTTGAGACAACATTTTCCTAACAATTAGAAGTATCATATAAATTAAAAAATTATTTATTTTCTTTATCTATTTCTCCTTCACTCTCCTCTTCTTGCATATCAAACAAAATTAACACCTTATTGAAATTTATCTTGTAGCCTCTTTTGTTGCACTTCATCTATTATTATTCTTCACATTTTTCTACTTTCATCACGTCATTCTAATAAGAATCAATATAATTTTGATTATTAATAAAATCAAAAAATGTAACCATTGCCTCTTTCTTTTTTGACACTTCAAATTTTCCTCTATCATGCCTTAAAAAAGACATGTTTCAGCTACCTCTTCCTTTTCATTTTTTCTAGCTTTATCTACATGATACTCTATTGCTTCTTTGGTTTCTTCTATCATTTATTCTTCAAATAATATTTCTATTTTCTTTATTTTCTCTTTTATCAAATGACTATCTTCTTTTCTAACAACTAATGAATACTAAGAGGGGGGGGGGGGGGGGGGGGGGTGAATTAGTATGCCAAAAATCTTTGCACTTAAACACTTTCCAAGACTAACAGTAAACCAGTAAAACAGTTTAGCAGACAAATCGGTTAGCACAGATGCAAACCAAATAGCTAATAATGCATTCACCCATAGAAGCACAAGCACCATAACACAAGAGATTTTGACATGGAAACCCAAATGGGAAAAACCACGGTGAGATGGAACTCACAAGTAACTATCTGCATAATAGGAACCAGACTGGTTAAGGTCTTACAATGTTCTTTACCAGAACAAATCCCGTTAGGAATCTCAATCTTTGTTAGGAGATAAGTCCGATTAAAGACTACCTTGCTAGAGGATTTTAGATCCACAGATGTGAACCACGTTGTTAGAGGATTTACAAGAGGCTTGTGGGCCTACCCGGTTAAGGGCTACAAACTTGTCGAAGATGTGAGTAATCAACAAGTGATTGATCTAGCTAATAGCACAGATTGCTTGGTTATATCCTTGATAGCTCGTTCCTAATGCATTCCAGCATTACTTCAGTCTTCTATACATTCATACTCTCTCTAACTCCTCAACCACCTTAAACCCTAGCAACAACTTTAACTATCGCAACAACAACAACAACAACCTAAAACCCTAGACATGATGTCCTTATAAAGGAATCTGATTTCATGTCGGTCCAATAGGATTACAATACAATTTCCTAGGTTCAATGCATCTAGACATATTCTAGTAACACGACACAAAAAGCACCGCTAAAGTGTTGACACCATCAAACAATCGGTGGATGGTAACTCATCACAAAATGTCGGTTGGTAACTCATCACAAAGTATTACCGGTTCATACAAAATACCAGTTCAAGCAAATTTTGATTTGACAAAATGAAGACTGGCAAATATGTGTTCTGTCGCTTTGGTCCTTCATACCATTTGAGATCCTCGAACCGCTTGGGGTCAGCATACCACTTCAGATCGGTAATCACTTTCTGCAAAACACCAATAGTCTAAGGACTATAATGCATCATACTAGTTGGAACATGTACCGGTTGAGCTTTAACTTATACATACAAAAATGATCTCAATGCAAGTGTGTGTCCATCAATGACAATCACAACATAATCATCAAAAATGCCAATAATCTCCCCCTTTGGCATTGATGGCAACACTTAGGAAATTTTGACATCTAAGTGTTTTACAACAAAAATATGCCAGAATCAAAATTACTCCCGCTAGGCATATACACTATCCCTTTTGTAGAAAATACAATGCATACTACTTCTTAACAGAAATAACATGAAAGTATACATCACAACATTCAAAATTTATACTTCTCCCCCTTTGCCAACAATGACAAAAATAATATTACACACTAACACCTGTATCATTAGTAAAATAATAAGAGTTTATGACAGTAAGGAATAAAACTTGTCAAAAATAGATTTAAAGTCTTGCAGGAATTTTTTCATAGATAAAGACCAAGACTCAAGTAGGGAGGTGGCTACTTCTTTCTCTATCTGCATCTGGGAGACCTGTTCTTCCATGGCATCTAATGTGCTCATCTCCTATGTCATCGTTAAGGCATCCAAATTAAGATAGCACTTCTGAAGTATTTGCAGATGTGGGAGTAGAACCAGTTGAAGCTCCTACAAATCTCATGACCGGGTACTAATCTCATGCTCTATTTTAGTAGACTGGATATGAAACCGGTGAATGGTTTGCCCATAAGCTATAAAAGATTCATACGACAACTTGAAGGTGCTCATATATACCTGCAAATCAAATTGAAGCTTTTTCTTCTGTGCAAGCACATCATCACAGAATAGATGGGGTTGACAAATCTTGCTGAGTAGAAGATTCCCCTCATCCAGAGCATTCCTTATATCCTTCTATGCTTTTTGCAGTTCAGATCGGAGCTCATTAAGCTTCTTCACTAGGGCAATGTTGAGAGCCTTTTGATGCTCTTTCTTGGCATTTGCCTCTGCTACCTCCTCTAAGCTCTGCACTTGATCATCCACTACTGTGCATAGGAGCTTCAATTGGGCCAATGATGAGTAAGTGCTAGGGAGGTTTGTGCTAGGTAACAAACTGGTAAGAGTGTCCACTACCGCTTGGATCACATCTTGCTCCTTTTTCCTCCATATTACTTCAAGGCGTTCTTGAGAAACCTTGATGCTCTACAGTAGCTCCATTTCACTTGCAGACTGGAGGTCAATGGGAATGGTGAGGTCAACCGGTTTGGCTTGACTACCGGTTGCCTTAGGAGTCTCCATCTGTGAGCTCTTTGTCGCTTCTGCTTCCTTGTCCTCCTCTGCCTTTTTCTTCTCCACTTCTTTTCTCTTTTCCTCTTCCTTAACCTCCTCTACTTTCTTCTTCTCTACTTCCTTCCTCTTCTCCTCTGCCTTATCTTCCTCTTCCTTCTTCTTTTCTACTTCCTTTCGCTTCTCCTCTTCTTTTCTCTTCATCTCATCCTCTTCCTCTTTCTTCTTCCTTGCATCTTCTTGTTTCTTTTTCTCTTCTTCCTCTTCTTTTCTTTTCTTCTCTTCTTCCTCTTCTTTTCTTCCTGTTTCCATTTCTCCTCATCTTTTTCCTTCTTCTTCTTTTCCTCTTCCTTTTTCTTCTTCTCCTCTTCATCCTTCTTCTTCTTCTCCTCTTCATCCTTTTTCTTCTTCTCCTCTTCATCCTTCTTCTTCTTCTCCTCTTGCTTCTTTGTTTACTCCTTTTTGTCCTCAGTTTCATTTTGTTTTACTTCCTGTTCCACCTACTTCTCTTGTCCTGTTGCTTCTGATGGTGTAGCCTGAGCAACATCCTCTCCATCCAGAGCATCGACATCAATAGTGTCTATGGGTTCATTGACCGGGTTTCCTTCATTGTCAAACACTTCATCCAGTTTGGTTATTGTCGGTTCTTGCTCAGCCTTCCTGTTGGCTTCAGCCACTCGATGCATCTTCAGAGCTTCTAGAGCAAGGGTGTGTGTATTCTTGAGCACTTCTTGACCCTTCCCTTCCAGTAACAGGAGTCTTCTTCTTCTCATGAAGAAGAGGCCTTTGTATTTATTCATTACTTTGAACAATTTCAAATTTGATACATCAGGAAAATGTTCAGCAAAAAAATTCTCTCATTTCCTGTTCCTGCTCTATGGCAATGCACCATTTATTGTCTAAGGACTTATACAAAGAATCCAGTGTCTCAGATCTAATTTCTGAAGGTGACCAGTCATTAACACATAAGTACTTAATTATTTCTTATTCAATCGCTTCCTTTTCATCATCATTAAAGTCATCAAAACAATCAATCAAATCATTTAGCACTTTTCTCTTAATGTTTTTGATAGTTCTTTGACAATGTGTCAAAGGTTTGTAGGAGGAGATGTCAATATTTACCGATGCTGATGATGTTAGTTCATTCTTTGTCTTTTTCTTTGCTTGTCGTGTCTTCTGAGTCTGGTGAGGCATTCCTTGTCTTCCTCTTTCTCTTGAAGACTTTAGCAGGTGCCACTTCCAGTTTCTTTTTAGCCGGTGACCGCTTGGTCACTTTAGGACTAGTTGCAGTAGCTGGTGTCGATGCTGAAGGCACTACTTTTGCCTTCTTCACTGAAGGTTCTTTTCCTTTCTTTGCTGAGGGTTTCTCAATCGATGTTATCCTTTCTAGGTAGGTGTTAGTTCTTCTTGCCTTTGGATCAAGCGGTGAGGTAATAAGAGTAGAGGCATATCCTTCCAGCATATCATTCATTACCTCATAGCCCATAGGCTCCACCTCTTCCTGTCTGGTCTCAACAGCCTCCATTATGCATTGATCAACTTTGATGATAAAGCAGATATCATCTTCATACTTCTTGACTATGTCACTAGATATCTTCTTCCTCAGGCTCATCTTGCTTCTGAACTCATCAAAGTACTTGTTCAGAACATCAGGGTAGCCGGTTCCAACTGCTTGGAGACTTTCCTTGATTTTCTTGGTTACCAATTGGTCAATAGACCACTGGACATCACCTACTCCTGGAAAGTAGCCTTGGAAGTAAAAGAACAACCCAACTAGTAGTTGTCCAAACTTGAATCTCAATGCATTATCCTGTTTGATCGATTTAAGATTCAATAGGAGTTGCCTTTGCATACCGGTGCAAAGGTCAAATGATGCATCTTCCTTGATCATCCGATAAGCGACATTTACCACTATAGCAGATATAGAGTTAATTCTATTAGCTGAGAACATCAGGTATCCAATCACCATACATGCATATTTCATGAGGTCATCCTTGATGGAATTAACAGTCATTCCTCGTGAGTCGCTCACTGAACTGGTGAGCTTGGACATTTTAGTCTTGCTTACCATCCTTAGGGCTGGCACTTCCCCTGTATTGCAGAAACTGGTGACGACATGATTTGCTTGTAGTGTAATATCATGCATTCTTTCCAGGTACATCATGTCACCATGAACTCTGCTCAAAATGATCCTAATGTGATCATCTATGAAATCCTCCAGGAAATAAACAGCATTGTGGAGCTTCTTCTTCTCCCAAATACTATACTCCAGTTTGATCTTTTTATCTTTTCCACAAAATAAACCTAGCTGTGAGTGAATTGCTAGAGACCCTAGGTCTTCGATTTTACAATCTATGTAATCTGAGATTCCCTCTTCTACTATCACACCAGCTGGAACTTGTGATAGGGCATTATATTTAGACTTGTGTTGAATAAAGCTTGCTGAATCGACAGATGCACTAGAGATAGTATGGGATGTAAAAGCCATGATAGAAACTGAAAACTCAAAAAATACCTTTCAAAAATCGTGAATTTAAGGCTTTCAGATTCTTCTCCACCTCACACTCCGTTGGTTGCATAATCACCGCTTTGCATTCTTCACTTGACCGTTTGCAATTGAATTTGAATCTCCTTCAAGGTTTCCAACTTTCTCTGAATCACAACACAAATCACTTTATCATCACTTTGCACTTGAAAACCTTCTTCACTTTGAAAATGATAGTGAGAAATGATTTGAAAATTCCTTTTAAACATATTCCTCACCTACCACAATTAATGCTCCACCATTAGGGCATAAACCCTAATTTGCCTTTTACCATTTCCGATCTTCTGCCGACTGATAGGTGTCATACACTGGTTAAGGACTTTTACCAGTATAAACCGGGGGTTTGAAACATTTTGCCGTTTTCTCCCCTTAAGCTTTTCTGAAACTTAGTTTGTCGGTTCCATGATTTCCACACTAGGTGCAAAAACTGGTTCCTCTTGCAACACCACTGGTTTCTTCTTCCAGGTTTTGTTCATATCTGCTTGAACAGTGTCAACATCAATCTTTCCTTCCGGAGTGATTGGTATATCATCAGATATGTTCTTTCTTGATCTACAGAATCTGGCAATGTGACCCAGTTTGTTGCAGTGATAGCAGATCAATCCAGGTGCTCTCCAAGGTCCATTATTCATGTTGCCATTCTTCCTCCTACATGTTGTAGCAGTGTGACCATGACCATGACAAATCAAATAGTTTGATCTCCATCCGGTTGCCGCTTGATAGCCACCACTTCTTGACTGATGATTGAAAGCATTAAACCGGTTGTGATTCCAGTTCACAAAAAGGTTCAGGACCAAATCCTTGGGTCCTCTAAGGATATCTTCCAGTGTTATTCATAACAGATCTGCATTCAGATGCTCTATGCCAAACTTGTTGCATGCATAACAGTTACCATTGAATTTATAGGATCTAGGCTTATCATTTAGAAAATAAGGAAAATTATTGTAAGCCTTACTCCTACACACATTGGATGTATGTCCTTCTTTAAGACAGTTAAAGCAAATAGGTTTAAACTTTTGCTTACCTTTATCCTTTGATGTTGATTGATTCTTTGATGTTCCAGAATTTGTACCAGAGGTCTCACCTTCCTCATGACTAGAATAACCAAGTCCATCAGTATTCTTGACGGGTTTGGCAGATTCAAGCTTTTTCTCTAGCTTGACAGTACTCTTGTTGAACTTAGCAAGTATTTCCTTTGACTTGGAGAGTTCTTTGGAAATAGTAGCATTTGTTTCCATCAGGTTTTCATTCTTAGAGATGGCAATGTTCAGTTCTCCTTTCATGTCTTCATTTTCCACTTTGCTAGCATGGAGTTGAGCAGTTAGAGCACTAATCTCTTGCTTTAGCTTGGAGTTTTCATGCTCTTTGTCTTTGACTAGATCTTCAGCTTTCCTCCGATTCTCAAGCTCTTGACACATTCGAATAGTTAGTCCTTCCAATTCTTTTCTCAGGTTGGAATTGGATTCATTCAACTTTTCTACTTCTTGAATCAAGGCTTCCATGGCCGCTTCATCAGAGGAACTATTTTCAGATAGCTCCATCAGCTTTTCTGCATGTTCTCTCCTCTTTGCTTGAGAGGCCTTATATTTGCCCATAAGATCATCATAGGCTTGCTCAGACTGAGTGAGCCGATGAGTAAGTTCCCTCAATGTGTATTCCCCCATATCTCTTTCCAAGTGGTTAAACTTATAGAAAGGTAGGCTCTAATACTAATTGATGAATGCTAAGAGGGGGGGTGAATTAGTATGCCAAAAATCTTTGTACTTAAACACTTTCCAAGACTAACAGTAAACCGGTAAAATAGTTTAGCAGACAAACCGGTTAGCACACATGCAAACCAAATAGCTAATAATGCATTCACCCATAGAAGCACAAACACCATAACACAAGAGATTTTGACATGGAAACCCAAATGGGAAAAACCACGGTGAGATGGAACTCACAAGTAACTATCTGCAAAATATGAACCAGACTGGTTAAGGTCTTACAATGTTCTTTACTAGAACAGATCCCGTTAGGAATCTCAATCTCTGTTAGGAGATAAGTCTGATTAAAGACTACCTTGCTAGAGGATTTTAGATCCATAGATGTGAACCACCTTGTTAGAGGATTTACAAGAGGCTTTTGGGCCTACCTAGTTAAGGGCTACAGACTTGTCGAAGATGTGAGTAATCAACAAGTGATTGATCTAGCTAGTAGCACAGATTGCTTGGTTAGATCCTTGATAGCTCGTTCCTAATGCATTCCAACATTACTTCAGTCTTCTACACATTCATACTCTCTCTAACTCCTCAACCACCTTAAACCCTAGCAACAACTTCAACTATCGCAAAAACAACAACAACAACAACAACAACAACCTAAAACCCTAGACATGATGTCCTTATAAAGGAATCTAATTTTATGTCGGTCCAATAGGATTATAATACAATTTTCTAGGTTCAATGCATCTAGACATATTCTGGTAACATGACACAAAAAGCACCGCTAAATGGTCAACACCGTCAAACAATCGATGGATGGTAACTCATCACAAAATGCTAGTTGGTAACTTATCACAGAGTATTACTGGTTCATACAAAATACCAGTTCAAGCAAAATGTCGGTTGTTGGTTTGACAAAATGAAGACTGGCAAATATGTGTTCTGTCACTTTGGTCCTTCGTACCGCTTGAGATCCTTGAACCTCTTGGGGTCAACATACCACTTTAGATCGGTAATCACTTTCTACAAAACACCAATAGTCTAAGGACTATAATGCATCATATTGGTTGGAACATGTATCAGTTGAGCTTTAACTTATACATATAAAAATGTTCTCAATGCAAGTGTGTCCATCAATGACAATCACAACATAATCATCAAAAATGCCAACAACAACTTCGTCATCAAATATAGGACTCCCCAAGTCCATTTTCTTATCTCTTTCGCCTTCTACCTTTTCTTCTCCATTTCCTGCAAGAAAAAAATCATTAGATAAAATAAAATCTTGATCATTATATATCCTCTTTTCTTTCTCTTCACTTCTTGTTGTTGAATAGACCCCGACTAAAAGAGGAGGGGTGAATTAGTCTTGAACAAATCTTAACACTTTATAGCATAATTCAAATTCAACCCAAAACCTTTAATTTGATCACCAGTAATGAAAGATAAACCAATGAACACATGTACAATAGAAAACCACATTTACATGAAAAAACCAAGAAGGGAAAAACCACAATGAGAATTAATTCACACTATATGAACAATATTATAATTGTTTAGGGCACGCTATCCAAGAAAGCTTACTACTCCCAAAAGGACTTGTAGGTTGAGGTTCACTACCCCAAATAAAGATACAAAGTATTTTCTATGGAGACTCACTATCTTCGAGCAAGATACGAGAATATTTGAGTTACAATGAATAAGCCTTTAGCATCACTTCATCCAACCATCTCCCGTGAATGTACCACACACTCTTATTATATCACATTCACATATTCCTCATTCCACTTTGATTGAGACCAATGCACACACTTGCAAATAAAATTATTTTTTATTTGTACCATCTACAAGACCTAAAAACTTCAATTAAGTTAGCCAGAATAGGGGACAAAGAATTATCCCACTAGGTTGGACACAAAACATATATGCGATGAAATAGGTCCTATCCAGGAGATAGAGAGGACCTAAAAACATCTTATTACATCTTCCAATATAGTCCCAAACTTCACACACCCGGGTGCACATCCTCCAAGTTCAGCAAGAGGGTAACATGTAGGAGAAATGTGCAACACATAACTAATCGGCCCAAAAATTCTTCTTCTAGATGAATTCACATAATGTGGATTCCCACATGGCATAGTAGGATCCAAATACATGTCAACACAAACCCTAATACTAGTGGAGACCCCCAAAGATACACCACAAGCAAGAGAACAAACCCTGTTGGCCAGATAATTGTAAATTACCCTAAAAACCAACATCAAACACAATGCAACACCAAATATATCATTCAACCTCATGCAAACCACATAGAGACATTCTTCAAACTTTCAACAATATCCTCATACACTTCTTCCACAAGCCAAAATATGCTGGCAAAACCCAAATAATACAAAATTATTCATTACCGAAATGCCAAGTAACATAGTCATAACGCAAGACATAGACAATTTTGGAACACTTCATTAGCTAAAATTTGAACTAAGACACTACACAAACATTATAAATAGGTCCTCCAAGCCACAATAATAGAAACATCAATGAAAATAAATGCATAGTGTATACACCTAAAAATGGTCTGAAGATAGTTAATTAAATAAGCAATTATTTAATTAATCCCCCTTCCTAATTTAATTAAATTCATTAGGCAATTTCATTAAATTCTCCCTTTCATCTACTTATTAATAAATCTAAGGATTTATTTAAATTAATTAATCTTCCCCCCACTTCAATCAATTCTTCTAATCCTCTAATTAATTTATGAGTTGTTGAGAATTAATTAGTCTTTTCCTATTATTTGAATTTTTAAAATTCAAATTACCCACATGCCTCCTAACTTCTAACCACCTAACCTAACCATCCCTCTAACCTAACCCATTCCACCTAACCTTGGGTTTAACTAACCCAATCCTATCTTGCATATTCTAACCTCCTTATCCTAACCTCCTATGGTGTGGATATTTTCTTCTTGGGACACATGGCACTTTGACCACATGTCTCCTCTCTTGGACACTTGCCCTTTTATGAGCAAGGCTTCTTGACACTTGTCACCATAGAGATGACAAGTGTCTCTTCCTCCAACCTCTTCTCCAACCTCCTCCAATTTCACCCTTGATATCTTCAAACTCAATCTTGATCGTTGATTCTTGCCACCTCACCCCTAGCCTTGGAAGTCCTATAAATATCCCCCATTTTGGAGCAATAAGGATCCCTTCTCATTTCATCTTATGCATTGTTACTATAGGCATATCATTTTGAGCATTGTTGTTTTAAGTAATTGCATCTTAAATCTATTTTAATTTGATCATTTTATTGCATAATTGTTGAATCAAGTAGCTTAATCATGCATATCATTAGCTTAATTAGTCTCTTGGATCAATCTATCATACTCAATCTCATCTTTTCATATCATTATCATTTCAAATCCTTCGTCTAGGTGTAGTCAAGTCACTAGGATTGCTTAGCCAGATCTGAGAGCAAATCCATACTCGTATCTCTTAGGAGGCAATAGGTCACTTTGTCATGGTTCATCTTTGTTTTCTTATTATTTGCTAACCATGCTTGTAATGATCTATTGAGTGTTTTGTGTTGCAACTACAGGTATCACACTTCACAGGCACGACACATAGCATTCTCTGGATTAGTCCTAACTAGTCATCAAACTACCAACATACTGCCATTACCAAACACATTAGTTGCAACATGAGGGACCTAAAAAGTTAGGAGTGCAATGTCCATATAGAATGTACATTATATCTAGAACTACAATACTATAGACCAAATGTGGAGGAATACAGAGCATTCTTCCAAATTAACTTCAATATACTTTCCTGCATCTTCACTTCTAAAAAAAAGGAGCACCTTGAAACAACATTTGCTCATTTAGGAGAAAAAAAAAGAGATAGTACAACAACTTGTAGTATGCATAAGACCATTTGAAAAGAATCACTTGATCGCCATGCTTCTAATCTTCATCTTAATACTTCTAATCCTTATCTTAATGTTTATAATCCTCATCTAGCTATGACTTCATCATGATAACATCTTCACTATCAACACATCAACAACTTCATACTGAATATAGACATTAACACCAAGAAGGTGGACATCCACAATAAGGAACTAACTATACTAACAAAAAATTGCAATAATCTCCATTAGACACAACACAACACATTAGCAACATACACTTCCAAAAGGGTTAACACCAATGGACAATACCATGACTACACTAAAACCTCCAATATCCTCTACAACATTGAGGGTTGACATCAATGATAATAACTGTCAACAATCTCCCCCTTTTTCATTGATGGTAACACTCACTCAACACAACACTATCTTTCTCCTTTTCTCTTTATTCATTTGCACTTCTCTTTTCTCTATTCTTTTCTCTCTACCTTTGACATCAAGGACAAATGGAAAAGGGCTTCACTTGATTCTACCTTCTTTTCTTATCAATAGTCTCTTCCTTTATTTGTACACACTCCCCATTTGAAAAATAACCAACTATTCATTATCGATATATTTACACATATTTTGATTCAATGCGATGTCCAACAACTTCCTACTCCCCTTGTGAGCAGTAACCACATAAATATCCTACTCCCCCTGAGGAGTAGACCACATCAACTATAGAGATAAAAGATACTTAGATCTCCCCCTAGACAGATGCACCGACATGTGCATCTAGTTTGAAGAAAGAGGAGCAAAAATGACTAACATTTGCCCTAGATATCCAAATATATCCTTTGGAAGTGTCATCAAAATGTTTATAATTTGATCTTTTGTAGGGACATACTCCAGTTTGACTTCTTTCTCTTCAACCTTCTCTCTTAGGAAATGATATAAGATAAAAATATGTCTATTCTTTGAATGCATTACTGGATTCTTTGAAATTTTTATAGTACTTGTACTATCACAAATGATAGGAATAGGCTCATCATACACCACCTTGATATCCTTCAATGTTTGCTTCATCCACATTAGTTGAGTGCAACAAGATGTTGCAATAATATACTCAAATTCTTTTGTTGATAAAGACACTAAATCCTACTTCTAACTGAACCAAGAGACCAATATGTCTCCTAAGAAAAATGCACTAACACTACTAATTCTTTTGCCATCAACACAACTAGCTCAATCAGCATCAATAAAATCCTTCAAAGATAAATCATCATCCTTCTTGTACCATAAACCATAATCTAGAGTCCTCTTCAAATATCTTAATATTAATTTAACAACCTTCTCATTAGATATCTTAGGGTTAGCTTGATATCTAGCAACTAGACATACCACATGCATACTTTTAGGTTTAGAATCAATCAAATACAATTGTCCTCTAATCATATACTTATAAAGATTTTGATTGACTCCCAAAGATTCTGCATCCTTTCTCAAATGAAAACTTGTAGCCATGGGGGTACTCACTAGTTAAGAATCCTCCATACCAAACTTTTTTATAATTTCTTTGACATACTTATCTTGTGAAATAAAGATATCATCTTCTACCTGAGCAACTTGAAGTCCAAGAAAGAAATAGAACTCATTGATCATATACATCTCAAACTCTTTTTGCATCTCTTTTGCAAATCTCTTACATACACTATCATGTCCACCAAAGATACTATCGTCAACATATAGAACAACTATCAAAATCTTGTCTTAGTCAACTCTAAAGTAAATATTGCCATTAGTGGTACCTTTCTTGAAGCCTTGCTAAAGTAAGTACTTATCCAATCTTTCATACCAAACCCTAGGGACTTTCTTGAGACCATGCAAAGCCTTTTTAAGTATGTGCACTATGTTTGGACCTTCTAATAACTGAAACCCATGAGGATGCTCAATGTAGAGTACTTATTCAACTAAATCACCATTCAATAAAGTTGACTTGACATCCATCTGGTAAACCTTAAAGTTCTTATGAGATGCAAAGGTAAGAAACATTTTGATTGTCTCCATGCTTGCCACTGGAGAAAATGTCTCTTCAAAATCAATTTGTTCTTCTTGTGAATAATCCTTACAAACCAATCTTGTTTTATTCCTTTTCAATTCTCCTTGATCATTTAGCTTATTCCATAACACCCACTTTCTTCTATGACATTCTTATCTATAGGTATAGGGACTAATTCCCATGTCTGATTCTTCTAAATCTGATTAAAATCTTCTTCCATTACTTTCAACCATCCTTCATATTTGCTAGAATCAGTGAAGGTCTTGGGATCCACCTTTGGTAGGAGGCAAAGGTTCACTTTCTCACTTTCTTTTGCAAGTATTCTTCTAGCATGCACACATTCATTCTTATCACCAATGATCTTATCTTCTAAACATACTTTTTTGGAGTTTTAGGAGGCTTCTTTAATTTCTTTTCCTTTTCTTCATTCTCTTCATCTCAATCTTATTCAATGAAAGGAATCTCATCTTCTTCTCTTCAATGTAAGAAATTTATTTTGATCTACAAACCTTGGGCTCTTATTTATTTTGACTCCAATCTTTATCTACCTTGACATTTGTGGTTTCAACTATCCTCCTTAATCTCTTATTGCAGCATCTATAGGACATGTTCCTTGTAGAGTAACCAAGGAAGATCCCTTCATCACTTATTGAGTCAAAATTTATAGGATCTTCTTCATCTAAACTAATGTAACATTTGGTACCAAAAATTATAAAATACTTGACTATTGCAGGTCTTCCATGCCACAACCCATAAGGGGTCTTAGAGTTATTTACCTTTCCTTACACCCTATTAAGAATATAGACAAAAGTATGTACTACCTCTTCTATTATACATCAAAAAAATTAGCATCTTTCAATATTGTTCTAGTCATCTCTTGAATTGTCTTATGTTTCCTTTCAACTACCCCATTCTACTAAGGGATCCTAAGAGAAGAATGATGTCTCATAATGCCATGATCTTCACAAATAATTTCAAGCTTATTTTAAGTAAGTTCACCTCCTCTATCAAACCTTAGACGTTTGATCTTAGCATATATCTCTTTCTCTACCATATATTTGAAATATTTAAACTTATTTAGAACTTCAAACTTTTCTCTTAAAATATAAACCAATGTATTCTAGAATAATCACTAATAAGAAACATAAAGTACCTTTCACCATTATGTCATGTTTCCCTAGTTGGTTTGTATAGATCAGTGTGTATCAGCTCTAAAGGTTTTATAGTAGAGTACTCCATATTCTTGAACCTTTCTCTTGTCTGGTTTTACATTTGACATTCTTTGCATAAAGTATTTGTAGGCTTGGTGATCTTTGGCATACCTCTTACTACATGTATAGTACTAATCTTCACTATATTGTCAATGTTGATGTGACCCATCCTTTTGTGTCATAGCCAACATTTGTTGGACTGAATCATCAAACAACTTCTTACTTTAGCTTCCTTTAGATGATAAACATTTCTGTGAAGAATCACAAGCGGTCTTGTACACTAATGACCAGTGTCTCCTCTGGCCTGAAGCTTGTTTTCTCCCTTGAGTCTATAAAAGGGAATTAAAGGCCATGAGAAAGGGTCACGAAATTTGGTCACAAATCTTGGGTCCAAATCCTTGGTCATGTACAGTGAGTCTAGGTGAAATGAGTATGTTGTAAAAGTCATTTATAGAGAAAATAAAATGGGCTTGGCGTCATATTTTATACAGGTTATTGAAGGAGTTATATGTAAGATGATTTGTAACAGAAAATAGCTTGTTAAATGAATGAAAACATATTTCAAATCCATTTCTCCAACGTGTAACTCTGTTATGTTTTGAACGAGTAGAATCAAGGGTTTTCTCATTCATTACATTGTTATGGTATATGTATTTTCTGTTTTTGCTTTGATGTAAGGGGTTAATTAAATGCTTAAATAGAATTGTAGACCGATGAGGCTTATGCATGGATTCAGATTAGTATTTTAGGTTGGAATATGTAGATGAGAGATATTGTAAGGCAGTATTATCTTAGATCCCGAGTTATTAGATTAAAGGTTCTGTTATATTTGTATGCTACGTTTTGCAATTTCAGTTGCCCAATGGATAAGACACTGGTCATGGCTTGTAGTTGTCTCCAATGATAGTTTTGTACTCATAACTCATCGACAACTCTTTGTGAACTGCGAATATCAGAACATCTTTTCATTTTTGTGTGTGTTTCTGCTTGTCACAAACATCTCATGCTCCAAAGCAGGTCGAGGATCGCTAAGAGCCAACCACTCTGTAGTATTCTCCCTCTTTATTGAACCCTCCTAAGAATGAGAGCTTTTGCTTTGTTCTAATGTGAATTGCAAGTACAGTGCAGAGATTACAAGTGCATTAAGGGATCACCCTCCCAGGGTTTGCAGAGCCCAAAGTGTAGAAGGATTTGCAGAATCCTTGTCATATGTTGGTCCAAGTCCCTAAGTATTCTATACAGTTAGAGTTGGCTTCTCCATGCATGATTCGAGGGCTCGACTTGGTTTCTGCCTCTATTGCAGTGTAAACCCCATTTTGGGGAACCAACAAAAATGATGACTTTGTTGGGGAAAGCATAGAGTCACGAGCTTGTAATGTTCTAGCTCCTTGTCAAGTGAGTCAATTTTTATGAATGTTGCCTAAAAATCTATTGTCGTTCATCTTTAAATATAAGTTCAGTCAAGATTTATCCATATTACATGATTATTCCATAATATCACACAAATTATGAGTGGCAACTTTGAGATCTCTGCACCAGTGTGCATTATTTAAGAAGGAATTAAAAAAAGGAACCACAAAACTTGGTGTAGAGATGAAGTAGATTTGAGATCTTATGATGAAGTGCCTTGAAAAGTTGAGGAATGAAATCCACATGATGAAAGAGGAGGAGTTGCAGTGTTGGTTTATGAACAAATCTAACTCGAGAATCTAGAGAGGATGTGAAGATAGTTTCAAATCTATCACTACATCAAGCCAGAAAGATGATTTCCAACCACTATGCTACCTCCAGGTATTTTTTATTTGCATGAGTCAAATATATTGTCATGAAAATTAGTTATAGAAAATGTTTCCCTATTAAGTGATTTAAGCACTAAGAAAGGGATGGTAGTGATATTTTTGCATACTTCAGAGATACAGTTCTCAGATTTTTGTGTTGAGTTAAGTATGTGTTAAGTTATGCATTGACTTGTAGAGAAGATGTATTGTTCACCTAATACATCCCCGTGAAATGTAAACATGCAAGGTATGCAACCTTTGTCGAGTCACAACAAAATTTTCTCTCTTGAAAGATATAGATTATTAAGTCCTAATGGTATCCAAGGTTTCCCGAACCCTATTCCTATTAGGATTAGGGAACATTTACTTGTTGCAATCCAAGGACATCGAGGGGGGGGGGGTTAATAAGTTTTCTACTAGAATAATCAATTTTAACCTTATTAAAACATGCATTCACCAACTGGTAGACCGATACATATAAGATTGAAAGAAGTAAAGAAATCAATAAGATAATTACATAAATGAATACCATAACATAGAGAATTATACGTGGAAAACCTCAAAGAGGAAAAAACATAGTGGGATTTGTGACCCACAATATCAATCCACTGGCCATATGAAAAGATATTATAAAATATGGGGGCCTGCACTTGCAGGAAGGCTTACAGCCTAGAGCACACTGCTCATCACAAAATGAGTCTAACTGACTACATACAAATCTAGACTACAATCCAGAAGAATGAGTGAACTGCAATGATAGCATCTCCTATGCCTGAATACAGTTCTGGTTAAGCTCTGTTTATTTCATTCCAGAAACCCTAAACCCTTACCAAAATAACCTCTTACATAATCAACATTCCTTGCATTACAAATATCACTCTCAGATCTCTCATAACCTTACGCACTCTTACATCTCACAAAATGATATAATAAACTGACCTATATACCCTTACAATCTTTGATGCCTTATGTCGTCTTACATAGACAATTACAAAATGAATATATAAGTCAGCTCAATAACATAAATACATATATATCAAAATCAATTTTCGATGTCAGATCTCCCAAATGATGCCGACCTCCTATATCAGTATCCTAAATGTGAACCATGTAGGCCTGCAATGCCGGTAACCAAAGAATTCATCCCAACCAGTGAAGACACTTGCTGATGTCGGTGTCGGTATCAGTGTTGGTGCCGATGAAGTGTGTGTCGGTGATCAACCAAACTAAAATATGAAGCCAGAACATGTTTCCATCAATGACAACATATTGAAACCAATCAAATGAGTGTCAACTACCAACAATCTCCCCCTTTGGAATTGATGGAAACACTCATGTGAAAAATGATAATGGTTTCCATCTACCGGTTTCATCTTGAGACTGCTCCCCCTAAGCTAAATATCCATCTGTGATCATGATCTGAACAAAATACTCCATACCTCCATAACTATTGAATATTTTTTACCTATATCTCCCACTTTGACATCAATGCCAAAAATACCAAAAACCAGGACGAAGACTGAAAAGTTTGTACAAAGAATATGTCCCAAAATACCTTACCGAAGCTGAATATAATTGAAAATTTCTGGATAGGCTTTCTCCAAAAGCTCTAGATAAGTATCCCAACTTGATTTAAAAGTGCCAGAAATAGATACGAGTCCATTAAGCATGTGATCATTTGACTTTTTCTCATTAAGCTCTATCGGTGTGGGCTTACCAACCAAATCTATGCATTATTTCTTATGAACACTCAAAGATTCCAACCGAGGACTCACCAATCCTTTAAGACCTCTAGCTCTCCTAATTATTTTATCTTTTTCCCTCTCAAGAGCTAAAACTTGAGCTTCCAAAACCAAAATTTGTTCATCAATAGATGTAGTCAAAGAATTTATTCCATCAAAAGAATTGACTATACCTACAATTTTCTCCTGAATATCCTTAATCCCTTTATCTGTCTATTGTAAGTAAACCCGTGTTGTAGCATACTCTGTAAATATTAGTACATTGCCTCAAAGTATTATCAATCAATTTTAGTTTATCATTAATCTCCTTCTTCTCTGACTCAATCATCTGATCAAATGTAGCTCTCTTAGCTTGTGTAAACCTCTCCAATGCCTGTCCATTTGATATCTGCTGTAAAGATTGAAAGTCCTTTGAAATGTGCTTTGTGATTATTTTAAGCTTGTCGGATGGGCTTGATCCTTTGTAAAATTTACACTCTGGGACAAGTCTATGCAAAACTGGAATAGACTGATTAATAACTCCTTTGTTCACAGGTCCTTCCTTCATCATCTTATGTGCAACCATCATCGTGAGCTCATTAGAACTCATCTCTGTTATGCTTTTCTTCTCTACCTGTAAGGTGTCAATTGACAATAATGACGCGCTCACTACCAATTCCCTTCAAGATTCCACTCCCTTCTCCTTTGATGGTTTGTTAACTTTTATAGCTTCATCTCTTGCACCTGTGGCTTCATCACTTGGTGCAGTATCAGTAATTGTCGATTCCTCCTTAGGAAATTTGTCCTCAACCTGTACATTCTGATCCAGAGGATTATTGTCCTCAACATTTGTAACCTGTACACTCTCTGAATCTGCTTGTATATCTACATTTACTGATATTGCCTCTGTGTTCTATA
Source organism: Cryptomeria japonica (assembly GCF_030272615.1). Lineage (NCBI taxonomy): Eukaryota > Viridiplantae > Streptophyta > Pinopsida > Cupressales > Cupressaceae > Cryptomeria > Cryptomeria japonica. The sequence continues at coordinate 358,977,145 of NC_081412.1, read as the reverse complement.
CATTAGATTCTACTAGGGATCTATATATCTAATATCTTAATATCCTTCAAAATTGAACCCATAATACCTTTACCTTTCCCTTCAACCGGGATGTTTGTAGTGACAGTTTTAGCTTTCGATGAAGTATAAAAACCAGGGTTTGCAGCAAAGAATTGAACCCATGCCTTGTGGGTCTCAGTGACTATCTCATTAACCCTACCTAACATAAGACTAACTATCTTGTTCTTTCTGTGAAAAATCTTCTTGTCTGTAACCTCAAGAGTCATATCCAACTCCTCTGGAGTAATGGATGCACAAGTAGTTAACAACTCTTGAATCTTTAAATGCTTGTCCTCCTCCATAGATGATAATATTCTAGCATCTAATTTGTCATGTAACTGTATCGGTATTTGATTTTTAATTTCTAATAAAGCTTTCTTATAAATATCCAAATACAACAAAACTGCTTCCTCAACTTCTCTTTGTTCATCATCATCTAAATGCTCATAATAGAATTGTATATTTTTTAGCATACCATCCTTAGTTATTTCCTCTACCAACTCTGCACAAGTCTTGGGTAGAATAATAGCTACATTACCAGATACAAGTGCCAGAATGGTGTCATACATCTTCTTTCTTCTTCCAGTACTGGATGGTACAGAAGGTGTTTCCTTTGGATCTCTAGTCTTTGTCATTTCCTTGATTGTAACCTTCCTAACCGGTTGCTTCTTTGGTTCCAGTTTAGTCTCCTCACCTTTCTTCCTTAATACCCTTTGAAATTCTAAAGGTGTGTTATCATCAGTTCCAGAGTCTGATGGAATAGGCTTAATCAAAATTTCAGGCTCTTTTCTCTTCCTTCCTTTTTCTAGAAGAACATCTATTAATGCTTTGATGTCCTGAGATACCTGTTCCACAAATTTTCTTGCCTTGTTGCTTCTCCCTTTTCTTTTGGTTAAACTCATTTTAAACCTCTCGCTTCTTCTATTTAGCAGTACAAAAGGATTTCTCAGCCTCATCAATAGGTGCATCAATTAACAACTATGCACAAGCATCCAAAATCTATGCATCAACTTCATAACCCATCTCCTCAATCCAAATCTTTCGGGGTCTGATTGCTTCCATCAAAGTTTCATCTTTCTTAACCATGAAGCATATCTCGGTTGATTATTTATCAATAATGTTCTTTGGAACCCTCTCTCTATATTTCATAGCCTTCTAGAATGCCTTGAAGTAACCCCAAACTTTATCATCTCACTGACTACCCAAACTAGCAATAGATTGTTTTCATTCTCTTCCTTCCAGGATATCAAATGCCCATTGTCTCTTTCCAAAATTGGGAATTTAATTAATAAAAAATAGCATCAAACATATAATAAGATTACCAGAATGTCCCCTTCTTCTCTCCTTTGATCTTCCCTAGGTTAATTAACAATTCATCTAACATCCATCCACATAGATCCAACTTCTCATTTTCCCTCATCATCTTATGTGCTGCATAAATGTAGGAGCTGGAAATAGAATTCAAATGGTTTGATTGAGTTACCTTGTATCCAATAACCATGCTTTTGAATCTTATATCTTTTTTGGTGATAGTACTAACCCTCATCGATCGTTGGTCCGAATTTGCGCCAGTGAGCTTGTTAACCTGATCATTAGAAATCTTCTTCTCTGGATGCTGACCAATCACCCTTAGGGTACTATGGCAAGACCCATTATCATCATCATATTCATTCTTCCTAACACCAATTGATTTATTTTCCATTGTAAGAATATTTCTCGTAGAAACAAGGAATATACACTAGAAGGTTTTCTTGAAAATCGGCCTAGGATGGTCCTTAACCTCAACAACAGTAGGATTTGCAATAAAAGTAGGTACAAAGGATGATCCCTCTTCCATGATAAAAGATAATATCGATAAGTACCTAAGAAATAGTTGTCGGTGAAACCCTAAAGAAATATTTTGATCACTGGTGAAATCACTCAAGAAGATATCAGATCAAACTGAATTGCTTTGAATCTCTCTTAGTCACTCTGAATGCAAGGTGATCAGAAATGAAGTGATTTCAACCTTTTAACCTCCAAGAAAAACCCTAATATTTGTGAAAGATACCAGGTCTCGATCAAATATCTCCATGTCGGATAATAATTTTCAATGTCTGGAACATCATCTAGGACCTCTTCCTGAGGCTTAAGCAGTATTATCATGAATTTTTCCTACCCCTAAGGCATCTGCCTTAGTTACCAGATGAGCTTCTTGCTGGTGTAGGAACAACCTCCTCTACCAATTGAGTAACTAGAGCATTTCCATTTGCTGATTGATCTTCTATCTTCCTAACCCATTTCTTGATATGATCTTACCAGATTTCATTGACCTTCTCTTTCCCTTTATCATTTGATCCATCATTGCCAATCGGTGGATTTCTGCTTCTACAGAACTTAGCAATGTGTCCAACCTTATTGCATGCATAACATGTAACATTGTTCTTTTGAATTTCTTTGCTAAAACTGATATAATTGCTTGACCTACACTGATTAGCCATATGTCCAAATTTTCCACATGCACAACATTTAACATTCATTATGCAATCTTCTATCTTATGACTATACTTGTTGCATTTAGAACATTGACCAAGAGCAGAATCAGGGTTCTGATTTTCTCTATTTCTACATTGCCTAGCCATGTGACCAAATTTATTACAAACAAAGCATCTACAATTAAATTTGTAAGCATTAAGCTGCCTTACTGACGCCTTCTAGTTTTGATCTTCATTTGCAGTACCAAAACTCTGACCTTGTTCAAATCCAAGTCCACTGGAATCTCCATTATGTCTTTGACTTCTCAATAATTCATCAAGCTATGTTGAACTAACCTTGAAGTTTTCTTTATACTCACTTGAAATAGTCAGATCATCTCTCAAATTTATCTTTTGTCTTTCAAGTTCTTGTTCATTACTCTGGGATTGCACTAAATCAGTTCTCAACATATCATTTGCATGAACCAACCTACCACATTCCTTAAATTTGTCTTTCAGAGATATAGAAATATTTTCTTCCTTATTCTTTTGGTCTTCAATCTCCTTTTACATCCTCATAGTTAGGGCTTGCATTTCATTCCTCATGACCATATTCTCCTAACTCAACTTCTGATATTTTTCATTAAGGGCATCGTTCTCTTCATTATCATAATTTTGAAAAATTTCCTTCCTCCTAGCTTGAACAGATGACAACCTCTCCTGTAGCATAAGAATGAATTCCTAAGAAGAATTCAATTCATCTTATAACTTCAAGTTCGTCATCCTTTCAGCATCATAATCTTCAAGTGCTACGTCAAGTTGTCTTTCCAAACTCATATCCATTGATTCTGGATTCAGGATCTCCCTCAAGTTGTTAAACTTCCTCCAAGGTAGAAGGCTTTGATACCAATTGTTGGAATCCAAGAACACTAAGAGAGGGGGGGGGGGGGGGGGGGTGAATCAGTGTTCTACTAGAATAATCAATTTTAACCTTATTAAAACATGCATTCACCAACCGGTATACCGATACATATAAGATTGAAAGAAGTAAAGCAACCAGTAAGCCAATCACACAAAGAATTATACATGGAAAACCTCAAAGAGGAAACACCACAGTGGGATTTGTGAGCCATAATATCAATCCAGTGGCCATATGAAAAGATATTACAAAATATGGGGGCCTGCACTTGCAGGAAGACTTACAGCCTACAGCACACTACTCATCACAAAAGGAGTCTCACTAACTACATACGAATCCAGACTACAATCCGAAAGAATGAGTGAACTGCAATGATAACATCTCCTATGCCTGAATACAGTTCCGATTAATCTCTATCTATTCCAGTCCAAAAACCCTAAACCCTTACATGAATAACCTCTTACATAATCAACATTCCCTGCATTACAAATATCACTCTCAAATCTCTCATAACCTTACACACTCTTACATATCACAAAATGATCTAATCAATTGACCTATATACCCTTAAAATATTTCATGCCTTATGTCGGCTTACATAGACAATTACAAAATGAATATAGAAGTTGTCTCAATAACATAAATATATATATATATATATATATATATATATATATCAAAATCAATTTCGGATGTCGAATCTCCCAAATTATTTCAGCCTCCTATACCAGTATCCAAAATGTGAACCATGTCATCCTGCAATGTTGGTAACCAAAGAATTTCTCCCAACCAGTGAATATACCTGTTGGTACTCATGAAGTGTCTCTCAATGATCAACCAAACCAAAATATGAAGCCAAAACATGTTGCCATCAATGAAAACATATTAAAACCAATCAAATGAGTGTCAATTGCGAACATTACCAGGTTTTGATGGGAAATGTTCAAAATCAACATGACAACACCTGCAGGAGTTTTCTGATTTTATGGGCGTTTTTGAGATTAGTCAGGGAAATTTTTTCATGAAGTTTTTTGTTGTCTATTGGTTTTCATATTTGCTAGTATGTTCTATCTCTTTATGGGATGAACTTAGTGCAACTTTCATAGAACAATTTGGTGAAAGGGTTAATCCAAGTTCAACTATCAACGGATTCTTGGGTATTCAGATGGAAGAAGATGAGTTGGTCCCTATATTCAATCTCAGATTTGCAAGAAATTTGGATGAGATTTCTAGTGGTTATAGGCCAAATGATTGAGTATGTTTGGTTGTTTACCTAGCAACATTTGATGAGAAAATGAGCTATTTACTAAGAGATAAGGATCCTAAAAATTTGCAACAAGCTTATAGGACAACAATGGACATTGAGAACAACTTAGAATATGGAATTCCTAAGGGTTATCTAGCAGTAAGAGTTTTCTACCCTAAGACACCAGATGTTAAAGAAAGGTGTGAGCCAAGAGGTGAAGGTTAGTATCAAAGCATTTACATCTTTGTTGACCACAATAACCATGTTGTGACTTATTATCCAAACAATAATATTAGTGAATAAAACTTTTCTCAAACAATGGTTATTCCTCATGTTAGTAAGGAAAAGATTAGTGAGGATTTTTATAACATAATTGGTACAAAGATGGAGGTAATTTCAGTTGCTACACCTAGTGATAGAATTATTGGTTCCTATAGTGAGGATGCTACACAAGAAGTCCATTTGCATCTTATGGTTTAGTTGAATCCAGTAGCTGGTATAAAGGAGAACTGGAAGGTTGCACATCTAATGAAGACAATAATGATGTGCAAATATTGATGACATAAATTCATTCTCCCAGGAATTAGTTTTGTATGATAATGAAAACTTGGATAATGCCATATCAAAAATGGTATATGATGTTGTTAAGGTAGAGGATTCCATGACATGTTCAAATGAAAAGGGTATACTTAACCTGTGCTTATGCCATGTGAACTTATTCAGAGTGATGGGTGTGAAAAGTTAGCCTGGGTAGATGTACCTATTAATATTCTTTCAGATTGGTTTGTGTGTGAAATTTTGGTAAACTTTCGGCCCCTTCCTTTAATTTTTGGCCCACTCTCCCGATCAGTCACACGTGTGTCAAGTGGTGTCTCGGTGTTCTTCTAAGCAGATCAATTTTCTCATCCTATGTTGAGCGAATGCAGAGCTTCCGCGTAGTGTAGGTCTTTTCCTCAATGTATGTTTTCTAGCCCCACCATCTTCTGTATGCTAGAAAGGACACTTGGTGCCTTCGCATTGCATGTTTTGGTTCCCTTTTTGCATTTGACTTCGGGTCTCCCCCGAGTTGCTATGTGTCTTCTTTGATGGTTCATAAACCAGAATGTTGTTTGCACCATGATTTTCTTATTTGGCAGGTGCAGGGGTCGCCATGGCACGGTTGGAGTAACAACATCAAAGGTTGTTTTTGCTTGCATGCATCTTTGTGAGTGCCACGTGGGGAGATTCCTAATCAGAAGCAGTTGCTAGGATTTTTATGATGCTTTCTTGTTGTTTGTTGAAGGCCGGAGGCTATTTATAGGCCTTTTTCTTCTTTTTTAGGGGTTCAAACTAGGGAGAATTTATTAGACTTTGGCTCACTGAAGAAGCCTTTATGTTAATTAAATTTTGTGAATGACAAACATATCAAATTGTGCCTACGACCTTTATGGTTGTTTTGTTTGAATCTTAATAGACTAACTTTTGTGCTATATTCAAATTCAGTAACTTCTATGATATATGTTGTGAGACTCTATGGATTAAACTATGTTTTAGGAATTGTTATCTATTGGATGAATCATGAATATCATATTATGTTGAATGAGTTTTGTTTAATTATCTTCTCAAATGGTGTTGAGTATGTAGATTGTTGAACGGGCATTAAAACTACATGTATCTGGGTTTTCTGTGCTACTAATATCCTAAAAATATTCTAGTGTATCACCTAAGTAGTGTATCTTTTTAAGTTTTCTTCTCCCCCTTTTCTCCCCCAATTGTATGAAGATTTGACTTCTCAAACCCATAGGTTATTCAGTGAATCTTAGGCAAAAGGTTCCCCATCACTGAATTTCCAATAAGACTGTTAGCGTTTAATGCAAAATTAGTACTCAACAATTTTTTTTATGGCATGCCTGGTGGGACCTAATTTTGAACAAGCCTAAGCAAGTTTATGAGACATAGACCTATTACCAGACATCAAACAATGTTAAATTCCAGTTTGCTTCTACCACCCCTGGTAAATGTCCATTCGTCCCCAACTACTTCTTCTCATAATCCACCTGCTACCCCTGCAGTACCTGTTCTGTAGTCATGGCTCAAGTTTCTCCTAGAAATTTTATGACCTGGAGTAGAAGTAGTCCTCTCATTCCCCCTGTTCCACCTACAATATGGATGCCAATTCGCACCTCCGCACTAAAAGTTGTCCCTAAATTCACCAGAGAATGTTCCAAGACATCGGGGGAACACTTACAAGATGTGGCCGATGTCTGCACCATCCATAATATTATAGAGAAAAATATAGCTCTAATATTTCTTGTAGCTTCATTTAAAGGAAGAAATTTAGATTGGTATAGATCTCTTGCTCCAAACTCTATAACTGATTGGGACCCGCTAGGCAATCCCTTCTTTCAGATATTTTTTGACAAGGCTGATAGATCATCTGTAATGCAACAACTAATTACCATCAAAAGGGATCCTCAAGAAGCAGTGACAAAATTCAATATGAGGTTTCAAAGGACCCGACAAAGGATATCGTGGTCCGCTCGACCTCCCATAAATATGGCATTTTTTTAAATCTAAAATCCTTCAATTCAGATATATCTGTGATGATTCAATCTCTCAAAGGAAATACTCTCCTGGATGCATATGACTTGGTGGTCCGAGAAAAAAACAATTTAATTAATGTTGGAAACCTTGCACCATGACCGCTCATGCCGGTCTTCCCTAAGTTATCAAATAAAGTTCCTGAGTCAGTTGTGCCTACCATGTCTGCACCCCAATCTATGTATGTGTATCTCAGATCCCAACAAGTGAGCATGTCTTTCTCTTCATCTCTAGCTGAAGAAGTCAACGATATGAATTTTCTTTTGAGATCTTTCTCAAATGAAATCATTAATTTGAAAAGACCTCAAATCCCCTTTGCTAGACCTCCCTTCTAGCAAAATTTCCAAGGGAATAGGCCCCCATATCAACAAAACCAATATGTGAATAACTGAGCTTCCTCAAGTCGGTTGAATGGCCAGATAGTCCAATGCCCAATCCATTGCAAACCGTCTATCCTAGCACCAATAAAGAGTTGACTGTGGGACAAAATAATCTAGTGGATGACACCAATTCTTGGTGTTTCCCATGTAACAATGCCCATGCCCCAAGAAATTGTCTAAAATGAAATTTACAACAAAAAATTATAGATCAACGAAGTTAAGGTGCTACCTTAGATGATTCAGTTTATGCTTCCCCTGGTATGGACAATGCATCTCTCATCACTCAGATGCAAGGTATGTCAATAGAGAAAGAAATGGAGATAGCTTCAGACCATGCTTTATTCTCTTGGATGGAGGATAAGGATGTTGTACTCACAAATGACACAATTGCATCAAGCTCAGGAGCTCCCCAAGTGTAGTCAGACTACAACCTTCAGTCAAAAAGATGTTTCACAAGAGAGAATGTAGGTATGCAAGGGAGGTTCATCTCGGATAAAGTTCCTGAACAACCGCGGTTGCTACTGCATATCAGAGAAAGGAGTTTATTTTATATAAGCTAAGAGAAGAAAAAGCATCAGTGCCATCAGTATTGGATGTGGTGGAGTAGCTAAAGAAAGCCTCGACTAACATCTCTTTATGGGATCTCCTCTGCATCCTAGAGTAGAAGAATTAGTTAAAAGAAGCTTTGGTGGAGGTGGAAAGACCTACTGACAGGAATTCTGCCAGTTCTTTGTGGGCCAATGAGGAATGATCTATGACACCTGCAATGCAATCATGATTGTCAGCAGTGTTGATAAATGAGGTCGCACCACCTAGATCCCAAGTGGAAGGTAAGCCTAAACCAAACCCTTTCTATTTGACCCTCATAGTAGGGGACAAGCTATTACGTAATTTTATGATAGATTTCGGTGCTAGCACTACCTTCATGCCTAAGAAAATTGTTGAGGTTTTGAACATCAAATACGAGCCTCTAAGTATGGGTGTTATGCAACTAGATGAAAATAAAGTTCAAACCATGGGTCTTATTAAAAGTCTTCTGCTGACATTGTTTGCATGTCCTAGTGTCATCGTGTCTCAAGAAGTAGTAGTTATTGATATCCCCCCTATTTTAGGCCTATGCCTCTCTTGAGACTTTATCACAAAGATAGGAGGTTACCTATCTTTATATTTGTCCCACCTCATCCTCTGAACCCAACATGGTGCTAAGCTCAAAATTCTTTCAGAGCCCCTACACACCGAGCATGTAGCTGATCAGGCTATGCTCAACTTTGAGCCTACCCACACCTCCATCTCTAATGAGGAGAGAAGAACTGCAGAACCTCTAGAGGATGAAGAGGTGACCGGGGATATTACACCAGAGTAAGAGGTTTTCCTCAATGAATTCATAAATTCTGATCCATATTCCAATTACCATGCTAGGGGTCTTGGTACCTACTGTATTTTTGATAAGGATCAGATTATCCCAAAATTAACCAAGGAGGAGTTGTCTTCCACGTTCTGGACCTTGCACTTTGATTGTGCAAGATGCAAGGTAGGTTCAGGTGCTGGAATTTGTCTTACTTTGCCTACCGATGAACAAGTCCTGAGGTCTTTCCGTCTGCAGTTTTCTTTCTCCAACAATGAAGTGGAATATGAGGGGCTAATCTAAGGCCTAAGTTTAGTAGAACAAATGGGAATAAAATTTGGGAGATTCTGAGTTGATAGTGCACTAGGTCCGAGGAATCTCAAGCGCCAAGCATGTTCACATGAAGTCCTACTGCCATAAGACATGGGATTTGATCGAAAGCTCTAGAGAATTCATCGAAAGGAAAATGCAACCATTGATCGGATGACCACTATTGGGTTGCAATTCAACCTTGTGGCAGATATGCTTGCCAACCATCAGGTGGTTTGCGTGGTTGTTCGACTAGCTATTCCAGACAATGACACCCACTGGCAAGTTTTTGAGAGATGGAAAAATTGCTCTATTCATTCAAAACTCTAGAGAGTTTGCTGATCAAATGTAGTCTAAACTAAAGGAGGCTTACGGGGATCAAATCATTCAATTTAAATCCAATAAGCTCCCAAATGGATTGATCACTGGAGAATTTATTTGATCATGATGATGCTAAAAATGACAAATGAAAATTCATAGCCGATAAGGGTGACTACACCGAAATGTCAATAGCAAATAGGAGAACACTTAAGATTGGAAAGGGAGTTTCCCCAGAAAACTGAGAAAGGATGGCTTGATATTGTGATGAATACATGGGCGTGATAGCATGGTCATATGAGGATTTGAAGGGTTATAGCTCTAGCATCATCCATCACACCATAGAGCTTGCTAATGGGGCCAAGTCAGTCCGATAGAAGCAAAGACCTGTCAATCCAAATATTGAAACTCTTATGGCACAAGAGTTGAGGAAATTAATAGAGTCCAAGATTGTCTACCCCATCAAGCATAGTACAAGGGTATCAAATTTGGTACCAGTTAGAAAGAAGAATGGGGATATCTGGCTCTGTGTGGACTTTCGTGACTTGAACCAAGCTTCTCTAAAATACCATTACCCTTTGCCACCAATGGAACAGTTATTAAGCACCGTGGTTGGGTCTGAGATGTTTTTGATGCTGGACAGATTCTCGGGTTATAACCAAGTGTTGGTAAAGATAAAAGACCAATGTAAGACCACTTTCACAACCAAATGGGGGGAACATTTTCTTACCAAAAAATGTTGTTTGGATTGTCAAACGCAGGTGCCACTTTTCAGAGGGTCGTGGATCTTTCTTTTAAGGATCTCATCAATAAAATTATCCCCATCTACTTGGATGACTTGATGGTGTTTTTAAAACATAAAGAAGATCATTTTTATCATCTTGAGCTAGTTTTCAAGAAGTGTTTGGAATTTGGCATTTCATTGAACCCAAAGAAATGCATCTTTGGGGTCCTGCAAGGGAAATTATTGGGACACATAGTGTCAAAAGAAGGAGTCTCAATTGATCCAGATCGAGTGAAGGCAATAAAAGAGCTTCCTCTTCTCGTCAACAAGAAGGGCGTTCAATCCTTCCTAGGCAAGGTCAACTTTGTTAGTCGTTTCATCTCAAACTTTGCTGGAATGGTGAGGCCTATCATGCTAATGATTAAAAGGGACATACATTTTAAATGGAATCCCAAAGAAAAAGAGGCATTTGAGGAAATAAAATATGCCATCTGCTCTTCTCAAGTACTCTCAAACACCGATATGTCTAGAGATTTCATAATATATGTTTTTTCTAGCAATTATAGCATTGTCGTGGTGTTAACCCAGAAAGATGCAGACAAAACAGGTGAGCATAAAATAGCCTTTCATTCCAAAACTCTAAAGAAGTATGAGGATAAATACAACATTATTGAAAAGAAAGCACTTTCCATTATCAAAGGCCTCAAAAAGTTTTGACATTTCATTGCCTACTGTAGATAGGAATCTGGAAATCATCAAAGCAAATAGCAAATTGGCCTAGTTCAATCACGAAAACTCAATTGCAATGACAACAATCCTAATTACATTCAATGAAAACATGAAAACAAGACATTCAAAATGAAATCTAAGCAAACCAAATGCAGATGTCCCCTTCATGTGGCTCCATTGTCCTTCTTTCTCCTTCAAATTGCTTTGTTTTGTGGATCTCACCTTCAAGTGCATAAGTATAATATGAAAGCAAAATTGACAAGACGAGATGACAGCATAAGGGTACTAGAAGCGTGATTGATTCGGCCTTTTGATTGAAGAAATTCATCCAATTTATAGATAAATCGGAGAAAAGAAAAGATTAGCATGAATTTGATTCGAATGGAAATTTCAAATCAAGAATGTCAAATATGACAAATTATGACAAATTGACACTTTCTATGCGAAATTGATTGATTGACAATTATGACAAATTGCTATGTCAAAATTGATTGATTGACAATTATGACAAATTATGACAAATTTGCTATGTCATTCCCATGAAATTAGGAGAAATAGGAGAAATTAGATGAATTAGAAATTAGGAAATTTGAAAATTGATGAAAATTAGAAAATTAGGAATTAGGAGAAATTAGTAAATTGGAAAATTAGGTAAATTAATTAATAATTTTTCATTCATTAATTAATTCACAAAGAGAGAGAGGAATTAATTAGCCAATTAAATAAACATTTAATTGTGACAAGAAGACTTAGGATAAATAAACTATTTAACCTAGAGGGAGAAAGGACAAACAAGGTTAAATGAATAAATCATGAAACCCTAGAAGATGAATTAGAAATGCAAGAATGACAATTAGGTCTTGACAAAAGATAATTGATATTGATTTGATTTGATCATGATTTTGACTGACAAAGGACCAATGCTGATAAGTGATTTGATTGATAAATGCACCAATTGACGAGGAACAATGACTAATTGATCCAAATTGACATGATTGAGAAAGACGACGATCAATGACAAATCGATTGGAAAATGACAAGATTGAAAATGACAACGATCGATGACAAATCGATTGCAAGATGATAAGATTAAAAATGACAACGATCGATGACAAATCGATCACAAAATTGACGAGATTGAAAATGACAACGATCGATGACAAATCGATCGCAAGATGACAATATTGAAAAGGACAATGATTGATGACAAATCGATCACAAAATGATAAGATTGATAAGAGGACAAAACCCTAATTCCATCACCAATTAGGATTGACGATGCCAAATGAGCACACACATTGATGCGAAAGGATAAAATCGACCAAGATCATGACAAATATTGTTATCGACAAGACCAAATTCGAAAGCGAGATAAATGAAGAATGTAGAAGAAGGACTTGATGCTCGCAAATGATAAAGACCAAGTGCGCAACATAGGAGAAATTTTAATACGACGCAAAAACCCTAAAATAAGGCAATGCGCAAATGTTAAAGTATGACTCCGCAAGCGTTGACCATTTTTAGACGTCTACATTTTGCCCCTCTTTGAGACAATGCGATTTCAAGCGTTGTTTCAAAGAATGATAATGAAAATGCCCCAAATACTGACAATGACACATGCATGCCCCCTCGAGGAATTGGCCGGAAACATCCAGAAAAGAGGCCAATTGATCGATAAGAATGATAGAAAATGATAGGAGCAAACAGACTAAAAATCGGGAATCGGATACACAAAGGACAAGCAATTGAAGGTGCAAAAGACCGCGACCAGCATAAGATGGAGAGAGTGCACATCCATCTATGCACTGACAAAGATCTATAAATGAGACAAAGAGAGTGAAAAGAGCTCATTTGCACTAGCCAAAGAGGAGAATTTGTTGCTCTGGAAAAGGACACTTGCAGAGAGATGGTGAACATTCCTGTAGCTAGGAATCTGGAAATCATCAAAGCAATATAAACATTAGCCTAGTTCAATCACGAAAACTAAAATGCAGTGATAACAATCCTAAAAACATTCAATGAAAACATGAAAACAAGACATTCAATATGAAATCTAAGCAAACCAAATGCAGATGTCTCCTTCATGTGGCTCCATTGTCCTTTCTCCTTCAAATTGCTTTTGTTTTGTGGATCTCACCTTCAAGTGCATAAGAATGAGATGAAAACAAGATTGACAAGATAGCATGACAGCATAAGGGTACTAGAAGCATGATTGATTTGACCAGGGACTTTGATTGAAGAAATTCATCCAATTTATAGACAAATTGGAGAAAAGACAAGATTAGCATGACATTGATATTAGAGGCAACTGATTTCAAAAATGGCACAATTGAGTTGAAGGAAGAAGGTTATGACACCTTCTATGTCATGAATTATGACATATTGCCAATGCAAAGGTTAGAGGACTAGAAGCTTATGACATCTTGCTATGCCAAAAGTATGACGCATGAGAAATTCATGCTTCCACCGAAGCACAAAAATAGGGAGAAACTAGAGAGAAATTAATTAGGTGGAAATTGAAATTAGGAAATTAGAAAATGAGGAAATTAGGAATTAGGAAAATTAGAAAATGAGGAAATTAGGAATTAAGTGAATTAATTAACAATTTTTCATTCATCAATTAATTCACACAAACAGAGGGAATTAATTAGCCAATTAAATAAATATTTAATTGTGACAAGAAGACTTAGGATAAATAAATAAATTATTTAACCTAGAGGAAAAATGCCAAACAAGATTAAATGAATAAATCATAAAACCTTAGAAGATGAATTAGAAATGCAAGGACGACAATTAGGTCTTGACAAAAGATAATTAATGTCAATTCGATTTGATCATGATTTTGAATTCATAAATGATTTGATTGATAAAATGCGCCAATTAACAAGAAACAATGACGACCGATGTCAAATCGATCGCAAAATGACAAAAACAACAATGATTGATGACAAAATAGATTGCAAAATGACAAGACTGAAAATGACCACGATCGATGACAAAATAGATTGCAAAATGACAAGATTGAAAATGACCATGATCAATGACAAAGAGATCACAAGATGACAAGATTGATAAGAGGACAAAACCCTAATTTCGTCATCGATTAGGATTGATGATGTCCAAAATATGACAAATGATCACGCACATTGATACGACAGGATAAGATTGACCAAAATCATGACTGAAGATTGTTGTCGACAAGACCAAATTTGAGAGCGAGATAAATAAAGAATGCAGAAGAAGGACTCGATGCTCACAAATGATAAAAACCAAGTGCATGACATAGGAGAAATGTTAATGTGATGCAAAAACCCTAAAATAAGGCAATGCACAAATGTTAAAGTAGGACTCCACAAGCGTTGACCATTTTTAGACGTCTACATTTTGCCCCTCTTTGAGACAATGCGATTCTAAGCGTTGTTTCAAAGAACAATAATGAAAATGCCCCAGACAATGATAATGACATATGCATGCCCCCTCGAGGAATTGGCCGGAAATGTCTAGAAAAGAGGCCAATTGATCGATAAGAATGATAGAAAATGATAGGAGCAAACAGACTAAAAATCGGAGATCGGATGCACGAATGACAAGTAGAGGAAGACGCAAAAGACCATGACCAACATAGGATGGAAAGAGTGCACGTCCATCTATGTACTAACAAAGATCTATAAATGAGACAAAGAGAGTGAAAAGAGCTCAGTTGCACTAGCCAAAGAGGAGAATTTGTTGCTCTGGAAAAGGACACTTGCAGAGAGATGGCGAACATTCTAATGGAAGATCACCTTGGGGAACATGTACACACCTACAGACGACCAGACGACATGGGAGTAGTGGTATGTATCTTAAAAACCCATATTGTCAATTTTATGAATTTTGATCGCTTGCCTGACATTGCGAGGCCCACAGGGGATGCAGAAACTGACTTATGCGCCTGTGTGAGCGCATCTTGCACTTGTGTAGGGTATCTTGCGCTTGTGTAGGGTACATAGGCACAAGTTGATGCAACACAGGTGCAGGATACAACACACAAGCGTAGTTGTTCATTGGGAACTCAATTTTGGTCAAAAACAGCATGCGAATGATCCGAAAAAGGGGGGATAAGGATAGGATAGGTCAAAATAGATTAGAAACACCCTGACTTGGACATGAAACAAGGAAATGCAGCTTGTAGGAGCAAACCCTAAAACTGAAAAAATGTGCCCCAATTGTGATGCAGAGTCGACAGTATCCATTGATCACACGGGAGAGCCGACCAGATTGCTTCATGTTACGACATAGACTTAGGAGCACGGATAGAGATACACTAGCAGGACTTGGAATATACTATGTCACATTCATGCTTGAGATTAGGGCAAACACAGGACTGCTTACTGCATTGGTAGAGCGATGGCATTCGGAGACCTCCTCATTCCATCTGGCAACTGGAGAGGCGACTGTGACACTAGAGGATGTATGGCGTATCCTTTGCATTCCGATTCATGGGGAGATGATAGAGTATGACCCAGTGACAGGGAGAGACACGTTGTGTAGATTATTTGAGTGTGACATAGATGATCTAGATATCGTAGAGAGGGAGATTGGTTGGGAGACCATGGCATCAGAGTACGATCGACGATATGTGGTGATAGCATGCCTACTAGCAAGAGACAGACGAGGACATGGATTCTCTATTGGATGGGGAAGAGTGCTAGAGAAGATGGTGATAGAGGGTACAATGTATGCATGGGGACCATGTGTACTGGATATGCTATATTTTCAATTGCATCAGATAGCTTATCAGGGAGTTCAGACCTTGAGTTGTGGAGTCACATTGTTATAGGTATGGGCATTTGAGCACATAGCCATATGTTGACCGATTGCAGAGAGACATGTATTACCACACCGACCATATGTGTATTGCTATGGGGGAGCACTAAGATAGGGTCCTTTTGGATACATATTGTATTGGCAACACGAGCTAGACAGATTGAGAGAGTTCACATGGAGGCCATATCTTGATTGCCCTGGATAGTCAGATGATAGTGATGAGCTAGCGTATTGTAGATAGGAGAGGTACCTGATTGGGTGACCAGTGAATCACCAGGGAGTGATTGAGATGTACCTGCCAGAGAGAGTCAGATGATAGTTTGGAGAGAGGCAGGATGTACCAAGAGGGACTGCACACTTTGCCCGATCTCACAAAGAGACGAGTCAGTGGGGGAGGATGATTTAGCCACACATAGCATATGCTGACTTCACACAGCTACAATGGAGATAGTGGCATTGGAGATCAGATGTGGTAAACATCAGGATGACAGAGGAGTATGAGTGATGGTTTGCATGACAACGGCCAGTGCCATTGATAGATCCTGATATTCCAGTACTGAGGAGACAGGAGGACTTCCCACTCGCTGGAGAGGAGGAGGGAGATGATGAGGATGAGGAGGATGAGGGTGATGATGAGGATGAGGGGGATGATGAGGATGGAGATGATGAGGGGGATGATGATTATGAGCCAGACTCAGCCGAATAGGAGTCATTGCAGGATATACCCATAGAGCCGGAGACAACTAGCATAGAGGAGATGGAGATGTGCAGGGCTACCATAGCGAGTCAACATGATCACATTGTGACATTAGAGAGACAGAATGCTATCTTGAGGATAGAGCATGATCAATTTAGAGCAGAGATAGCCAGACTTACAATGGCTCGAGATATAGAAATAGCTCAGGCACAGCGAGAAGAACAGAGAGTCACCGAGTATATTGGGTCGATTAGGGATGCCAGTGCACGTGAGATGGCACAGATGTTGGTAGAGACCGGAGAGGAGATATTGCATTGGAGGACACTATATGAGAGTGCAGTTCCACCAAAGCAAAGAGCAGCATCATATCGAGCACGATCGAGGACAGAGAGCAGGGCATGCTCTCAGAGGTTAGTGAGCAGCATGGGGGTGAGTGGACCTATGAGACCACCACAGCCAGGACCAGGGACAGGAGGGACATCATCCTTGAGACATGGCAGGGATGAGGAGGACAGAGGGAGCACCCAGTGACAAAGGCACGTGCTCCTTATGACAGACATTGGACATTATGTAGTGTGATATTATATAGTCAGCCTGCGGGCCATACTTAGGACAAACAGTCTAATTTTGTTTCGATATTATTTTGATATATGATATGATATGCATCGATATGATAGGATGCATTATGTTATGACTTATAGTTATTTTCCATGTATGGATGACTTATGCATTGTTGATGTACCATTGTGGAACATGTATGGATATATTTTTTTATGTGTTTTCGATGCATTTATAATATGAAATGAATAAAATGCTTGATATGATTCTTGATGTAATGCAAATGTACTAACCAATAAATGCAGGATGCAGCATATGTGTTTGGGGAAATTGGAGCACTAGACCAAACTAACTATCCGAACTGATGGAAGAAATGTTAGTAAGAAGAAAATGAGATAGAGGACAGTTAGAGATGAAGAAAAACTTGCTTTCAGTAATGCACTTTGTAGGTGAGAACCTTTATTTTAATGTAGCAAAACGGATGCATAGCATCATGGCATTGAAGGCCAGAGCTGAAAAGCAACCTTTTTTGCAAAAGACAGACACATCACACACAAGGAATGAGTGAGGCATCTTAGGGTGCATACATCAAGGGTCGAGGTATGTGCGGTGTTCACAAAGTGAACGTACTTATCACAGACACCCAATGATATGGTTGCCCCAGTTTGTAACAAACATTCCACAAACAATAATCACAACAAAAAAGAAAGGGACCATGAACCATCCCGATCACTCTAAATCACTCAGTGACATCATTGAGCAGCATAGGAACATGATCGAAGATAAATCAATAAATGATAAGACTCACTAATTCCAACAAGTCAAACAAACATCTTGATCTTCATTGTCAAAAGTTGAAAGTGCTGATAGGACGATCATGCTGTCTGGTTTCAGAGAATGCGGTACCCCGTCTAAGACAAGACACGGTCTAGTTTTGAGTATACCACACCCTGTATAAGACCCACGATAGTGTGCCAAGGACGAGTGATATTGATGTTGATGTTCGATTGATAAGACAATTTTAATCAGTTTGAATGTTTGGTTTGATTAAAAAAAGTTCATCTATGAATGCGTGATTGTAGTAAAGTGCAGTGTGTGATTGAGAGCCGTTGGATGTATGTTCAGCGATCTATCTATGCACAAAGGGGATATTTTTGTTTTGCTTTTCAGGATGTAGTTGACTTTTTAGGGATTTATTTCAAGACATTTTTCAATTTTTTCAATTTTTTTTTTTCAAGACATTTTTCAGGACATTTTGCAATGATTGATCATGACAAGGGGGATGCACCCAATGCATATCTAAAAGACATATATAGAAACTAGGACTGAAACATATGCACAAGAAACAGAGTATGCAAGACACTGATGTTGACCAATCACAGGCCTGAAACAAAACATTGGGTTAGGACAAGGATAGGCACGATAAACCTTTAGAGAAAAAGCATAGCTAGAGGTCATGATAGATGACAGAGCAATGATCATTTTACACATGGTGCCTATTTTCCAGGTTTTCACCATGGTAATTGCCCAAAGTGTCTGTTTGCTAGGTTTTCACTAGAGGGCGAATCATTTTTCTTTACTTTTTTATTCCTTTTTTTATTTTTCTTTGTTTTTCACTTTTTTTTTTGTATTTTTTTGGAGCTTTTTTATTTCTTTTGTATTTTTTCAGGATCATATTTGAAAAGGTGCTGATAGAAAATTATGCCCAGTACTTGTGAAGGTGCATGCTATTTACAGGATCGGACAAAGGTTCACCTTCTGGGGTGGCAAGCTGATATGCCCCCGAGCCATAGGCTGCAGTCACTATGAAAGGCCCAACCCAATTAGGTTCAAACTTGCCTTAGATGACATCAGTAGATTGTGCATTCTTGGGGTTTGCCTTTAAAACTAGATCTCCCACTTTGAAGTGTCGCCCTTTGACCTTCTTATTATAAGAGCGACGGAGATGGTTTTGATATGCTTGCAAATGTGTCAGGGCTGTCTGACGTTTCTCATCTAACATCTCAAGCTGATGCAATCAAGAGACTCTATGCGTCTCATCATCAATCAGATGTTGCAAGGAAACACGCAAAGAAGGAATCTCCACCTCCAAGGGTACAATGGCTTCCGCACCATACACCAAGGAATAAGGTGTTGCACCAGTAGGTGTGCAGATAGAAGTGTGATAAACCCATAGTGCTTGATTCAACTATACATGCCAATCTCGACCAGCATCATTGACAACCTTTTTCAAGATCTTGATAATGGTTTTATTTGATGCTTCGGCTTGACCATTACCCTGCGGATAGTATGGACTGGAGAAACGGTGTTGGATATGAAACTTTTCATAGAGTTCCTTGACATCTTTACTCTTGAAGGGACGACCATTATCTGTGACTATGGCAAGGGGAACCCCATATCGGCATATGATATAATTCAATAGGAATTTTGAAATTTGCACACCAATGATATAGGTCATGGGGATAGCCTCAATCCATTTTGTAAAATACTTTGTGGCTGTAATGATGAACTTGTATCCATTTGCAGATGTCGGGTGAATCTTGCCAATAAGATCCAATCCCCATTGACAAAAGGGCCATGGAGATATGACAGAATGAAGCTCTTGGGCTGGCGCATGAAGGTAATTTCCATGGATCTGGCATTTGTAGCACTTCTTAACAAAATCATGAACATCCTTTTCCAGAGTGGGCCAATAATACCCAGCACGAACCAATTTTTTGGCTAAGCTCAGTCCATTGAAATGGCCCCCACATATACCATTGTGAACCTCATGTAAAGCCATTTGTGCTTCGTCAGAATCCAAACACTTGAGGAGGGTATGGTCAAAGGAACGACGGTAAAGGGTGTCGGCAATGATGACATATTTGGCTGTCTGTCGGATGAAGGCTCGGCGTTGGTTAGCGGAAAGGTTAGGTGGTAAGGTTTGGGATTTCAAATATTGATAGACATCATTGTACCATGGGGAGTTAGGGCCAACAAGAACGCACATCACATCTACTGTCGAAATGTCAAAAGAAGGGACAAGCAACTGTTCGACCAAAAATTCACATTTGTCCATATTGTGGGGCATATTTATCATGGAAGCAATCGTAGCCATCGCATCTGCCGATTTGTTTAGAATTCTTGGAACTTGACTGAAATGGATAGCCGTGAATTTTGTCTTGAATAAATCTACCATGTGCTTGTAGGGAATAAGCTTTTCATCTTTTGTTTCATAGTCATCATTCACTTGACGGATGACTAACTGAGAATCTCCATAAACTTGTAAATGTGTGATGTTCCAGTGGACTGCTACTTAGAGTCCTGTGACCAGTGCTTCATACTCTGCAATGTTATTGGTACAATGGAAAGTTATTCTATAGGACTTGGGAATAGCATCACCTTGAGGGGTGACAAACAATATGCCTGCTCCGGACCCGAACTTGGTATGGGATCCATCAAAGTATAACTTCCATTCATTAGAAGATGTGAGAGCAAAGACTGATTCATTTGGAAAATCTGTCAACATGGGATGATCATCATAAATAGGAGCCTCTGCAAGTTGATCCGCTATGACTTGTCCTTTTATTGCCTTTTTCTCCATATACTCAATATCAAATTCACTGAGGATCATAACCCACTTTGCTAGGCGACCCATCAAAGCTGCTCTGCTAAGCAAGTATTTCAAGGGATCAATTTTTGCAACCAGCAATGTCTGGTGATTTAACATATAGTGTCGGAGTTTCTGTGTTGCAAAGACCACTACTAATCATGCCCATTCAATAGTTGAATAATTCAGCTCATAGCCTACTAGTGTCTGACTGATATAAAAAATAGCTCGCTCTTTGCCATTCTCATCCTATTGGGCCAACAGAACTCCTAGTGTCGTTTTAGTTGCAGAAATATACAATATAAATGGCTTTCCTTCTATAGGAGGCATTAGAATAGGTGGCGACAGCAAATAGTCCTTAAGAGTTTGAAAGGCTGATTGACATTGCTCAGTCCATTTAAAAGCGACTCCTTTATGCAATAGATGCTAGAATGGATGACATTTGTCTGCCAATTGAGCTATAAACCGATGGATTGACTGTAGCTTTCCTTGCAGACTTCTTAGTTGATGGAGATTAGAAGGAGGAGGCATATCCATTATTGCTTTAACCTTGGCAGGGTCGACTTCGATGCCTCTGTGAGAAACAATGTACCCTAGTAATTTGCCGGCTGTGACACCAAAGACACACTTCTTTGGATTGATTCTGAGCTTGTAGGTCACCATTCGGTCAAATATTGGGCCCAGGATGGCTAGATGACTATCTCTAGTGATAGATTTGCATAATAAGTCATCAACATAGTCCTCCATCAAAGTATGCATGAAATCATGGAAAATTGTCGTCATAGCTCTTTGATATGTTGCGCCAGCATTTTTAAGACCAAAGGGCATCACACTCCAACAGTAGGTACCCCAAGCACAGGTGAATGCTATCTTATGTTGATCTTCAGGAGCAATGCGAATTTGGTTATAGCCGGAGAAACCATCCATCAATGAGAGCATCTCATATCCAGCAGTCATGTCAACTATGATGTCGATATTTGGCAGTGGAAAGTCATCTTTAGGGCATGCTTTATTGAGATCCCTAAAATCCATACAGATTCTGATGCCCCCAGTTACTTTGCTAACTGGTACCAAATTTGAAATCCAGTCTGCATAATCAATGGGTCTGATAAAGGCCACATCTAGTAATTTTTTCAGTTGTACCTTGACCAAAAGAGCCACCTGGGGTTGTATCTTTCTGAGTTTCTATTTGACAGGCTGTACATCTGCTTTTAATGGTAAGTGATGAAGCACTAATTCTAGATCAAGGCCAGGCATATCTGCATAGGACCATGCAAAGCTAATCTTCTTCTCCAAAAAGAAATTGAAAAAATCAATCTTTTCCTGTTTAGATAAAGAAGCAGCGAAATGAGTGACCTTAGGGTTGTCAGGTGTACCCAAATTGATTTATTCGATCATTTCCACAAGCAATGTTGATTTATCCTGACTTGATAGGGGTATGTCCACTCTTCCACCTTTGGGCACCTCAGAGAGGTTTTCACCTGCAGGTACGTCTTTTATTTTTACTTTTCCATGATCAGAGAGTGCCTTACGGTTTTCACTCAAAGACCTATCTTTTTGATTTTGTACTTTTTCTTTTCTTTTTTTATTTTGATGATTGGAAGATGGAGTTGACTCCCCAAAATATGTTGTGGAATCCAGATCAATAGCAAATCCTGCCTTATGATCACCTTGTAATATGCCTTCCCGTAGTCCAAGAAATTCTGCAATTGCTTCGTCATTTTGAAAACAATCCAATGTGAGTGGTTCTTGTTGGTCATGTTGGATAAGCTGTGGATAGACAAGGGGCATGTCATCATTGGTTTTAAGGAGGGAGAGGGTCGAGATGGTAAAGATGTAAACGTCTATGGTATCATTGTCCGAACTGCTCGCATCCGATTCAGAGCTTGGATCCCAGAATGACTCTATCCAAGCATTAGGACATGTTTTAGGAGGGGGAGTTATTTGATGTTTGTCTTCCATGGGAAAATCATCAAGGTCAAGGAAAACATTGTCAAGGGTAGAGCAGCTAGAAGAAAAAGAACTCCACTCCCATTCATTGGAATCAGTTTTGGGTCAGGTATCCTCAAGTGTTGTTTCATCATTAGAGTCACGCCCCTTTCCACACGTGGTCACTTTGGTAGATGAGGATCCAATTCACAATGGTACAAAACCTAACCCTAAATTTGGAGGTCGCATCTTGGGTATAACAGGTTCTAGCCTTCCATTCTTGTCCGGGCCTAAGCCACTGCAGCCATCATATCCTTTCTTCTACAACATAGTAAATCCTTTGCCATACCATTCCACCGGCAACCTGACAGGTGGGGTCTCAATTGGATCCTTATAAAGCCAATCTATGACATCATCATCCAAAGTTTCTTTGTCAAGTTCACCCCATCTTGTAAATGTAGTGGGGGGCTGATATTGAATAACTACCTTAGGTTCCTTTTGCAACAAATGTGGTTTGCCATATGATTTTGGAGATATTGGTAAATTCCCGATGAGGAATGTTTGAGCCATTGAATACTCTCTGCATCCTTGGTCCTGTATCTTCAATTTTCCTTTGACAGCATCTAACAATTCATTAGGATCCACATAACTATGTGAATGGGCCTCTCTATTGACTAGGACTTGCTACTGCAGGGAATCCTTTAGAGTAGCACAAAATTGAAATGGATTAGGTTCTCCTGGAATTATTATCTCAGTTCCATTGTAAGGATATTTTAAACATTGATGATAAGTGGATGGAACTACTTTCATTGCGTGGATCCACGGGCGGCCAAGAATCATATTGTAAGGGAGATCGAGGTCTAGGACCTGCAGAAAAGTGTTTTCTGTCACTAGACCAACTCTGATAGGCAATGTAAATATCCCTTTAGATGGGCACTCAACATCATCATATGCTTTGATTGTTATTCTTTTGGAAGAATTAATGTCATTTTATGTATAACCAAGACCAATAACTACTCTCAGGGTACAAATATTAAGACCTGCTTCGCCATCTATCAAGACTCGTCGGATTTTGCAATTATGGACAAAGACTTCAAGATGTAAAGGATCATTATGAGGAAGCTTATCAGGTGAAATATCATTATCGGAAAATGCAACATGTTGGGAAATAGCTAGATGTCCAATTCGGGCTTGAAACTGGTCAACATCAATGTCTGTCCTGACAGTGGACTCAATTAAAGCTTTATCTAGGACTGCGTGATGCATGGGGGACATTTTGAATATTTCAAGGATTGATATTTGTGTAGGTGTCTTTCCCAAATGATCTAGGAGATTATACTGACTCGCAGGGGTTGATTTGGGAGGAACTGCAGGAGCTCCTTTCAGGACTATTTTGGATCGACGAGTGGTGACTGCGTAAGAAGGATCTTGTCCCTTCAATCTTAGAGTGGAAACATACTCATTTGACGCTCAAAAACAATTGATGACATTGTTATAACCAGTAATTGCATAATTTGTTGTTTGGGTAGAATTCGAAGAAGATGCTTTACCCTTGTCATGATCAAGCAAAGGAGTTTTGAAAATTGTATGATCAGTGTTAGAGGTCATGTTGGGTGGATCTACCTCAATTACTCCTTGCTCTAACAAGTCTTGAATCATATGTTTCAATTGAAAACATGATGCAGTTTTATGTCCCTTTGACCGATGGTATTCACAATAGGCATTATCATTCCACCAATGCGGCTTTACCAATGGTTCTGCCTTGATATCTGGTAACTTGATAAATTTTGCTTGTATTAATTATTTCATTACCAACTCAATAGGCTCTCCCAATGGCATAAACTGTCGAGGAGGCCCATCTCTGGATCGGAAAGGTTTGCGTTGCTGATTTTGTGGCTGACCTTGTTGTTGGTTATATTGTTGAGTGTATTGTTGATATGGCGGCTATTGAGTAACATTGCTCGCTGGTGTTTGATTTTGTTCCATGGTTGACATATTAGGAACACTCAATTTCTTAATTGTGAATGGGGATTGATTTGCATTCACCACTCTTGCATCAACAACTCCATCATTAGTGACATTCTTGTTTTTGTACCAAAATCTATTTCTGTCCCCTGAATTGTTTGTGTTGTCACTGTCTTTATTGAGCTTAATGATTCCCTTAGCTACAAGAGCAGTTTCAATGTTCATCCCTTTCTTAATGAGTTTCTCAATGGTACTAGGACTTTTCAATTTGAGTTCATACATCATTTCTGGGACCAAATTTTGGATAAACAAGTTCACTTGTTGTTCTTCAAGTATATCTAGGGAAGAACAACTATACAAGCTTCGCCATCATTGCAAGAAAGTCACTAATGGTTCACCTTGCTTTTGCTTGGTGTTGCATAAATCTGACATGGTCACATCACTGTCGATGTTGAATGTGAAGTGAGATATAAAGTTTTGAGCCAATTCCGACCAAGTCTTTATATTTCCTGGCAGATGCGAATACCAATCCATGGCTTGTCCCATGAGACTTCAAGAAAATAAGCACATTAAATATGTTTCCTCATAACTCACTTCAGTACACACCAAAAAAAATGCTCGAATGTGATCTTTTGGATTGCCATTCCATTTATATTTCTCAAAATTAGGTGCCTCAAAATGCTTAGGGAAGGGAGGCATATATAAGCTCTTGTCAAATGGATTAGGACATAAATCTTGATCTATGTACAACTTCTTTGTTCCTTTGGTTTCTAATGCATCGACTTGTCGTTGCAACTTCTCAAGCTGTTGTGCAATTGTATCAAATTTTGGAGGTCCATCATTAATCCCGGTGGGTACTCTTTGTCGATACATCGTGTTTCCTATCGGTTGTTGATGCTCTAAAATTGTTGTCTTTGGTGTCTCTGGCATATATTGTTCTTGGTACACCTCTTGTTGTTGTGGTTGTGCCATGCCTTGATATTGACCCTGTTGTTGTGCCTCTTGTGGTGGGATTATCGTTTGTAGCCTAGGTTGATATGGCCATTGAGGGTGTTGTTGATACTGCACAGGCGTCAATTGCGGTTGTGAAGTGTGATAGCTTATTTGTCTTGGCACATATCGAGGCACATGTTGTTGTTGATGCTGACGAATTGAAATTTACTGACTTTGTGCCAATTGTTGTTGTCACGGTGTAAATCCCATCATTTGCAAAAAACTTTGTTTGGGTGGTTTTTGTTGTTTCTCCTTAAGATGGGGTATGGCACTTGCGTTGACTTGCTGTGTTGTTTGTCCAATCCATTGTGGTGGTTGCAAGTTTGCATTAACTTGTAATGGTGTAGAGGGCACTGCAACTTGTTGTCGAATGTGGTAATGTTGTTGTTGTACATTGTTTGTTTGCACATTCGATTGTACCTTTTGTGTATTACTCAATTGTTGCAACATTTGCTGTTGGTGCAAACCACTATCTGTAGCTCTTTGTGTCGCCATTATCGAAGGATCTGTCACAATAGTTTGCATAACAGGTACTTGAGTGTTTGGCAAATATAGTGAACTTAATGAGACATAGGAACTTTGTTGCATTGTGGAATTATTTTGGACATTGGTGAGATCAGGCATTCCAGTCGTGAAGCTTTCTTGCATCTTAGATTTTGATCCAATTTTATGCATGCAAGAGACCACTTCTTATTGAGGGACAACTGTCAATATTTGCGTGGTCCTCATTTGATCTTGTGTTACAGGTGTTGTGTTAAATAATGGATTATTTATTATTTCAAATGGTGACTTTTGAGGAATAGTCACTGTCAATGCCTTTGAAGCACGTTTACTCATCAAGGTAGGTTGAATTTCTTGTTGCACATTTTCTTCATTTGGATGCGGAGAGAAACTTAACAGCTCACCGCCTTGTTGTTTTTGCACATTAATTTGCTCACTTGAGGAGGTCACATTACTCATCATGTCAAGGTATTTATGTGGGAACATCTTAAAGACTTTGTCCAAAAATTTATCCATCTTTTTTGTCAACTTTGGATGTTGAAAGAACATGTCAACATCATCAAAAGCATCGGAATCTGATGAAGAATCTGGTAAAGTGTTTGGATTTGTTTCTTGTTGAATGCCTTGATCTAAACCAAATCCTTGTTAAAGAGTTTGTTCCTCATATAATGTTTGAGTTTGAATGTCATGTTGCAGGTTTGGTTGATTCCAATCGAAAGGTGTATTTCCTCTTGGTGTTGGTGGAACACTCCCATGTCCTATTTTCATGGGTACAAACATTGGTTCATATAATGGAGGTGGTCCAAGTTGAACCATTCCATATGGTGGTAATGATGTGTTTGATGAACCTTCAATTTGTACTGTTTGACTAGTTTGACACTGTGAATTTGATATGTTGTCAATGGGTTGATATGTTGGTTCGCCCATCTTCTTAGATTTTGACCTTGTTTCAACAGGAATGTCACTATGTAAATGCAATATTTTTGGAATTTTTCAAGGATAATGTATGATATGCAACTAAATGCAAACTAAATAGATGCAAATGCAATCTATGGCAAGAATGCAATCTATGTTTTTGGTTGTTTTTCAAGATTTTGAAAAACTTTTTGGAATGCAAATCTAAAAAGAGACCCTTAGGAAATTGAAATGATGTCTAGACCTCAAAGGACAAAAGGACCAAGTGACAAAAGGACAAAAGGACCAAGTGACAAAAGGACAAAATGACAATGTCTCCCCTATATGCTTGGATACTAAGCTAGGTTTGACCAAATGACAATGATGACAAAAAGACAAAAGTTCGATAAGGTCTAGACTTCTTAACAATGACTTAGGGTTTATCAAAGATTTGCAATTACTCAAGTATGACAAAGCCTAGTTTTGACACTATATGAAAATGGATAATTACTATTCAAATGATCCTAATATGATATGATAATGACCTAAGCTTAATGAAGAGACCTAGGGTATGCAAATATAAATGTATGACAATGGTATTACTCTAATGCAAGAGGACACATGCAAATGGATAACCCTTATTGATAGGCAAAGGAGTATGACCTAGGTGAAACTTAACCTTGGTAATTGACAATGAATTTGCAAAATGCAAACCTAGGATGAACCTAAATCTAAGTGACATGAGCGTTGAGACAAGATTTTGAAAAATATTTGACAACCATGTTTGAAGGTGTTTTGAACTTTGTTGGATGAAATACTCTTGTGCTTAACCTTGTTTTGAATCAATTTGTCTTGTTTTTGAAATGAGACACAACTCAACTTTTGACAAGTAAAGAAGACAAGATATTTTAACTTAGACTCAAGACAATCATGCTCATTCACACATTTCTTATGGTAGGTAAAGACAGTAGGTACTTGAGAGGTAGACTCATTATGAGATTCAAGGAGAATACATAGATGCTTGACCCCACGGGCTCCCCTCCACGACACTCACTTCTCAGGGTAGCCAAGCATCAGTCCCCATGGAAATCTCCCCATGGCGAACTTAGTATTTCTTCCAAGTATCCGAACTTGTCCTTCTCAAGCAACTAGAAGGATTTTTGGCCTCTAAATACAAGGTGTTTAGTAAGGATTTTTGTTAAGCGTTACTCCTTGGTGTCATGCAAGCGTGATTGAGACATTAAGCCCACCAAGATACCAAACAAATGTAGTCACGCAAGCATGATTTAGACCTTGAGGCCCTACTTAGATGTTGATATGAGAAAGAGTCCAAGGGTCATCACTTCCCAAGTAACTACAATTCCCACGTAACCCTTCCTTCAAAGCTTTCGCCCATCAGGTATTTATTTATAGTGAGTTAGAATGCCAAGGTATTCTAGCTGTACTCACTTTGGGTCATTCCCTTCTCACGATTGTCACTTGCTTGCAAAAGAAAGCAAATGGTTGGGAAGGCAGGCCCTCTAAAGGTAACACACAATCCAAAACATGAGAATGGTATCGAAGATCTGGATTTCTGATCACCCTAAGAAGGATGAGAACATACTCTCCTACTCCAATATCAAACTCGACAATCAAAGC
The DNA here is from genome assembly GCF_030272615.1 of Cryptomeria japonica. Taxonomy (NCBI): domain Eukaryota; kingdom Viridiplantae; phylum Streptophyta; class Pinopsida; order Cupressales; family Cupressaceae; genus Cryptomeria; species Cryptomeria japonica. Next base: position 358,948,533 of record NC_081412.1, on the reverse strand, counting down.
AAAAACACGTTCATTCCATCCTATTTAGTAATCATACTAGGTGCCTAATTATGAATTACAAACACAAAGTTTAGTTGGAGTACAAGGCAACCTACAAAACCACCAAGTCAGAAGTTTGATTTGTTTGATCTTTGACTAACAAACCTGCATAAGATCTGTTAGTAGTTTCATTTTTGTCTTTGCCATGCATAATGCCAAGGTTTTGCACAAAGAATCAGTACCAAAGAAAAACCAAAATGAAGAAACAGAATGCGAAACAAAGCAATTTTCAAGTAAAAAACATTGCTTTTTACCTCTGTTTCTGGCCTTACACAGGCACAGAATGTCCTACATAGGTGCAGAATGTAGTAACACAAGTGTAGAATGAAGTAACATAGGCACAAATCCCTTTGACATAGGCACAGAAGTACTTGACACAGGCGCAGATCCCTTGACACAGGCCCAGAATGTAGTGACACAGGCGCAGAAGTGCCTAGAAAGCCCTGAATTACCCTGTTTCTTGGGTTTTTCACCTGCAAATCAACTCAAAAGCACTAAAAAGCATGATTAGGGGGTTAGTTCACATCAGGTTCACCAATTAATGTAGCTAGGAATCTAGAAATCATCAAAGCAATATAAACATTAGCCTAGTTCAATCACGAAAACTAAAATGCAGTGATAACAATCCTAAAAACATTCAATGAAAACATGAAAACAAGACATTCAATATGAAATCTAGGCAAACCAAATGCAGATGTCTCCTTCATGTGGCTCCATTGTCCTTCTTTCTCCTTCAAATTGCTTTTGTTTTGTGGATCTCACCTTAAAGTGCATAAGCATGAGATGAAAACAAGATTGACAAGATAGCATGACAACATAAGGGTACTAGAAGCGTGATTGATTTGACCAGGGACTTTGATTGAAGAAATTCATCCAATTTATAGACAAATTGGAGAAAAGACAAGATTAGCATAACATTGATATTAGAGGCAATTGATTTCAAAAATGGCACAATTGAGTTGAAGGAAGAAGGTTATGACACCTTCTATGTCATGAATTATGACATATTGCCAATGCAAAGGTTAGAGGACTAGAAGCTTATGACATCTTGCTATGCCAAAAGTATGACGCATGAGAAATTCATGCTTCCACCGAAGCACAAAAATAGGGAGAAACTAGAGAGAAATTAATTAGGTGGAAATTGAAATTAGGAAATTAGAAAATGAGGAAATTAGGAATTAGGAAAATTAGAAAATGAGGAAATTAGGAATTAGGAAAATTAGAAAATGAGGAAATTAGGAATTAAGTGAATTAATTAACAATTTTTCATTCATCAATTAATTCACACAAACAGAGGGAATTAATTAGCCAATTAAATAAATATTTAATTGTGACAAGAAGACTTAGGATAAATAAATAAATTATTTAACCTAGAGGAAAAATGCCAAACAAGATTAAATGAATAAATCATAAAACCTTAGAAGATGAATTAGAAATGCAAGGACAACAATTAGGTCTTGACAAAAGATAATTAATGTCGATTCGATTTGATCATGATTTTGAATTGATAAATGATTTGATTGATAAAATGCGCCAATTAACGAGGAACAATGACGACTGATGTCAAATCGATCGCAAAATGACAAAAACGACAATGATTGATGACAAAATAGATTGCAAAATGACAAGACTGAAAATGACCACGATCGATGACAAAATAGATTGTAAGATGACAAGATTGAAAATGACCATGATCAATGACAAATCGATTGCAAGATGAAAAGATTGATAAGAGGACAAAACCCTAATTCCATCATCGATTAGGATTGACGATGTCCAAAATATGACAAATGATCACGCACATTGATACGACAGGATAAGATTGACCAAAATCATGACTGAAGATTGTTGTTGACAAGACCAAATTTGAGAGTGAGATAAATAAAGAATGCAGAAGAAGGACTCGATGCTTGCAAATGATAAAAACCAAGTGCATGACATAGGAGAAATGTTAATGTGACGCAAAAACCCTAAAATAAGGCAATGCGCAAATGTTAAAGTACGACTCTGCAAGCGTTGACCATTTTTAGACGTCTACAATTCCAATGGTAGATCACCTCGAGGAATGTGTACACACCTACAAATGACCGGACGACGCAGGAGCAGCGGTATGTATCTCAAAAACCCATATTGTCAATTTCATGATTTTGACTTGCTTGTGGGACATTGCGGGGCCCATAGGGAATGCAGAAAGTGACTTCTTCGCTTGTGTGAGCGCATCCTGCGCTTATGTAGGGTATCCTACACTTGTGTAGGGTACATAGGCGCAAGTTGATGCAACACAGGCACAGGATACAACACACAGGCGCAGTTGTGCGCTGGGAGCTCAAATTTGGTCAAAAACAACATGCAAATGATCCTGAAAAGGGGGATAAGAGTAGGATATGTCAAAATAGATTAGAAACACGCTGATTTGGAAATGAAACAAGGAAATGCAGCCAATAGGAGCAAACCCTAAAACTGACAAAATGTGCCCCAATTGTGACGCAGAGTCGACAGTATCCACTGATTACGCGGGAGAACCGACCTGACTGCTTCATGCTACGACATAGACTCAGAAGCACGGACAGAGATACATTAGTAGGACTTGGAATATACTATATCATATTCATTCCTAAGATTAGGGAAAACACAGGACTACTGACTGCATTGGCAGAGCGATGGCATTCAGAGACTTCCTCTTTCCATCTGGCGACTGGAGAGGCGACGGTGACACTAGAAGATGTATGGCGTATCCTCTGCATTCCAATTCATGGGGAGATGATAGAGTATGACCCAGTGATAGGGAGAGATGCGTTGTATAGATTATTTGAGTGTGACGTAGATGATTTGGATATTGTAGAGAGGGAGATTGGCTGGGAGACCATGGCATCAAAGTATGATCGGCGATATGTGGTGATAGCAGTGGTTATTGCATGCCTACTAGCAGGGGATAGACGAGGACATGGATTCCCTATTGGATGGGGAAGAGTGCTAGAGTGGATGGTGACAGAGGGTATTGTGTATGCATGGGGACCATGCGTGCTTGCTATGCTATATTTTCAGTTGCATCAGATAGCATATCAGGGAGTTCAGACTTTGAGCTGTGGAGTAACACTGTTACAGGTATGGGCATTTGAGCACATAGCCATATGTCGACCGATTGTAGAGAGACAGGTATTACCACACCGACCATATGTGTACTGCTATGGGGGAGCATTGAGACAGGGTCCTTTCGGATACATATTGTATTGGTGACATGAGCTAGACAAATTGAGAGAGTTCACATGGAGGCCATATCTTGATTGCCCTGGATGGTCAGATGATAGTGATGAGCTATCGTATTGCAAATAGGAGAGTTACCTGATTGGGCAACCAATGAATCACCAAAGAGTGATTGAGATGTACCTACCTGAGAGATTTAGATGATAGTTTGGAGAGAGGCAGGATGTACCTAGAGGGACTGCACACTTTGCCCGTTCTCACAGAGACACGAGTTAGTGGGGAAGGATGATTCAGCCACACATAGCCTATGCTAACTTCACATAGCTACAGTGGAGATAGTGGGATTGGAGATTAGATGTGGTGGACGTTGGGATGACAGAGGAGTATGAACGATGGTTTGCATGACGACGGCCAGTGCCATTGACAGATCTTGATATTCTGGTACCGAGGAGACAGGAGGACTTCCCACTCGCTGGAGAGGATGAGGACAGAGATGAGGATGAGGGTGGTGATGAGGATGAGGGGGATGATGAGGATGGAGATGATGATGAGGGGGATGATGATTATGAGCCAGACTCAACTGATCAAGAGTCATTGCAGGATATACCCATAGAGCCAAAGGCAGCTAGGATAGAGGAGATGGAGATGTGCAGGGCTACCATAGAGAGTCAACATGATCATATTGCAACATTAGAGAGATAGAATGCTATCTTGAGGACAGAGCATGAGAAGTTCAGAGTAGAGATAGCTAGAGTTACAGTGGCTCAAGATACAGCAATAGCCCAGGCACAGCGAGAAGAATAGAGAGTCACTGAGTATATTGGGTCGATTAGGGATGCCAGTACACGTGAGATGGCACAGATGTTGGTAGAGACCGGAGAGGAGATACGCCATTGGAGGACACTATATGAGAGTGCAGTTCCACCAAAGCAGAGAGCAGTGTCATATCAGGCACGATCAAGGACAGAGAGTAGGCCACGTTCTCGGAGGTCAATGAGCAGCATGGGGGTGAGTGGACTTATGAGACCACCATAGCCAGGACCTGGGGCAGGAGGGACATCATCCTTGAGACATGGCAGGGATGAGGAGGATAGAGGGAGCACCCAATGACAGAGGCACATGCTCCTTATGACAGAGACATATGTAGTTTGACATTATGTATTCAGCCTGCGGGCCATACTTAGGACAAACAGTCCAATTTTGTACTCCAATATTATTTTGACATATGATATGATGGGATGCAATGTGTTATGACATATGTTTACTTTCCATGCATGGATATCTTATGCACTATTTATTGTGGAACATGTATGGATACATTTTGATGTGTTTTTGATGCATTTACAATATGAAATGGATAAAATTCTTGATGTGATGCTTGATGTAATGCAAATGTACTAACCAAATGGATGCACGATGCAGCATATGTGTTTTTGTGTGGAGATCAGAGAACTAGACTGAATTGACTGCCCAAACTGATGGAAGAAATGTTAGTAAGAAGAAATGAGACAGAGGACAGTTAGAGGTGAAGAAAAACTTGCTTTCACTAATGCACTTTGTTGGTGAGAACCTTTATTTAATGTAGCAAAATGGATGCGTAGCATCATGACATTGAAGGCCAGAGCTGAAATGCAACCCTTTTTGCAAAAGACAGACACATCACACACAAGGAATGAGTGAAGAATCCTAGGGTGCATACATCAAGGGTCGAGGTATGTGCGGTGTTCACAAAGCGAACGTACTTATCACAGACACCCAATGATATAGTTGCCCCAGTTTGCGATGAACATTCCACAAACAACAATCACAACAAAAAAAGGGACCATGAACCATCCCGGTCACTCTAAATCACTCAGTAACATCATCGAGCAACATAGGAACATGATCGAAGATAAATCAATAAATAATAAGACTCGCTAATTCGAACAAGTCAAACAAACATCTTGATCTTCATTGTCAAAAGTTGAAAGTGTTGATAGGACAGTCATGTTGTCTGGTTTCAGGGAATGCGGTACCCCATCTAAGACAGGACACAGTCTGGTTTTGAGTATACCACACCCTGTATAAGACTCATGATAGTAGTGACAAAGTCCAATGATATTGATGTTGATGTGCGATTCAGAAGACAATTGTGATCAGTTTGGATGCCTGGTTTGATTGAAAAAGTTCATCTGTTAACGTATGATTCCATTAAAGCACAATGTGTGATTGCGTGTCGTTGGAGGGATGCTCAGTGATCTGTCTTATGCACAAAGGGGATTTTTTTTTGTTTTGCTTTTTGAGTGTTAACAATTTTTTTTTTTGTTCATTTTTTCAGGACTTTATTTGATGTTTAGGGATTTTTTCAGGACATTTTTCAATTTTTTTGGATTATTTCAAGACATTTTTCAAAATTTTTTTGGATTATTTCAGGACATTTTTCAATTTTTTTTTTGGATTATTTCAGGACATTTTTCAATTCAAAAGTTCCAATGATTGATCATGACAAGGGGAATGCACCCAATGCACATCTGAAAGACATATATAGAGACCAGGACTGAAACATATGCACAAGAAACTGGAGTATGCAAGACAATGATGTTGACCAATCACAGGCCTGAAACAGAACATTGGGTCAGGACAAGGATAGGTATGATAAACCTGTAGAGAGAAAGCATAGCTAGAGGTCATGATAGATGATAGAGAAATGATCATTTTATACATGGCACCTATTTGCCAGGTTTTCACCATGGTACTTGCCCAAAGCGCCTATTTGCCAGGTTTTCACTAGAGGGCGAATCATTTTTCTTTACTTTTTTTTTTGTTCTTTTTCTTTGTTTTTTACTTTTTTCACTTTTTTTTGTATTTTTTGAGCTTTTTGATTTTTTTGTATTTTTTCAAGATCATACTTGAAGAAGTGCTGATAGAAAATTATGCCCAGTACTTGTGAAGGTGCATGCTATTTACAGGATCGGACAAAGGTTCACCTTCTGGGGTGACAAGCTGATATGCCCCCGAGCCATAGGCTGCAGTCACAATGAAAGGTCCAACCCAATTAGGTTCAAACTTGCCTTTGATGATGTCAGTAGATTGTGCATTCTTGGGGTTTGCCTTTAAAACCAGATCTCCCACTTTGAAGTGTCACCCTTTGACCTTCTTATTATAAGAGTGACGGAGATGGTTTTGATATGCTTGCAAATGTGTCAGGGCTAACTAACGTTTCTCATCTAACATCTCAAGCTGATGCAATCAAGAGACTCTGTGCATCTCATCATCAATCAGATGTTGCAAGGAAACACTCAAAGAAGGAATCTCCACTTCCAAAGGTAAAATGGCTTTCGCACCATACACCAAGGAATAAGGTGTTGCGCCAGTAGGTGTGCGGATAGAAGTGCGATAAGCCCATAGTGCTAGATTCAACTATACATGCCAATCTCGACCAGCATCATTGACAACCTTTTTCAAGATCTTGATAATGGTTTTATTTGATGCTTCGGCTTGACCATTACCCTATGGATAGTATGGACTAGAGAAATGGTGTTGGATATGAAACTTTTCACAGAGTTCCTTGACATCTTTATTCTTGAAGGGACGACCATTATCTATGACTATGGCAAGGGGAACCCCATATCGGCATATGATATAATTCAATAGGAATTTTGAAATTTGCACACTAGTGATATAGGTCATGGGGATAGCCTCGATCCATTTTGTAAAATACTCTCTAGCTGTAATGATAAACTTGTGTCCATTTGTAGATGTCAAGTGAATCTTGCCAATAAGATCCAATCCCCATTGAGAAAAGGGCCACGGAGATATGACAGAATGAAGCTCTTGGGCTGGTGCATGAATGTAATTTCCATGGATTTGGCATTTGTAGCACTTCTTAACAAAATCATGAACATCCTTTTCTAGAGTAGGCCAATAATACCCGACACGAATCAACTTTTTGGCTAAGCTCAGACCATTGAAATGGCACCCACATACACCATCGTGAACCTCGTGTAAAGTTGTTTGTGCTTCATCAGAATCCAAACACCTGAGGAGGGTATGGTCAAAGGAATGACGGTAAAGGGTATCGACAATGATGACATATTTGGCTATCTATCGGATGAAGGCTTGGTGTTGGTTAGCGGAAAGGTTAGGTGGTAAGGTTTGGGATTTCAAATATTGATAGACATCATTGTACCACAGGGAGTTAGGACCAATAAGAACGCACATCACATCTGCTGTTAGAATGTCAAAAGAAGGGACAAGCAACTATTCGACCAAAAATTCACATTTGTCCATATTGTGGGGCATATTTAACATGGAAGCAATTGTAGCCATCGCATCTGCCGACTTGTTTTGCATTCTTGGAACTTGACTGAAATGGATAGCCGTGAATTTTGTCTTGAAGAAATATACCATATGCTTGTAGGGAATAACCTTTTCATCTTTTGTTTCATAGTCATCATTCACTTGATGTATGACTAACTGAGAATCTCCATAGACTTGTAAATGTGTGATGTTCCAATGGACCGCTACTCGGAGTCCTGTGACCAAAGCTTCATATTCTGCAATGTTATTGGTACAATGGAAAGTTATTCTGTAGGATTTGGGAATAGCATCACCTTGAGGGGTGACAAACAATATACCTGCTCCAGACCCGAACTTGGTATGGGATCCATCAAAATATAACTTCTATTCATTAGAAGACGTGAGAGCAAAGACTGATTCATCCGAAAAATTTGTCAACATGGGATGATCATCATAAATAGGAGCCTCTGCAAGTTGATCCGCTATGATTTGTCCTTTTATTGCCTTTCACTCCATGTACTCAATATCAAACTCACTGAGGATCATAACCCACTTTGCTAGGCGACCTGTCAAAGCTGCCCTACTAAGCAAGTACTTCAAGGGGTCAATTTCTGCAACTAGCAATGTCTGATGACTTAACATATAGTGGCAAAGCTTTTGTGTTGCAAAGACCACTGCTAAGCATGCCCATTCAATAGTTGAATAATTCAGCTCATAGCCCACTAGTGTCCGACTGATATAATAAATAGCTCGCTCTTTGTCTTTCTCATCCTATTGGGCCAAGAGAACTCCTAGTGCCATTTCAATTGCAGAAATATACAATATAAATGGCTTCCCTTCTATAGGAGGCATTAGAATAGGCGGCAACAACAGATAATCCTTGAGAGCTTGAAATACTGATTGACATTGCTCAGTCCATTTAAAAGTGACACCTTTATGCAATAAATGCTGGAAAGGATGACATTTGTCTGCTAATTGAGCTATAAATCGACGGATTGACTGTAGCTTTCCTTGCAGACTTCTTAGTTGATGGAGATTGAAAGGAGGAGGCATATCCATTATTGCTTTAACCTTGGTCGGGTCGACTTCGATGCCTCAATGAGAAACAATGTGCCCTAGTAATTTGTCGGCTGTGACACCAAAGACACACTTCTTTGGATTGAGTCTAAGCTTGTAAGTTTCCATTCGGTCAAAGATTGGGCCCAAGATGGCTAGATGACTATCTCTTGTGACAGATTTGCATAATAAGTCATCAACATAGTCCTCCATCAAAGTATGCATGAAATCATGGAAAATTGTCATCATAGCTCTTTGATATGTTGCTCCCGCATTTTTAAGACTAAAGGGCATCACATTCCAGCAGTAAGTACCCCAAGCACATGTGAATGCAGTCTTATGTTGATCTTCAGGAGCAATGCGAATTTGGTTATAGCCAGAGAAACCATGCATTAATGAGAGCATCTCATATCCAGTAGTCATGTCAACTATGATGTCTATATTTGGCAGTGGAAAGTCATCTTTAGGGCATGCTTTATTGAGATCCCTAAAATCTGTATAGATTCTGATGCCCCCAGTTACTTTGCTAACTGGTACCAAATTTGAAATCCAGTCTGCATAATCAATGGGTCTGATAAAGCCCACATCTAGTAATTTTTTTAGTTCTACCTTGACCAAGAGAGCCACCTGGGGATGCATCTTTTTGAGTTTCTGTTTGACATGCTTGGCATCTGCTTTTAATGGCAAGTGATGAAGGACTAATTCTGGATCAAGGCCAGACATATCTGCATAGGACCATGCAAAACTAATCTTCTTCTCAAGAAAGAAATAGACAAAATCTATCTTTTCCTGTTTTGATAGAGAAGCAGCAAAATGAATGACCTTAGGGTTGTTAGGTGTACCCAAATTTATCTCTTCGGTCATTTCCACAAGCAATGTTGATTTATCCTGACTTGATAGGGGTATGTCCACTCTTACACCTTTGGGTGCCTCAGAGAGGTTTTCACCTGCAGGTACGTCTTTTATTTTTACTTTTCCATGATCAGAGAGTGCCTTACGGTTTTCACTCAAAGACCTATCTTTTTGATTTTGTACTTTTTCTTTTCTTTTTTTATTTTGATGATTGGAAGATGGAGTTGACTCCCCAAAATATGTTGTGGAATCCAGATCAATAGAAAATCCTGCCTTATGATCACCTTGTAATATGCCTTCCCGTAGCCTAAGAAATTCTGCAATTGCTTCGTCATTTTGAAAACAATCCAATGTGAGTGGTTCTTGTTGGTCATGTTGGATAAGCTGGGGATAGATGAGGGGCATGTCATCATCGGTTTTAAGGAGAGAGAGGACTGAGATGGTAAAGATGTAAACATCCATGGTATCACTGTCTGAACTGCTTGTATCTTATTCGGAGCTTGGGTCCCAGAATGACTCTATCCAAGCATTAGGACATGTTTTGGGAAGGGGAGTTATTTCATGTTTGTCTTCCATAGGCAAATCATCACGGTCAAGGAAAACATTGTCAAGGGCATAGGAGCTAGAAGAAGAAGAACTCCACTCCCATTCATTGGAATCAGTTTCGGGTAGGGTATCCTCAGGTGTTGTTTAATCATTAGAGTCACGCCCCTTTCCACACGTGGTCACTTTGGTAGATGAGGATCCAATTCGCAATGGTACAAAACCTAACCCTAAAGTTGGAGGTCGCATCTTGGGTATAACAGGTTCTAGCCTTCCATTCTTGTCCGGGCCTAAGCCACTGCAGCCATCATATCCTTTCTTCTATAGCATAGTAAATCCTTTGCCATACCGTTCCACCGGCAACCTGACAGGTGGGGTCTCAATTGGATCCTTATAAAGCCAATCTATGACATCATCATCCAAAGTTTCTTTGTCAAGTTCACCCCATCTTGTAAATGTAGTGGGGGGTTGATATTGAATAACTACCTTAGGTTCCTTTTTCAACAAATGTGGTTTGCCATATGATTTTGGAGATATTGGTAAATTCCCGATGAGGAATGTTTGATCCATTGAATACTCTCCACATCCTTGGTCATGTATCTTCAATTTTCCTTTGACAACATCTAACAATTCATTAGGATCCACATAACTATGTGAGTGGGCCTCTCTATTAACTAGGACTTGCTGCTGTGGGGAATCTTTTAGAGTAGCACAAAATTGAAATGGATTAGGATCTCCTGGAATTGTTATCTCAGTTCCATTGTAAGGATATTTTAAACATTGATGATAAGTGGATGGAACTGCTTTCATTGCGTGGATCCACGGATGGCCAAGAATCATATTGTAAGGGAGATCAAGGTCTAAGACCTACAAGAAAGTGTTTTCTGTCACTGGACCGACTCTAATAGGCAATGTAATTATCCCTTTAGATGGGCACTCAGCATCATCATATGCTGTGATTTTTATTCTTTTGGAAGCATCAATGTCATTTTCTGTATAACCAAGGCCAATGACCACTCTCAAGGTACAAATATTAAGACCCGCTCCGCCATCTATCAAGACTCGTCGGATTTTGCAATTATGGACAAAGACTTCAAGATGTAAAGGATCATTATGAGGGATCTTATCAGGTGAAATATCATTATCAGAAAATGTAACATTTTGGGAAATAGCTAGATGTCCAATTCGGGCTTGAAACTGGTCAACATCAATGTCTGTCGGGATAGTGGAGTCAATTAAAGCTTTATCTAGGACTGCATGATGCATGGGGGACATTTTCAACAACTCAAGGATTGATATTTGTGCAAGTGTCTTTCCTAGATGATCTAGGAGATTATATTGACTCACAGGAGTTGATTTGGGAGGAACTGCAGGAGCTCCTTTTAGGACTATTTTGGATCGACGAGTGGTGACTGCGCAAGAAGGATCTTGTCCCTTTATTCTTAGGGTGGAAACATACTCATTTGATGCGCGAAAACAATTCATGACATTGTTGTAACCAGTATTCGCATAATTTTCTATTTGGGTAGAGTTTGAAGAAGATGCTTTACCCTTGTCATGATCAAGCAAAGGAGTTTTGAAAATTGTATGATCAGTGTTAGAGGTCGCGTTGGGTGGATCTACCTCAATTACTCCTTGCTCTAACAAGTCTTGAATCATATGTTTCAATTGAAAACATGATGCGGTTTTATTTCCTTTTGACCAATGGTATTCACAATATGCATTATCATTCCACCAATGCGGCTTTACCAATGGTTTTGCCTTGATATCTGGTAACTTGATAAATTTTGCTTGTATTAATTGTTTCATTACTGACTCAATAGGCTCTCCCAATGGCGTAAACTGTCGAGGAGGCCCATCCCTTGATCGAAAAGGTTTGCGTTGCTAGTTTTGTTGCTGACCTTGTTGTTGATTATATTGTTGAGTGTATTGTTGAGTATGTTGTTGGTATTGTGGCTGTTGAGTAACATTGCTCACTGGTGTTTGATTTTGTTCCATAGTTGACATATTAGGAGCACTCAATTTCTTGATTGTGAATGGGGGTTGATTTGCATTCACCGTTCTTATGTCAACTACTCCATCATTAGTGACATTCTTGTTTTTGTACCAAAATCTATTTCTGTCCCCTGAATTGTTTGTGTTGTCACTGTCTTTGTTGAGCTTAATGATTCCCTTAGCTACAAGAGCAGTTTCAATGTTCATCCCTTTCTTAATGAGTTTCTCAATAGTACTGGGACTTTTCAATTTGAGTTCATACATCATTTCTGGGACCAAATTTTGGATAAATAAGTTCACTTGTTGTTCTTCAGGTATATCTAGGGAAGAACGACTATACAAGCTTCGCCATCGTTGCAAGAAAGTCACTAATGGTTCACCTTGCTTTTGCTTGGTGTTGCATAAATCTGACATGGTCACGTCACTGTCAATGTTGAATGCAAAGTGAGATATAAACTTTTGAGCCAATTTCGACCAAGTCTTTATATTTCCTGGCATATGCGAATACCAATCCATGGCTTGTCCTATGAGACTTTGTGCAAATAAGTGCATTAAATATGTTTCCTCATAACTCACTTCAGTACACGCCGTTAAAAATGCTCGAATGTGATCTTTTGGATTGCCATTCCCTTTATATTTCTCAAAATTAGGTGCCTCAAAATCCTTAGGGAAGGGAGGCATGTATAAGCTCTTGTCAAATGGATTAGGACATAAATCTTGATCTGTGTATAGCTTCTTTGTTCCTTTGGTTTCCAATGCGTCGACTTGTCGTTGCAACTTCTCAAGTTGTTGCGCAATTGTGTCATATTTTGGAGGTCCATCATTAATACTGCTGGGTAATCTTTGTTGATACATCATGTTTTCGATTGGTTGTTGATGCTCTGAAATTCCCATCTTTGGTGTCTCCAGCATATAATGTTCTTGGTACACCTCTTGTTGTCGTGGTTGTGCCATACCTTGATATTGACCTTGTTGCTGTGCTTCTTGTGGTGGAGTCATCGTTTGTAGCCTAGGTTGATATTGCAATTGAGGGTGTTGTTGATATTGCACAGGCGTCAATTGTGGTTGTGAAGTATGATAGCTTGTTTGTCTTGGCACATATTGAGGCACATGTTGTTGTTGATGCTGACAAATCAGAATTTTCTGACTTTGTGCCAATTGTTGTTGTCACGGTGTAAATCCCATCATTTGCAAAAACTTTGTTTGGGTGGTTTTTGTTGTTTCTCCTTAAGATGGGGTATGGCACTTGCGTTGACTTGTTGTGCTGTTTGTCCAATCCATTGTGGTGGTTGCAAGTTTGTATTAACTTGTAATGGTGCAGAGGGTGCTGCAACTTGTTGTCGAATGCAGTATTGTTGTTGTTGTGCATTGTTTGTTTGCACATTCAATTGTACCTTTCGTGTATTACTCAATTTTTGCAACATTTGCTATTGATGTAAATCATTATTTATAGCTCTTTGTGTTGCCATTATCGAAGGATCTGTCACAATAGTGTTTGGCAAATATATTGAGCTTAACGGGACATAGGAACATGGTTGCATTGTGGAATTGTTTTGGACATTGGTGAGATCAGGCATTCCAGTCGTGAAGCTTTCTTGCATCTTAGATTTTGATCCAATTTTATGCATGTGAGGAACCACTTCTTGTTGAGGGATAGCTGTCAATATTTGTGTGGTCTTCATTTGATCTTGTGTTACAGGTGTTGTGTTAAATAATGGATTATTTATTGTCTCAAATGGTGACTTTTGAGGAATAGTCACTGTCAATGCCTTTGAAGCACGTTTTCTCATCAAGGTAGGTTGAGTTTCTTCTTGCACATTTTCTTCATTTGGATGTGGAGAGAAACTTAATAGCTCACCGCCTTGTTGTTTTTGCACATTGATTTGCTCACTTGAGGAGGTCACATTACTCATCATGTCAAGATATTTTTGTGGGAACATCTTAAAGACCTTGTTCAAGAATTTATCCATCTTTTTTGTTAACTTTGGATCTTGAAGGAACATATCAACATCATCAGAGGCATCGGAATCTGATGAAGAATCTGGTAAAATATTTGGATTTGTCTCCTGTTGAATGCCTTGATCTAAACCAAATCCTTGTGAAAGAGTTTGTTCCTCATATAATGTTTGAGTTTGAATGTCATGTTGCAGGTTTGGTTGATTCCAATTGAAAGGTGTATTTCCTCTTGGTGTTGGTGGAACACTCCCATGTCTTGGTTTCATGGGTACAAACACTGGTTCATATAATGGAGGTGGTCCAAGTTGAACCATTCCATATGGTGGTAATGATGTGTTTGACAAGCCTTCAATTTGTACTGTTTGACTAGTTTGAAACTGTGAGTTTGATATGTTGTCAATGGGTTGATATGTTGGTTCGCCCATCTTCTTAGATTTTGACCTTGTTTCAACAGGCATGTCACTATCCAAATGCAATATTTTTGGAATTTTTCAAGGATAATGTATGATATGCAACTAAATGTAAACTAAATAGATGAAAATGCAATCTATGGCAAGAGTGCAACCTATGTTTTTGTTGTTTTTCAATATTTTGACAAACTTTTTGGAATGCAAATCTAAAAAGAGACCCTTAGGAAATTGAAATGATGTCTAGACCTCAAAGGACAAAAGGACAAAATGACAATGTCTCCCCTATATGCTTGGATACTAAGCTAGGTTTGACCAAATGACAATAATGACAAAAAGAGAAAAGGTTTGATAAGGTCTAGACTTCCTAACAATGACTTAGGGTTTATCAAAGATTTGGATTACTCAAGTATGACAAAACCTATTTTTGACACTATATGCAAAGGGACAATTACTATGCAAATGACCCTAATATGATATGATAATGACCTAAACTTAATGAAGAGACCTAGGGTATGCAAATGCAAATGTATGACAATATCAACCTAAGGTTGAATTATGAAATGGTATTACTCTAATGCAAGAGGACACATGCAAAATGGATGACCCTTATTGATATGCAAAGGAGTATGACCTAGGTGAAACTTAACCTTGGTAATTGACAATGAATTTACAAAATGCAAACCTAGGATGAACCTAAATCTAAGTGACATGAATGTTGAGACAAGATTTTGAAAAATGTTTGACAACCATGTTTGAAGGTGTTTTGAACTTTGTTGAATGAAATACTCTTGTGTTTAACCTTGTTTTGAATCAATTTGTCTTTTTTTTGAAATGAGACACAACTCAACTTTTGACAAGTAAAGAAGACAAGATATTTTAACTTAGACTCAAGACAATCATGCTCATTCACACATTTCTTATGGTAGGCAAGGACAGTAGGTACTTGAGAGGTAGACTCATTATGAGATTCAAGGAGAATACATAGATGCTTGACCCCATGGGCTCCCCTCCACAACACTCACTTCTCAGGGCAGCCAAGCATCAGTCCCCATGGAAATCTCCCCATGGCGAACTTAGCATCTCTTCCAAGTATCCGAACTCGTCCTTCTCAAGCAAGTAGAAGGATTTTTGGCCTTTAAATACAAGGTGTTTAGTAAGGATTTATGTTAAGCGTTACTCCTTGGTGTCATGCAAGCATGATTGAGACATTAAGCCCACCAAGATACCAAACAAATGTAGTCGCGCAAGCACGATTTAGACCTTGAGGCCCTACTTAGATGTTGATATGAGAAAGAGTCCAAGGGTCATCACTTCCCAAGTAACTACAATTCTCACGTAACCCTTCCTTCAAAGCTTTCACCCATCAGGTATTTATTTATAGTGAGTTAGAATGCCAAGGTATTCTAGCTGTACTCACTTTGGGTCATTCCCTTCTCATGATTGTCACTTGCTTGCAAAAGAAAGCAAATGGTCGGGAAGGCAGACCCTCTAAAGGTAATGAACAATCTAAGCCATGAGAATGGTATTGAAGATCTGGATTTCTGATCACCCTAAGAAGGATGAAAGCATACTCTCCTACTCCAATGTCAAACTCGACAATCAAAGAAAACACACGCTCATTCCATCCTACTTAGCAATCATACTAGGTGCCTAATTATGAATTACAAACACAAAGTTTAGTTGGAGTACAAGGCAACCTGCAAAATCACCAAGTCAGAAGTTTGATTTGTTTGATCTTTGACTAGCGAACCTGCATAAAATTTGTTAGTAGTTCCATTTTTATCTTTGCCATGCATAATGCCAAGGTGCTGCACAAAGAATCAGTACCAAAGAAAAACCAAAATGCATAAATAGAATGCAAAACAAAGTAATTTGCAAGTAAAAACACTGCTTTTTTACCTCTGTTTCTGGCCTTACATAGGCGCAGAATGCAGTAACACAAGCACAGAATGAAGTAACACAGGCGCAAATCCCTTTGACATAGGCGTAGAAGTCCTTGACATAGGCACAGATTGCTTGACACAGGCGCAGATTGCTCCTACACAGGCGCAGAAGTGCTCAGAAAGCCTTAAATTACCCTGTTTCTTGGGTTTTTTACCTGCAAATCATCTCAAAAGCACTCAAAAGCATGGTTAGGGGGTTAGTTCACATCGGGTTCACCAATTAATGTAGATAAGAATCTGGAAATCATCAAAGCAAATAGCAGATTGGCCTAGTTCAATCACGAAAACTCAATTGCAATGACAACAATCCTAATTATATTCAATGAAAACATGAAAACAAGACATTCAAAATGAAATCTAAGCAAACCAAATGTAGATGTCTCCTTCATGTGGCTCCATTGTCCTTCTTTCTCCTTCAAATTGCTTTGTTTTGTGGATCTCACCTTCAAGTGCATAAGTATAATATGAAAGCAAAATTGACAAGACGAGACGACAGCATAAGGGTACTAGAAGCGTGATTGATTCGGCCTTTTGATTGAAGAAATTCATCCAATTTATAGATAAATCGGAGAAAAGAAAAGATTAGCATGAATTTGATTCGAATGGAAATTTCAAATCAAGAATGACAAATATGACAAATTATGACAAATTGACACTTTCTATGCGAAATTGATTGATTGACAATTATGACAAATTGCTATGTCAAAATTGATTGATTGACACTTATGACAAATTATGACAAATTTGCTATGTCATTCCCATGAAATTAGGAGAAATAGGAGAAATTAGATGAATTAGAAATTAGGAAATTTGAAAATTGATGAAAATTAGAAAATTAGGAATTAGGAGAAATTAGTAAATTGGAAAATTAGGTAAATTAATTAATAATTTTTCATTCATTAATTAATTCACAAAGAGAGAGAGGAATTAATTATCCAATTAAATAAACATTTAATTGTGACAAGAAGACTTAGGATAAATAAACTATTCAACCTAGAGGGAGAAAGGACAAACAAGGTTAAATGAATAAATCATGAAACCCTAGAAGATGAATTAGAAATGCAAGAATGACAATTAGGTCTTGACAAAAGATAATTGATATCGATTCAATTTGATCATGATTCTAACTGACAAAGGACCAATGCTGATAAGTGATTTGATTGATAAATGCGCCAATTGACGAGGAACAATGACTAATTGATCCAAATTGACATGATTGAGAAAGACAATGATCGATGACAAATTGATCGCAAAATGACAAGATTGAAAATGACAACGATCAATGACAAATCGATCGCAAGATGACAAGATTAAAAATGACAATGATCGATGACAAATCGATCGCAAAATTGACGAGATTGAAAATGACAACGATCGATGACAAATCGATCGCAAGATGACAAGATTGAAAAGGACAACGATTGATGACAAATCGATTGCAAAATGATAAGATTAATAAGAGGACAAAACCCTAATTGCATCACCGATTAGGATTGATGATGCCAAATGAGCACGCACATTGATGCGACAGGATAAAATTGACCAAGATCATGACAAATATTGTTATCGACAAGACCAAATTCGAAAGTGAGATAAATGAAGAATGCAGAAGAAGGACTCGATGCTCGCAAATGATAAAGACCAAGTGCGCAACATAGGAGAAATGTTAATACGATGCAAAAACCCTAAAATAAGGCAATGCGCAAATGTTAAAGTATGACTTCACAAGCGTTGACCATATTTAGACATCTACACCTACAATAAGAATACCGTGTATGTCGCTCACCCTTTAGTCATGGAATATATAATGGAGGTGATATTATAGAGAAAAGGGAAAACTAGATTACCAAGATCTTAGAATATGACATTGATGTCAGGCCCACAAAGGTAATCCACAGAAAAGGCCTTTGCAAATATATATCCCAAGAGTCTGGCCCTCAAGAAGCTGAGACTACTATGGAGGAAGTTGTGATGTTCACCTCTAAGTGAATGAAAGCATGCTGGATCGAGAACTAAAAACATTTCATGGAGACTGGAATCTTCCTAGCTGACATCTCTCCTGAAAAGAAGAGATCCTACAAGATGCAAAATAGCGGCTTCTGCCTTGCTGAAGGAGTGCTTTTTAAAAGGAATTTTGACGGGATCCTACTCCACTGCATAGACCAAGACCATAAGATCTTACATGAATTCCATCATGGCCTTTCAGGGGGACATTATTCAATGCAAACCACCATCATCAAGATTACCCATGCTAGGTATTTCTAGCCCTCAATATTTAAAGACACACATGCTCTAGTGAGAGAATGCAAGGAGTGTCAATACTACAGTGGTAGGCATAGAAAGGAAGCAATGCCACTTAGGCCAATAATGGTGGAAGAGCCCTTTACTCAATGAGCTCTGGATTTCATAGGGATGATTAATTTGCCAAGTTCATCTGGACACAAGTGGATCCTTACTGCCACTGACTACATCACTAGATGGTTCGAGGCTAAACCCCCAAGGAATTCATCAGAAACAAAAATAATAGCATTTTTGGAGGAGCTAGTATGTCGGTGTGGTCTGCCAATGACCATAATATTGGATAATGCACGAGCATTCATGGGCTCCCATGTAATCCAATTTTCTCTCAGGCAAGGTATATATCTGAAGACTTCCTCAAATTATTATCCTCAAGGAAATGGTCTAGATGAGTCTACCAATAAGAACCTCATAAGACTCACTAAAAGAATAAGATCTAAACACAAAAAGGAGTAGCATCAAAACTTGGGAAGTGTATTATGGGTGGACCGGATCACACCTAAGAAATTTTTAAAGAACTCTCCATACAAGATGGTCTATGACAAGGATGCCTTGTTCCCCATATCTTTGGAGATCTCTGCTTTGCAACTCCTCAAGTCCATTGAGGTGGCCAAAAATGAGCCCATGGAGTTAAGGTTGGAAGAACTTATGGGGTTAGAGGAAGTATGGGAAGCAGTGTTTGAATCATTTCAGAACTACCAACAAACCATCAAGAGGTGGTTTGATAACAAGAAGAGTTCTGACCCAGAGCTCAAATAGGGTGATCTCATTTTAAAATATAATGATAGGGTGGCCAAGCCAGGTCAGCACGGAAAGTTTGATAGTTTATGGGAGGGACCCTTCCGCATCATGAATTACAAGGGGTTTAATGCATTCAACCTCGATAACATGCAAGGGGAGTCTCTCAAAATCCTGGTTAACAAGTTTCATCTTAAACCTTTCTATTAAAGATTAGCATTCCCAATGTAAATAATATATTTTTGGTGTGCCTTATTTATTTAATTATGATTCTTCATGCATTGTAAGAAAAATAAGTAAATCATAAGATACATCATGAGAAATAAAAAATAGTCATTATATTATATATAATAGTATCTTTGTACAATGCATAATAAAGGCTTGTAGCCTACAAATTTTAACTAGCAGGGTGGTAGATCTTTGTAGCAGGGTGGCAGTATTTCAGTTGTCTTCCTCATCTTCATCCTCATCCATGAGAAATTATGAGTCATCATCTTCTCCCATCCACTCGTGGCCAGAGTCATTGTCGAATTCTTGGGATATCGACACAAGCACCAGGTTTGGAAGAATATGCAGCGTCAGGATCCACGAGAAGATGTAGTCTCGAAACTCGATATACCATGTTGTGTCGGCCAGAGTGTGCACTATTAGATGGACTTTGAGGAGGAACTACATAGTGCACTCTACGCATAGGCGATGAGTGGACAATGACATACTCTTTAAGCCTCATATAAGCAGATACCAGGTCACCTCCTCTCCAAGGGCGATGAAGCACTGCAAGTCCGAGGCCAAGGGAAGACCTCTGAAAGGGATGAAGTATTCCATGAAATCCTTAAGGCCTCCCAGATACTCTAATGAGAAGAGTGTCTTAGTTAGCTCCGTCGTTAGATAGTTGTTCATCCCAACATCCAGCATTGAAGCCACAAAACGGGAGCAAATATATGTGTTGATACAATATCTATCAATGTCGTCAATAAAATCTTCCTCGAGCACCCATTTAATTGGAGCAGTGATCAATGGATTTTTCCATCATGTCATTCCTTGCAACCTCTGATCTGAAATGTTGCCAAGGAAAGCAACTTGTTTTTTGTTGCTAGTAAGCTTGATGGGAGTATCCATAACTCAAGGAACTCTGTTGTTGAGCTAGCTTCTATGCAAAGGAATGTTTGAAAAGACATATTTATAGTTGATTTCTAGCTCTGAGTAATAAATAAAATTAAGACCCAATGCCCTCAATCTTCGATGTAGCTGTCTTTTCTCATTACTCACACAAGTGAATGTAGTCGAGTCTGAAGGTTGCATATGGTCTGTCTAGAGCCTCGAAAAGAAATACAGTGTACTCAGATGCCACACATATTTTCAAGTATGTCATGCCTTAACCCAGTAGTCCGCAGGTCTGTTTTGGCTCGTGTGATCTTTGCTAGCTATGTATTTTCTCTTTAATAAGGAGATCTATCCGGACAGGCAGATCATCTCTAGTGAATTGGAATGATGACGTAGTGGGCTGAAATCTTTTCAAAAACGCAAATGGCAGTGCCTGTTCCCATTCTAGCATTAATGTTACCTGGAAAATGAAGTGGCATACGTGACGGCAGATGCCTATCATAAATACCTCTGTTTTGCAGACAAATCTAGGCATGCGATACATTTGAGGAAGAGAGATTCAAAAGTGCATGTCATATTTTTAGTTTGCATTCCCAGTGCCAAAGCCTTTCAAAAGTGTTAGAAAAAGCTCGCCTACAAAAAATGGATATGAAAGAAACAACCTCAAATCCTTTCCAGGGTGAAATGTGGGTGGACATATATGGAGAAATTTCATACCTGTCCCGTGCCATGCTCCCAAAGTGAGAATATCCTAGAACCAAACCCAAATCAAAGGCTACCTATGATTCCATGGTGGTGATTGATTCATTGGAAGAGGTCATTGAGCCCGAACTATGCAGACAACCAATAGCTCTCAAGGACGCTGCATGCGGAAGAATGGTAAATCATAGAAACAAGTCGTAGTCTACGACATTCAAATTTTGAAATTCCTGCACTCCTCAATTTGTGGTCCCTATGGTTCCACATTGTTCAGAATTTGTGGCTGCATGCGCGAGCAAGTTCATGCCAGACTCTTTCGATACAGGGCTCCTCTTTGCAGGTCGTCATAACCCTAGAAGTTATTTGAGACATGCTATGTTGTCCAAACCCAAATCAAAGGCTACCTATGATTCCATGGTGGCGATTGATTCATTAGAAGAGGTCATTGAGCTTGAACTGTGTAGACAACCAATAGCTCTCAAGGAGGCTGCACGCGGAAGAATTCTAAATCATAGAAACAAGTCGTAGTCTACGACATTCAAATTTTGAAATTCCTACACTCCTTAATTCATGGTCCCTATGGTTCCACATTGTTCAAAATTTGTGGCTGCATGTATGAGCAAGTTCATGCCAAACTCTTTCGATACAGGGCTCCTCTTTGCAGGTCGTCATAACCCCAGAAGTTATTCAAGACATGTTTTGTTGTCCCAAAATTGACAACATGGAGGTGTTTGATAAAGATGCTATGGAAGACTATTGGCACTCTAGGTGGAACATTGTCCCATTTTGTCAAGATAATCTGAAGCAGAGTTTGGTGGTCAAGCCTCTAAATCTCCCTATCCCCTATAGTGATTTAAGGCAAGATCATCTCAAAGATATTGCCTCTACCATTATGTTCCTATGTGATCATGACAATGATCGAGAGATCACCACTCCTATAATAGGTTTCTTGTTTAAATGTCTAAAGCAGAAGTAGCCATTCCATTTTGACTTCTCTATGTGGATAGCTAGAGAAATGGTGAGGAAATTGGTTGAATTTGAGCAATCACGGCGGTTCATGTTTGCCTCATTCCTAGTTCATTTATTCATACAACAAAATGTCATTTTCTTTAGTCAATTCATGCAATTGGATACTCATGATGAGTTAGGAAAAAAAATATGTGTCTGCCTGGACCCCCGTACTATTAGCCACTTATGATGTATACCGGTTTTCAGACTATTTCCTGGCTCTTGTCCTTCACGATTTTGGTGTCATCCCTAAGGAGCCTCTTGCTCATTTTTCTCAAATACAAATAAATTGGATGAGTAATGAATGCCCCCGCTATGACTAGTTCTTGGGTAAGGATTTCTATTTCATCTAAGTGCATGGCTTCTCTGAGGATCCCTTCCACTTTCCTACCTACGTTACTGAGAGAACCCTAGCCCTCGATATGTTCTAGTAGCTAGTGGAGGTTGAAAAAGATATAGGGTTGGGAAAACACAATACCTCCATAACTAAGGACCACAAAGTTATTGGCCCCATCATTCTTGAGCGGAGAAGCATCACTAAGAGGGTCTTGACCTCCAAGCTAGTGCAACTAGGCTTGTTAGTATTTGATGATGTATGTAGCTATGACCTACATAATTGTCTATCCAATAAACATAGGAAAAATTCTATTAAACATGTGTCGTGGAGCTCATGGGAGAGACGCATCCACTGGTGAACGACCCAAGACTTTATGTGGGTCCTAGTGACTTTCCTATCATTAAGTGCCCTCCATGGTTGGATTTTTAACCTATCTTTCAAAGGCACGATGCGGCTAAGCCTACTCTTCGGAACATGTGAAAGCCATAAAAAATAATTTTAGGCTGAGGAAGAAGAGGGATGATTTTTGGATCTACTGCCAAGAGACTAATCAACTTAGGGCTAATCTAGGGAACACTCCTTTTGATGAGAGTTTTGAGGAAGAATGGTGTAATCATAACAAATTAGAAGAAGAGACAAGTGAAGAGTCCCCATGTGATGACTCATCCCCCGAGGAGGCTCGACCTTAGGAGGTAGAGGTTATAAATGTATAAGAGCAAAGTACCAAAGCTGAAATTTTAGTTCCTCTCGTTAGCTTAGTTTGGATGCCCCATTACCAATCCACCAAGAGATCAGCTGAAAAGAAGACACCCGATTCCCTTTCCAAGAAGAAAAAATATTTGGGTTCAACAAAGAAGGGTTCATCTTCTTGAGGCCCTATGATTCCTCCAGCCTCTCAGCAACTGGTGACTTCCATGATTCAGGTACGCTCTACTCTTCCCTTCCTCTCTGCTCAATCTATGGTTTCCTCAGCACCCCAAGTTGCATCAATGTCTTCTTGAGTCCCTATTTTTCTTACATCATCCCTCTTTGGAACATCAGTTGAGCCCCAAGTTGCATCATTGCAGGTCGCTTCTTCTCTCCTTGCCCCTGATGTCGTATTTCCCACAACATTTTTCCCGCAGATTTCTACAACGATCGCTATTCCACATAGGTTTGGTTTTGGAGAGCCCACTCCTCCCCCAAATATCAGTACAACATCCATTGATCCATCTTTTTCAAGAGCCTCTCCCTTTGTACCATTGTTCTCCCCAACCACGCTATCACAACCCATTCAAACCATTTTCGGTGGCCCTGTTTCCCATTTCCCCAATGCCATCTCTCCTGGTGCAGCATTTGCAGGTCAAGATATTTTGGCCCCAGATACTTATTATGAGCAAGTTACTTATTCCAAATCTGCATAGATTAGCTAAGTACACAAGAGAAAGGAGAAGGATGGTGCCAAGCCAACTCCACTACATGTGCAAACACATTTAAATGAGGAAAAAAATAGTCTCCTCTTTGCAACCATGTTATCAAAGGTCAACAAGCCGGAGGCCCAAATGAGGCCCAATGATTACACCCTACATGCTGGCAGGGTTAATGTCTCAAATGATATGACAATGGATAAAGTAGAAATGATGGAAGAAACTTAGAAGGTTGTGTCTTTGGATTTCATCAAGAAAAGTCATCACTTGGACAAGATGCAAGTAGAGCTCATCCACCATAGAAAATCTTTGGGTAATCAAAGGAAGGAGGACAAAGCTAGAAGTGCTGAAATAAACCGCTTGCAGGGCTTGTTAACTCAAGCCAATTCTGAAAAATGGAAGTTCCAATCTGCCCTAAACAATGTGAGTTCTCAATTGAAAGGGAAAGAGGTGATGAGGAATGTGGCACTGAAAGAATTGCAAGAGAAGGGGAAAGAGATACAACAGCTGAAAGTAGCTTCCAAAGATGCTACCCAAATTCAAGCTCAGTTGTGGGAAGAGGTTTGCCTGAAGGAGGAATACACTCGGTAGTTGAGTGAGGCACAAGTCATGCTTTGTGAGGAGAGAACAAAGTTTGAAACAAAAGCATGAAAGATGAAGAGTAACCTGGAATAGACTAAGAAGAAATTCTAGGATACAAAGGGATTGTTACAGCAAGAGCAGGATCGCGTAGCACAACTTCAAGAAGCTTTTCAAGATGGAGGTACCAAGATCCCCTTTTTGGAAAATCAGGTGGCCCATGAGCAGAATAGATGGAAAAACCTTCAAAATGAGATAAGAGTGAAGGATGATGAAATCGCGTGCTTATCTCATCTTCCTCTCCCTTTGGAAGTTCCTTAGGATCTCTCCCTAGTCCTAGAAGAATTATACATTTCTCATTGGGAGAAGATTAAGCAGTATTGCCCTTCACTGCAACCCGTGCTGAGGTTTTTTAGGTGAAGCACAATTTCTCTATGCTGGAGCAGGCACTCTTATTGACAACATTATGCTTTTCATTGGTCCTAAGCTCCTCATGGCCCAGATTTTGATTCAGCTCTTGCATACTACTTCAGATGAGGAATAAGAGAAAAAGGGGTTGCAGATTGCAAACAATTGATCAAGAAGGCCAAGATTTTTATTAATCAACACAGAGAAACCATGCAAGCATCAACAACACTTGAGTCCTTGAGGATTTAGGTTCCAGACATCAAGCGACATGTAGAGAAGTTTGTATTCCTGGGTCTTCCTTCACCTTTTCCCGCAAATGGCTTTGTGCTAGGGATTGAGCAAGTCTTGAGCCAAATTGAGTAGTTGTAGCAATATAGGACTTTCCTATAATGCCTTAGAAATCTTATTTTGGCAAACAAATTCAAGTGTTTCTTACACCCCTTGGCCCAGCTCTATGCACTCCTGAAGATGGTCCATGATGAACCAGCGAGCTTGGCATTTGATGAAGTGATCTATTTAGACTAGAATTGCCAGAATTCGGAAGCTCGGGTGTTACCCTCTGAGGATGATTGGTTTCCATTTCCATAGGTCTTTGATCTTCTTTTTCCTTTTCAAGCATAAAGTTTGGTCTCCGAACCAACAATTTTGGGTCCTAACATTCCATAGGCAGATTCTCCATTTAATCACCAAAAAATGTTAATATTCTTTCACAGTGATTCAGGTGCAGAATTTTGGTAAAGTTTTGGCCCCTTCCTTTAATTTTTGGCTCGCTCTCCCAATCGCTCGCGTGCATGCCAAGTAGTGTCTCAGTGTTTCTCTAAGCAGCTCGATTGTCTCATCTTGTGTTAAGAGAACGTGGAGTTGCCACATGGTGCAGGTCTTTTCCTTGGCGCATGTTTTCTAGCCCCACCTGTTGGGACTAATTAAAACTGAGTCAAGTTTATAGGCCCATTTCAAAAATTTGCCTTGCATTTCCGAATGATTAAAATAAGTCAGTTTGAATGGCCTAGTTAGCAAGGGGGTAAAATGGAGCCGGTTGATTTTCAGAGGGTAAGGCTCGGGATTCATGTCCCACACCTTTCATTTGGCCTATTCAGTGATGTGCAACTTTCAGAATTCAATTTGGATAAGTTTATGAGGTACCTAGTTTGAGGGGTGAGCTGGAAGTGCATTTTAGGCACAAATGCAGATTTTATTGAGTAGCCTATTTTGAGAGATTACATCTTTTTCCTTGTTGATCATCATGAAAAATTTAAAATTGGATTCAATTCTATGCATAAATTTGAGTGAGATCACAAATTTTCAAGTCTTAATGAATCCATTTGCTCAGTTTTTGAAGCCAAATCCATTTGCAGTTTCTATGTTTTGGCAAGTCCCTGTTTCGACAGCTAGTCGAAGCCCTATTTCGCTAAGTGTAAAAGTTTCCTCAGTAAGAGTCATGTTAGAGTGTTTGTTCCAAGCTGATTTTGGTATAAATGATGAGCTACGTTTCAAATTTAAAGGCTCTACCAATCTGTTTGATCAGTTTTCAAAAGAGCTCATTTTGCCATCAAATTCAGTTATCCGTACTCCAGTGTTATATCAGTTAATGTAGCCATTTTTGTGTGCACGCCGTTTGCATCCTGTCAGTCTGGTGATCGAACTAAGAATTCAAAGATTTAATATGTACTTAAAGGTACCTATGTTCCAAATTTGAGGGCCTATAGAGGTCGTTTGGTATTTTTGAGAAAGGCTTCATGTGTTGCCAGGACATTGACTTCATCAGGTCCGCAGTGTCGACAAAGCTAGTTGGCCATTTTTGGAAATTAATATCTCTTCGCTCGAGACTCGTCTTGAGAAACCGTTTGGTAGAAATCATCCTTGTATATCAAAGTACATGCCTATCAGATGGTGAGCTCCAGAAAGGTGTTTTGACAGGTTTGAAAATTACGTCTTCGCGATTATATGCGAAAATTGTGGCGTAATTGCCTGAAGGTTGTAAAATGCAGATTAATGATCCGAAAATGATGTCGATCATTTCCAGAGGTATGTTTGAGGTCAGTGAAGCATTCAAGGGGCCAGTTGCTTGAAAACGAATTTTTTTTTAGTTGGAGCCACTTTGGGGCCCGACCCGGCTCGTGTCATCGCATAAATTTCATGGTAAAATGCCACTATTACCAGCTATGTTTACATTTTGATCCTTTATGTCTTGTCACCATGGTGAATTAAGCAAGGTGTAATTCCAATATGCGCCTTGCATGGTTAATGGAAAAGGTGTTTTTATTAAAGGATTCAAGACAAATGCAAATAGCATTTTGTAAGTAACATAAATCCTCCGGTGTAATGTGAAAGAATATTTATTCTTTGGGTGAATTAGATGAATGCTTTGAGGTTGAGCCAACAGAAGTTATGTACTTGAGAGTTTGTATAAGGGGTTCTGAGTAATCCAGATAAAGCTCATTATTTTCAAACTTCATTGTTTTAGATGGAGGCTTCAAGGAACCTCAGCAAATGCAATTTGTATCCATCTTCCTTGTATGCATAGTCTCCTCATTGATGTTGTTGCAGATTTCATGCAAATAAACTTTTTGTTTACCAATCCAAATGGTGAAGGAGAGGGAAGGTAAAAACTCCCAAAGATATGAATTTCTACCCAATCATCTCTTTCCCATGTGATGGTGCTTGCATCCCCCTCTTGCCTTGCGTTGAAGTGGCTGAGTAGAGAGGGCATCTTTGGGTAAAACAAATGCAAGTTGCAAGTGTATTAAATGTCTCCCCCTGCTGCGTGGAGTGGCAATGATGGTTTATAAATTTCAAGCAAACTAAAAGTGCAGCTTTCCCTTTCACGTTTTCTCCTCATCCTCCCAATGTTGGACGTGGTGTTTGTGGAGAGAGCAGCAAAAACTTGGTAAAACAAATGCATGCATGGCAGCTTGAAGTCATTTTCCTCCTCCATGTGGTATGCAAAACTTAATAAAACACAACAAATGAATTTACCAGGTTCTGCGTGGTGAGTAGAGTGTGGAGGAAGGAGTTTTCAGTTTCAAAACACCAATTTCCCTTGCTGTGGTGCATGGAAAGAAACAGCAAGCAACCAAAACACAGCAATTTTCCTCCCTCACGTGAGAATGGGGAGAGCTGAAACCGAATCAAATGGAGGCCAATCAATTTCCTCTCCCACGTGGCTGGTGAAAGGGGGAAATTTGAAATCAAATGGCAATTGCTGCAGTCTCCTTCCTCTGTGTGGCTATTTGGAGGCCATATTAACCATAACAAATGCATTTGGCAGGTGTAAATCCAATGTCCGCGACCTTGCCAGCATATTCCCTCCCTCGCGTGCTGTTTGAAGATAAACACTTCTGATTAAATCTAGAAAATCGCCATTAAAACCCAAAGAAGAGCTCCAAAAGTGCAGCTCCAGGCTTAATCGCATTATCCCACATGCATTGGGAAGTGTTTTTTTAAATGTTTATAAGCAAAGCTCCATGCATGTATAATGTCTAAGCCATAAAGGCTTTTGATGGATGGTGCTTGATGGTACCCAAGGTGGGCCCACGCACGAGCATGCTTCCCAAGGTGATAGAGGAGATGACTGGGCAACGACCAGGTGGACCCCACGCAGGAACGCTTCTCGAGGCAGAAAGGTGAAATTTTGCAGAGGAAGGCCGGCTTAACGAGTGAGCAAGTTCGAGATGGATCAACGGTGCGCGCTATTTCACGAAAGGAAGATGCACGCGAGTTACACCCCGTGAAGTTGCGAAAGCCAGGTGGCGGGTACAATCAGCGGTCCAGCAGGCGGGTCCTGGTGAGGTGGCAATGACGTGGCACATAGTTGGTGCATAGGTGGCAATCCAGTGGCGATGATGTGGTGCTGAGGTGGTGTACATGTGGTAGCCAAGTGACGGATGAGCAAGCGAACATGTGGCAGTGATGAGGTGTCGTCTCAGGTGGCATCCGATCAACCCCATCGACCAATCGGAGGCTGCCACATGGCAAAGGCATCAGAGCACATCAGAGGCAAAAAAAAATAAAATTAAAATTAAAATGAATAAATGATATAGTCTAAACTATATTAAATTTTGAAAAATTTAAATGATGGTGCACATTGGGGAATTAATTCGCCTAGGACTCAATTTTTGGCCAAGGTATAAAGTGTTATATATTTTTGGAAAGCTCTTGGAATGAGGAATCCGATTATGAGGTTGATTTTGATAGATGTGGGATATTTTGGAAGCAGTTTCCATGGGAACAAAATTCAGTTAGAGAGGAGACACTTGGCAATTCAGTTACAGATTTGATTTGGTTCCCTCTCCTTTTTATTCTGAATTCTTCTTAGTTGTAAGGGTTCCAGAAATTTGGAGAATGGCTCCATTTTTTCATGGCTTCCAATTCTGAGTATTCTTCCAGATTGTACAGAGAAGGGTTATCCTTTCAGTAATGGAGTTCGATTCTTTGCTATAGGTGTTCTTAGCTGCAGGTTCTTGTGTATGTAAGGCATACACAAATTCACATAGAAGTTGTCTCTGGATTTGTATTTTCATTATATTTAGATCAGATCCTCAAGGAGGATGAGATTTGTTATCTCAAGGAGGTAATTGTGATTGTTTGCAGGGATTCTTCAAGGAAGAATTTAAATTCTGTAATAAATCATGAATAATGGAATATAGTGTCTGGATTTGATATTTTCTGTGAGTGAGCTGATTAATGCATTTATGCAAGGCATTAAATGCATGAATATTTAATAATGAAGATGGATTTGCAGTATAAGGTTTCATTTATAGTTTGATGTGTGACTTTGTTGCCCTTGGATAAGGCACTGATCTTACAAGTTTGGGGATGTCTTTTAGATCAAACAATTTAAAAGATAAATCTATTTCCCTTTATGTTTAGGGGTGTGTTCTTCTCATTCCAAGCTCTATTTTCATTTATGATTTATATAGATCTAGCCAATCTGTAGTGTGTTCCTAATTTGGTGAGCTTGTGGAATGGTTTGTCTGCTCATTGTTGATGCAGTCTTATGTTTGTAATTGTTGTATTCAATGCATCAAAAGGGTGTCCCCCCCTAGGTCTAGCAGAACCTAAAGTGCAGGAGGATCATTAGGATCCTATGTTATGTTGTCCAAGCCCTGAGGTGTTTCATTGATTGAGATCGGCTATCTCATAGATAGATTTGCAGGTGTCTTGGGTTATCACTTTTGGTGAACAACACCACCATCTTCCGTATGATGGCAGTAACAATTAACACCTTCGTGTTGCATGTTTTGGTTCCTTTTTGCATTCAACTTTGGGTCTCCCCTGAGTTGTCCCGTGTCTTCTTTGATGGTTCATGAACTAGAATGTTGTTTGCACCATGATTTTCTTGTTTGGCAGGTGCAGGGGTCACCATGGCACGGTTGGAGTAACAACATCAAAGGTCATTTTTGCTTTCATGCGTCTCTGTGAGCACCATGTAGGGAGATTCCTGATCGGAAGTGGTTTCTAGGATTTTTCTAATGCTTTCTTGCTGTTTGTTGAAGGCCAAAGGCTATTTATAGGCCTTTTTCTGCTTTTTTAGGGGTTTATACTTCAAAGAATTTATTAGAATTTGGCTCATTGAAGAATCCTTTATTTTAATTAAATTTTGTGAAGGATAGACATATCATATTGTGCCTACTACCTTTATGGTTCTTTTGTTTGAATCTTAATAGACTAACTTTTGTGCTATATTCGAATTTAGTAACTTCTATGATATATGTTATGAGACTCTACGGATTAAACTATGTTTTAGGACTTGTTATTTGTTGGATGAAAGGTGAATGTCATATTATGTTGAATTAGTTTGGTTTAATTATCTTCTCAAATGGTGATGAGCATGTATATTGTTGAACGAGCCTTAAAAATGCATGTATCTAGGTTTTTTATGCTACCAATATCCTAAAAATATTATGTCGTATCGCCTAAGTAGTGTAGATTTTTAAGTTTTCTTCTCCCCCTTTTCTCCCCCAATTGTATGAAGAGTAGGCTTCTCAAACTTGGAGGTTATTCAATGAATCTCATGCAAAAGGTCCCCCATCACTGAATTTCCCACAAGGCTGTTAGCATTTAATGTAAAATTAGTAGTCAACAGTACCTAAAATAAATACTACAAATAATTACACACCAGATATCCCTTTACAAATAACTCTTCATGCAATGAATCAAATTGTTCCTAAATTTCCTATTCATGAGAACATTTGTAAACCAACAAGTGTAGTTGGAAAAGATGAAGCTCAAAGGCAACCGAACAACCTTGATGGTCTTGCTGAAGCCTATGAGGATCATAACATTGAGTATTTGTGTTGTGAGGAATATAATGTTGAGAGTTGTTCTAGCTCATATTGTATTTCCTTTATGACTAATGAGGATGAATGCGATCTTGAGATAGGAAGTAGTTTTAGTGAAGTTTCTAATGCATTGTTTGATGACAATATAGATATGGATCAACCTGTTCTTTGCCTTAATATTTTTGAGAGAGGCTTTCTTCTAATTTCCAACCCTTTGTATGAGGAGATAATTGAGAATCCAAAAATATTGAATGTTGATCAAAATGGGATTGTTGATTTGATTAATGAGGATGAATTTTATACTATCACTTGTTGTAATGGGAGTGATGAAAATATTTCAAACCATTGTGAGCATGGTTTATATGATAAGGAAGGAGCTATCTAAGCTGATCAAGGAATTTTATTTGTCTCTGTTGACAGTGATATGCAAAATTTCAAGTCAGGACTTTTGATTTCATATCAGTTGAGTTAGTATTTGAACAAAGGAGTCCTGGATGATGACAAATGTGGGTTTAGCTAGCAGTGTGCAAATGTTTATTTATATGGTCAGTATGTATATGGTAACATCTTCAATTTGTTGATTACATATATAGATGAGAATCAGATTTTTGATAAGGGTAAATACTGGCATTCTATTTTGGTAGCCTTGAGCCATTAGTTATAGTCTAATTTCCCAAAACTATAGTGTAGGGAGAAGAGAAAAGAAGGTTGACTCTGCTACCTAATGGTGATTCACAAGTCCAAATTTGTGCTGATAATATGGAAACTAAGATACAGTTGAGAGTTGAAGATTTGATGAAATGAAGTAGAACAAGAAGTGAAGTTGATGCCAAGATATTGAATCCCAAATACAGGTCATGAACTTGTGGTAGGAGCAACTATAAGGAGTTTCCAAATAAAGATTTTGGTATTGATGTGGAATGATAGATTAGAAGACAAAGGAAGGCATGGAAAGTTTGGTATCATCTGGTTAGACCCATATCTGATTCAAAATAAGTGTGGATAAGATTTTATTTCATACTTTCTCCAAGGACTGACAGATAAAATCTTTGAACTGCTTGTTCATGGACAATTTTTGGAATTTTACTTCTTTTGAAGTATTTATTTTCCATGAGCAGTTGATTAGGATTTTTACATATTAGATTAAGTTTCTTTTTCTGTTTGTGTTGCCTTGTTTAGGTAGTTTCCCTTTGGGTCTGCTCTGTAGCTAGTCTTCTCCACCTAAGATTCTGGATCCTTGTATCATCCTTGAGTGATGATTGTCCCCAACCAGAGCCACTGACAGTCTTGAAAATGACTATGCAAAATTTTTATGTCCCTATCAAAATTTTAGTCATTGTGAATTAATGATGCTCTTTGTTCTTACCCTCACAGTTTAGGGTTTATGTGTTTTTGGGTAAGTCTTTTGTTAAAAAACCCAAAGCCTATTATGTTTCTTCATTACATTTTTCACTGAAAGATGACGGTCTTTTTCATCATCGAGGGGACTTGGTCTGTTTTCCTAGGCGTTATTTCTTATGGCAGCCTTTTAAAATTTTCCTGTCTACATCTTTTTCACTATGGTGGGGCCCCTCCTTTAATATTTTAGAGGGTATTATTTTCCCTAAGTACGACATAAATATTCTGACTAATGTCTCTATGATTAACAATCGAACTACTAAAGGTTCCATAATTTTGCACATGCATCAAATGGGTGGCAATGTTTTACCCCAAGAAGGAAGATGCACGAAGGATAACGGTCAATGTTAAGTGGTTGTTGTAGTTGGTTTGTAAAGAGAAAATGAATCTGATGGTCTTCGCAGTCTCGCAAAGGAAGATGCAAGGAAGTTAAGGACCATGACATCACAAGATGATTCCATGTGTCCCAGGCAGACCAAGAAGGTTCGATAGTGGGGCCACTAACATTATTGAGTTCAAAGATGATTGGACAATGCTCGATCAAAGATTTTGTGGACCTGTTTGCCATAGTGGAAGGTCAATATCATATTGATCAATGGTGGTCACATGATGTGCCATGGTGGACAAAATCTATGGTGGACGAAGATTTTATTTCAAAGTAGAGGTGATAAAGATTGTTTATTGTCACTCGCATGGGAAAATAAGGGCACAAGGAAATAAGCCTGTCGACATAAGATAAATAAAGATAAGTCGAGACACATGGATGCCGACTTATTTTCAATAAACTTGTTCTAAAGGTAATTTTATGGGTCGAAGTGAATTGGCAAGTGATGCTGGCAAGTTTTTAGGAAGCTATCTTAACAAGTTCCATCACCATGACAATGAGAGATTGAGATTTCCTGAACCATAAGGGGATAAGGATATTTTTTGAGTTGGCAATAAAGTGTTGGGGACCTATCAACAAGATCATAGGCTATGTACTATCAGGGATCTTCACAAAAAGGTAAGAATCAAGAAACTGTCTCCGAGAAAATTTCAAAAGGATAAGGACTCATCCAAAAAAGGAGATTCTGAAATAGAAATTGTGTAGTCAATAAAATAATGTGATCAAAATAAAATCATTCACATAGGATGAGCTTTGTCAGAAGGTAGTGGATTGAAAGTTTGAATGTGACGGTGTCCTAGATTTGAAGGATATGATGTCTTAAGTTCATTTGCTGGCAAGATGAGTAGAAGGAAATAAAGTGATGATTTTCCATGCATGAGTACCACCAAGTAAGATAGTTTTGGTTATAAATACAACCAAGTGGTTTTCGCAATTGGTAGAAAGAACAAAAATCTTATTATCTTCTAGGAAGGTTTTGAGATGATGAGAGTGATTTTTGAGCAATATCGTGCAAGGAGCTACAATGAGCTCTATGATACCAGATGGAAATTCTTCTTGAGTGAGTATGCTTATAGTCAGTGGAGGCTTGAAAGTTGGGAGGATAGTGAGTGGAGGCTTGAAATCCATTTTTCATCAAAACAAGCCCTGCATGACACATCCTCTACCTCTCCTATGCCACTAGTTGGTAGAGGGTTATAGGAAGGGCCTCACAGAGGAAAATGAGCATAACAAGGTTGGGGAGGAAGCATCAAGCAGTCATCTTTGTGATGACATGGAAGCTGTAACGCTCTCCCTTCACTTTATGTTCCTCTACGAGTCCCTTTTTCAACTTTCTTTGATCCTGGGTATGAAGGTTTGAGCTCCTCTTCTATTTGAGGGGCGACTTTACTTCTTGTTGGGATCTAAACCCTCTTCTTAGAGGGAAATTCTCTATAGAACAAAATGATGCATCTCATAGTCCATTTGGAGGTATCAGGGGTGATAGTGGCATGACCCAAAAGGTTTTTTTTCTACCAAAATATAGTTAGGAATTTTGGCTCTACCTCATCATGAAGTGCTAGTATGGATAGTTTTTTGGAGATTGTGAATAATCACAAGCAGTCTTGTATGCTAGTGATAGGTGTCTCCTCTAGCCCTAAGCTTGTTTTCTCCCTTGAGTCTATAAAAGGGAGTTCAAGGCCATGAGCCAGGGTCAAGAAATTTGGTCACAAGTCTTGGGTCCAAATCCTTGGTCATGTACAGTGAGTCTAGGTGAAATGAGTAGGCTGTAAAAGTCATTTATAGAGAAAATAAAATGGGTTTGGTGTCATAGTTTATACAAGTTCTTGAAGGAGTTATATATAAGATGATTTGTAATAGAAAATAGCTTGTTAAATAAATTTAAACATATTTCAAATCCATTTCTCCAGTGTGTAACTCTTTTATGTTTTCAATGAGTAGAATCAAGGGTTTTCTTGTTCATTACATTGTTATGGTGTATGTATTTTCTATTATTTCTTTGACCTAAGGGGTTAATTAAATGCTTAAACAAAATTGTAGACTGATGGGGCTTATGCATGGATTCAGATAAGTATTTCGGGTTGGAATATATAGATGAGAGATATTGTAAGGAAGTATTATCTTAGATCCTAATTTATTAGATTAAAGGTTCTGTTATAGTTTTATCCTACATTTTGCAAATTCAGTTGTCCAATGGATAAGACATTGGTCATGGCTTGTAGTTATCTCCAATGACAGTTTGGTACTCATAACTCATCGACACCTCTCTGTGAACTGCGAATATCAGAACATATTTTCATTTTTGTGTATCGTGCTTCTTGTCAAAAACATCTCATGCTCCAAAGAAGGTCGAGGATCACTGAGAGCTAGCCACTCTGTAGAATTCTCCCTCTTTGTTGATCCCTCCTAAGAATGAGACCTTATGCTTTGTTCTAATGTCACTCGCAAGTACGGTGTAGATATTGCGAGTGCATTAAGGGATCACCCTCCCAAGTTTTGCAGAGCCCAAAGTGTAGAAGTATTTGTAGAATCCTTGTCATATGTTGGTCCAAGTCCCTAAGTATTCTAAACAGTTGGAGTTGGCTTCTCCATGCATGATTCAAGGGCTTGACTTGGTTTCTACCTCTGTTACAGTGTAAACCCCATTTTGGGGAACCAACAAAGACAAAGGGAGAAACATGTGAGAAGAAGAGAGAGCATGGCCATGATGTCCTAGTAAGACTTATGCTTAGTATGAGTCATGCTAAGATGGAAAAAATTAAATTAAAAAACCAGTGCAAAATATTACAAAGCAAAAGGCTTAGTTTGAAAAATAATGTAAACAATGAATTGAAATCTCATGGTGTATGATAAAAGTGTACAAAGAAAATATTGTGGTGTGTAGTGGAGTGTATGCTCCCATGTTAAAGTGATTTTGTGTACCTTACTGACAAAAAATACTTTAAGATAGCATACAAGCATCCAAAAGATAAGCATGTTTCCACAATGATATGTCCCCAAGAAAGGACAAATCAAGGGCAATTAAGCACAAGACAAAAAGAGAGCACATAAGGGACCCACTAACTTGGGTCAGTTTGTGCATTTGATAAAACATGTATATCAAGTATATTTTTTGTTGAATTGACCTGAACCCCCAAAGAGAGTGGAACTACAAACACAATGGAAGAAGAGCACATAACATGAACAAAAAAAATATTTTGGGGTCAACATGGAATATATTTAAAAAAAGAGCGATCTCAATGGTTTGCATCATCCCCAACTAGACAACACAAAGACACATTTAAACAATTGCACATGTATGACATAACTTTAATACAATATTTAGAAGAATTGAGATACAAATAGAAGAATGTCATAACAGATTCAACCTCTTCATTTCCTTGTGCCAAAATAGAGGAAAAGGGGTCATCCAAAGAGAGTCTAACATAATAAAATGTCATATCAAGCAACACATGATAGGGGAAGCACATCACATGCAAGAAAACACACAAAAGAGAATCCAGTGCACAAGTCAGGATAGTCTAGTAAATCATCTATCCCTAATATTTCTCAACACATTTTAGGGATGGTGGACAACATGCAAGAGGATCCACAACAAGCACAATGAATGGAGCTATAAAAATTTCAAAACAAGGACCTTTCTCTATTGATGATTATTTTGTTTATCACTAGGAGCTAGCATTAATGCCTTTGAAAATCTCAAAGATAGCTTATAATTAATCTCAATAATCTCATACATATCATCAAAATCATTAGTATCAACATTGTTGGCATAAATAATATTATTAGAATCAATGCCAAGATCCAAATTATTAATAATAGGATCTTTAATGCATAATAAAAATGAATCATCATGTTCCATAAATAATTTTAAATTTTGGTGTGGTTGATTAAGACAAACTTCCTTGTGTTAGGAAAAGGTTGGGAAATGGGATAAACTCAACATTTGGTGTCTTAGGGGAGGAAATGGTTTAGGAATCAAGATCATGAGCCTTAGTACAACATCTTCATTAGTGGTCTTTCGTACTACAATTTCTCTTGGTTTAACTCAAAATTTGTGGAGGTTGGGGATCAATCAACATAGGCTTATTTTTTTCCTTTGTAGAAGAAGGGGATATAAGAAAGATCACTGGGTTGTGAGATGCAATATTTTGGGCACTTTCCTTTATAGGATGTAGGAGGTGGTACCATAACATATATGGGAGGAATCAAAGATGTAGGAAGGAGTTCAAGTTCAGGATGAGGAGGAATGTCCATATGTGAAGGATCCTTATGTTTACTCAAGGCTTATATTCTTTCATGTTTGATTTTTTTATAAGATAGGAAAAGGAAATCTTCTAGGGTTTAAAGGTTCAGGTTTCTAAGGCCATAAGAAATCTAAGGTGAAGTTTCCATTTCTTGCTAAGGGTTGATGAAAGATATCATTAGTTGTGAAAATGTGCCCATTGTGAGGGAACTTAAAACATTTATGGATTGTAGAAGGGTAGCTTTCATGGAATTGAGCCAAGGATTCCTCACTTCACACAAAATTGGTCAGAGGTAGGGATAATAACAAAAATAATATCTAATTAATTATTGCCAACCTCAAAGGGAAGAATATGGAACCTATGGTGGGACAAATAAAGCCATCATGCACCTTAATCACAACATTAGATTTGTTATAGGTATCTTGATAAAACTATTTATTATAAACATGTTATTCAGTAATATAATTCACCATACATATTGGATCACTGAGCACTCCTTGTAAGAGATTTCACTTAATTTTTGCAGTAATGTATAATGGTCCACTGGGTGCATCAATAGTTTCTCTTGAGTCAAAGGTAGTGTGAGGTTCATGTTGAGGATTGGATTTCTAAATAAGGTTTACAACATTGGTAGCCTCTACATGTATATCATAAGGAACTATATTAGTTGAAGGTTTAGGCTCAATGACATTGGTATAATAAGAAGGTAAAGGATTAGTAAAGATTTGCAAGTTTTTATTAGGAGGTTCTATAAATTTATTTCCTTTATCATTCACACTCTTCATATTTATGGTGTTGGGATCAATAAGATCTTGTATCACATGCTTCAACCTATAAAACTTCTTAGTATCATGGCTAGGTTGACAATAGCATTGGAAAAATGATTTAGGACCAAAGGCAACCGGAAAAGGCTCAGAGATATCTATGAGTTTTATGGGAGAAAGTTTCATCACATTAGCATTAATTAATCTAAACATCATACCATACGATGTTTAAATATTGATGATAAAGGGGCCATAGCTGAAGTTTTAGCTTCCACTTGTGTATCAATATAATTGGAAGAATTGTTATTGATCTTGATGAAATTCTTGTTTTGTTTTTGAAACTTTTGAAATGATTGATACTGAGTATATTCATTCCTGTCAACCAAATCCATTGATGAAGAGGATTTAGATTGACTTAATTAAAATTGATAATTATGAAACACTATGCATAAATGTGGAAAGATGTAAAATAAAAAAATAGAAGCTTATCTCTAATATCCTTTTGAAAATTATTAATGAAAATTCTTTGAACATCATCATCAGGCACAAAAAAAAACAATTTGTGAATGCAAATGTTTGTATCTACAAATGAAATCAGTCACTTTTTCTTAATCTCCTTACTTCCAATGCATTAAATCAATGAAAATAATTTAAGTACCAATATTGTTTTAAAAATGTTGCAACTATACATTAGATAATTGATGAAAATAATGAATTGTTCGAGACAAGGAATAATACCATTGCAAAGCCTTATCTCTAGATGTGCGGGTGAATAGTTTTTTCATGAGTCTATTGTCATGAGAGAAGTCACTACACAATGTTTGAAATGTTGTTACATGAGTTTGGGTTTCAATTATTCTATTGTATAACTCCAAATGAGGAACCTCCATGTATTGTGGGATAAGAGCACAACCAATGTAATTGAAAAGTGAGTTTTTGATATCTATTGTAGATACATTAAACTTGGATTGGGTTAAGGAATCCAAGTGTTATTGTAAGGATGAGACACTTTGAGCTAGATTATTTATAGTGGCTTCGGTGGATGAGTTCGAATTGAACATGTTGGATTGTGATTGAGGTGTAATATTAGGATAACTGGTTATAGCTTGAGAATAGGAAGATGCAATATTATTGTAGGTGGGTGTAGGATATGGTTGTGACACAAATGGAAGGCTAGTGGTATGAGGTATGTAGGAGTATTAATTGGTAATTTATAGAAAAACCAAAATAAATGACTAAAAAAACTATTAAAAATTGCATATATATGACTAATATTGGTCACGTGACCATTAGTAGTTTATTTCCAATCATTTATAATGTGCCCAAATTTATAACTTAACCATTTTTAGTCATTTATTGGTTTTTTTGATTGATCAATTTGGTAGTATATTTAGTCATTGATTGTTGTTAACTGGTCATTTATTTAGTCATTGTAGTCATTTATTTAGGCATTGTAATCATTAATTGTTGTCAGTTGGTAGTATATTTAGTCATTTCTATTAACTAATTTATGTCCATTGGTATTATATTTAGTCATTTTAATCATTATCTTATCATCAACTGGTCATATATTTAGTCAAATTTAGTTATTTTCAATATTTTGTTTCTTACATTATGTTGGGGCTTGAAATTGCTAAATAATTTCAAGTACCCTAATATTGAAATTGGTGGTCACTTTCTTAAAATTATGCATGATAAATGATGAATGATTTGAGTACCTAGAGCAAGGGAGGATAAGACAAGGATATGAACAAATCAATAACAATGGACCTCCATGAAAAGTTGTTAAGCTACCTTGTATTTCACATATACATCCATCCCCTTCAAGTCATAAAGAGTCTAAATATCCTAAGAATTCTAAACTCTCTATCCCACTTCATACATGAGTTGAGAATTCCATATAATCCTTCATCACCCCATCTTCATAACCCTATGAATGTCATATATATTTGTTCCAAAAAGTGTTATCATGAGTCATTTTTCTTATAAGGATGATAACATCTCATAATAACTTATCATCTCAAATTACAACATGCCATACCCTAATATGGCATTCCTACATGTTCCTAAATAGATCTAAAACATATTAGACCTACTAATATTCTATCCCAACCTATCAACTAGCTAATATGGGCTCTCGACCTGCTGATTTTGCTTGTCGAATGTTGTAGATTGATGTTTTTGACCTACAAAAAAGATGATGTGGATAGAGAATAAAAATGAGTGAAACATGAAAATATAAGAAAGAGCCATTTTAGAAAATCAATTTTCCAATATCCAATAAAAATCTTAGATCTTTACGAGGTGTTTTTTGTTGTAGACCATAGAGAAGACCATAAGCAGACTGAAAGCCTGTTATTTCGACCTGTATGAAAGAAGATGTTGACAGAGCATGAAAATGTGTGAAAATCTCAAATCTAAGGAAGACCCATTTTTGAAAATGCAATTTCCTACTTCAAATGAAAATATTAAATGTTGAGGTGGTATTTTGGTCTGTCGACCAAGCAAAAGACCGAAAGATAGCTTAAAATGGAGTTACCGACTAAACTAGTCTATTATCATTTTTCAAGGGTTTTTGTTAATTTTAAAATGGTGACTTTTCACCCCAAAAATAATATGGTGCTCATTCAACCACATATATAAGTGGTGAAAACATATAGTTAGGAAAAAAAATGACATAAGGGAGAAGAGAAGACTATCCATAAAAATGATAGAAATTGTAATATATTATTTTCAAAAAAGGGCTTAGATATAAAAACCTTTCGAATATTGTGCAAGGAATATATTTTAATGTTCCATAAATTGGTTTCACTTGTTATA
Source organism: Cryptomeria japonica (assembly GCF_030272615.1). Lineage (NCBI taxonomy): Eukaryota > Viridiplantae > Streptophyta > Pinopsida > Cupressales > Cupressaceae > Cryptomeria > Cryptomeria japonica. The sequence continues at coordinate 358,907,785 of NC_081412.1, read as the reverse complement.
TTGGCTTGAGGAGCCATGGTTAATTCAAATAGTCTTATTTCATCTGTTAGTTGTTGTTTACATTAGTTGTTCATCAAGGGTGAATTATACTAGTCAGAAGATTACAATTCTTTTGTATGTTCTTATGGTGACTCTTTCAAGGGAAGACACATCCATTGAACACTTAAATGGTAGACATCATCAGCATTTCTCTTCCCATTAAGAGAAATAACTCCCTTAGCGTTAACCATACAGGGTGAGTCATTGCCAAATCTGACACCGCCATCAAATTCCTTTAAGGAAAGAAATTTGCTCTGATCATCGGTCATATGATGTGAATAACCACTATCAATGATCCAATCATCAGAGTTATCCATCCTGGACACTAGTGCCTTATGATCTGATATCTCTTCCTTAATAGCTACAAACACAATATCTTCACTAGCATCATCATCTAATTCTTCATCAGTGATACCACTATCAATAGCAATAAGATAATCTCTCTTTCCTATACCCTTATACTTCTTGAATTTGTCTCTCTTGTGTTCATTTTCACCATTAGGACAATTAGCTTCTATATGACCAATCTTGTTGCATGCAAAACATTTTAAAGGTAGTTTACCTCTATATTTACCAGTGCCTCTAGGAAATCATTTTGCCAACAATGCTTCAAGCTCCACTAAGTTGTCTTCATCATCAACATCTCTACTGGATCTAGATTCATAACCATGACAAGTATCTCTACTTTTTCTCATAGATGGGTTAGAGATAAGATCTCTAAATGCAGATTCTGATTTTTGTAGACTACCATCATAGCCATTTAATTTAAAAGCAGTAAATTTGCCAATGATAGAGTCGAAAGTTACCCTAGTTTTGTCAATTAAATTCAGCTCCTGAATAGTTGTAACTCGGATAGAATAGACCGGTAGAAGGGTTCTCAGTACCTTTCTGATCACTGTGGCATCTTCCACTTTCCCTCCTGCACTCTTTATTTCACCAACTATCTCTTTTATCCTTTGACCATACTGCTGGATATTCTCACCTTCAGACATTCTCATGTCATCAAACTTTCCTCTTAGGCTCTCCTCTTTAGCAATCTTAACATGTTCATCACAGCTATAAATCTCTTCAAGTTTTTTCCATACTTCATATGCAGTTTCAAGACCATGAACATCTACATATTCAGCATCAGACATGGAATTGATAATAGCCTCCAATGCTTGATGATTTTCTTGTTGTTCTTTCTTCTTATCATCAGTCAGAGTTCCAGTAGGTGTAACATACTAAGTTTCTAGATGATTCCAATACCAACTTCCCAAACTCTTAATGCAAATATTCATTCTATCGCTCAATATCCTATAGTTATCTTTGTTGAACTTCGGATCTTCTTTCTTCATCATGATCTACAAGATCTTTTCCTCAAGCTGTTAGGCTTTAGATTTAAGAGGACCTGAGATGATCTGATACCAATTGATGGTATGATGAAAGAATAAGTATGTGGTAGATTACTGAGAGGGGGGGGGGTGAATCAGTAAATTGAAAAACTGATACAAACTTCCCAATCTCAAACTCAAACTCACAAAGTAAACTTATCAATAGAATATCACTGTCAAGACCAATATTCATAAGAATACTCACCATCAACTAGTTAAATGTTATAGAAACTTATCAGTAAACAACTTTAATCTTGTAAACATCCAAATGCTTAATCATATATCAACGCACTCCATCTCTCAATGCTTCCAGTTCTTAGAAGTTAAGCAAATCAAAAAATAAGATCATAACCACAAAAAACATTCACCACATGACACAAATGTTTATACGTGGAAAACCCAAATCAATAAAAACCACAATGAGATGAGACTCACAAGATAGCTATCTGAACTCTTCTGAAGTTCACTCTATTAGGAGCCAAGCCTGTTAAAGAATTTATAATAAGTCCTATTAAGAAATGATCCTGTTAGGAATCACCCGGTTAAGGGATTTACAAAATGCCTTGATAAAAAAAAATACCCTATTAGGAGTAACCTCGGTAGAGGATTTGAGAATCCAAGCTAATGGACCACCTTGTTAGAGGATTTAAGAAGTAACCAAGCTTGTTAGAGCTTACTTGGTTAGGGGATTTCAATTCTATTGTAATTGTTAGAAGACAATAGGTTTTTCTTGATCTATCTTAATAGCACTACATTTTCTTGATCGGATCCTTTTAAGCTTCAATATGCCTTTACTCAAATTGCAAATCCATTCTCTGGTTAGGCAGCCACACACTCAACTAATTTCTGCCAACACTAATCAAAACAAATTCATTGACCTTAAATACAAATCAATTAGGTCGGTAACAAACAAAAACCTAATTCTCTCATAGAGATTACAAACAAATCAGTTCAAGTGTGACCATTGGATTTACATAGCAATCTATACACATTCTTAAAAAAAAATCCAACCGCTCCATGATCACCGCTTCATCAGACTTATAACTAATCACACGCTTTGCATTAGATGCAATCCACTTTGCTCATTCCTTAGACAATCAAACAAATGCACCAAAACAATCTGAACTTATCTTCTTACAATGATCACACATGTCTCTATCATTACCACTCATCAGATAATAAACCAACATAACCATTTCAGCAAACTTAATTGGTTAGGGTTTAACAAAAACAACTGATACAGTTTACCAGTTACATAACATAGAAAGGGTTTAACCTTATACACCGGTTACCAGTTCAACTCACAAAATTACATATCGGTTTACAACATCTTCCTCACAGCTCTTCCTACCAGTTACAAGACAATATCAATAACAACAATATCAACAATATTATAAATACCATTACTAGTTCAATTGACATCAATGACAACATAACATATCATTAATGCAATCTTCATACAAATTCCAACACATGATTTGATTATGTTGTTGCATTGATATGTGTGATTCCTCATATGCATGTATCCGAGAACCTTTGCATGGCTGATTTGGATACTTGATTTGTTGGGTGGTTTCTATGACATTATCTAGATCTAATGTGTTTGATGATTGAGATAGACCTATTTAATGATTCGGTATTATCATATGTGAAATGTTGATTTGAGAAATGATTAGAATGCGATTAGTGATTTTAACTATATTAGATGGTTAAATGTAATGGATCATATTCTATTTTGTTTTGATTTGGATGATATATCATGTTACTAACAATGTTATGATGTTGACCCCGTTCGAGGAATATAGTTATATGCATAGAATAGTAAAGGAATAATATTGATGATGTTTTTTATGTAGGTAATTAGATGTAAATATTATTATGAAATTTTAATTGGTAATTAGGTTTGAAAGGGATGATATTATATCATTCGATTATATGAACATGCTTATGATGTTAAAATCCCCTTTAGTGATTTAAGTTAATGTGATTATAATAGATATGCATGAGTAGGTACACTTGATGTGTGAATGTTTTAGTGACAATAGGTACATGGCATTGACTCCACTTGGCTACATAGGTCTAAGTGTGTCCACATCCCTTATGATGGTTAATAGGAGATAGCACACTAGCCAAATTACTCGAGCTGGAACCCTTTGCCTTGATTAGGGCAAGTCCCTTGATTTTTCTATTTTGATTATTTTAATTATTTTATTATTTTGAGCACCAACTATTGCAGTTGGTAGATTTTGGATACCCAATCATCATGTTGAGTCAACCCGTAATGGTTGTCTGTGCATAATCAGTGAATTTAGATTTATTGTCATATTTTGCATGTGTAATGGTAATTCAATAATTAAATGTGAAATATGTATTATATGTATTTGATATAGTTAGATTTGGATTATTATTTATGAGGGTATTTTGGGAGTTCATTTTTTAATGAGTTTTAAACTTGTTTTTGCTATTATAATATTCTCGCTCCTAAAAGCAAGTTTATATATGGTTATTGAGTTTATTTTTTAACAAGTGAATTTTTCATGTTCTCTCCTCCAGACCTCTTCATGGATATTTGGGGTTTGTTGATATCCTAAGCTCCTAGGAGTGATATTTTATGGGTATGGAATGACTGATTTGCAATGGTAGAGTCTTGTTGTTGTCTAATTTATGGGAGCATTGGTGGAGTGTGGGAGTTGCAGTTTGTGATTGAGTGTTTCGTTAATTTAGAGGTAGGTTCTTCCTCATTTGTTCTTGTTTCTTCCTTTTATTAATCTATTTTTGATCATGTTGTGATGGTAAATTGTCCCTCTTAGCATTTGATTTATGCATTTCGAGTGTGTGTTTGAATTTGATGAGGAAATGATTTATTTTTGTGAAATTGATGCCCAAGTTCCCATAAGATCTTTGT